>NC_067484.1:55965048-56300048 GCF_947179515.1 Apodemus sylvaticus | reverse complement strand
TGAGTTCAAGGCTATCCGAGTCTGCAGATCAAGTTCCAGAACAGCTAGGGCTATACAGAGAAACCCTATCTCAGAAAAACAAAGAAAACAAAACAAATCCGGCGTGGGGATGGTTGGTGTGGTATGTCAGGGGGAACACACAGGAGTAAGCCTTAAGGACTTACATCACACACTATGCAAATATATTTGCACATTTGGAGCAATATAGTCAAATCTTTAAAAAGTTAACTGGTTTTTTTATCATTATTATTAATATTTCTATCATTATTATTAAAATCTCTTGAGAAGAGTGTCCCTATTTTATCTACATTACCAATAAAATATCATTTATTCTTCACGTCTTTCAGACCAAACTCCCTGGGAACATCTCCTTGCCTACTTGCTGGCTGGGTCAATCTTTCCTTTATTTGTATTCAATGAAAGGAAAGAATGGATACAGAAAATGTGGTATTCTTACTCAATGGAATACTACTGAGCAATTAAAATTGATGATTTCATGAAATTCTTGGGCAAATGTTTGGAACTAGAAAATATCATCCTAAGTGATGTAACCTAATTACAAAAGAACACACATGGAATGCAGTCACTGATGAGTGGTTATTAGCACAGAAGCTCTGAATACCCAAGACATAATTCACATATCAAATGATTCCCAAGAAGAAGGGAAGAGAGGGCCTTGGTCCTGGAAAGACTTGTTCCTGCATTGTAGGGGAGTACCAGGACAGAGAATTAGGAAGGGTTGATTGGAGAATGGGCAGAGGGAAGAGGGTTTATGGAACTTATGGGGAGGGGTGAACTAGGAAAGAGAAATCATTTGCAATGGAAACAAAGAATGTGTGTGTATATATATAAAAAAGGTCTTGTACAAGGTGAAGTGTTAATTTCCTGGTTAGTTTTAGTAACTGTATCATTAAAAAAAGAGACCTGAACAACAATCTGTATCTGGAAATGAATATACACACCCACAGTAATAAACCTACTCATGTCAGTACTTAGAGTAAGTTCAGTGGTACTATTTTATCCAGTCAATAAAAGATGAACATCCTGATTAATGAGTGATTTTGTTTTATAGCTACTGACACTGGTGTTCAGGTATTTCTACTTTACAAGGGATGCTGAATCCATTTACTTTTTATTTAAAACTTCTGGGTTGTCTCTGGTTCCACATCCTAGTTATGATGTCCTTTCATTATTAGCACTTTGGTAATGCTCTTACAGAGAGCAATGTATCTTTTTCTCATTTCTGTGGTATTGATACAGTGCAGGGTGTGGTGATATGAAATACCTTGTAAGCTAATGCATAAAGTAGAAACATGTAAATATTTTAAGACCTACTAAGAAAAGTTGGAGTGATATTATATGAAGAACTTCAAATGTAAAGTATTGTGGCTTGCATTCACTAATGGGACTGTATTCAGAAGTCATGATTTTAACATGACTCTATTTAATAAAAGCTTTTCTGGAAGATTTTATTCCAATTCTATTCAAAACCCAACATAGAGATCATTATTAAATAATTAGTGATGTCTCTAGAGAAGAAATGTTACTAGAGTTTCAAAAATCCATAATAGAATTATTTAACCATTCAAAACAGAAAATAAATAAGATCATACATTCAGCAATGTGTATGCTAATAGAATTATTTCCAAACTATGAGGTACGAAGTATTCTCTAAAAAATTAAAAGTGCAATAAAACCAACTATAAAAGAACCAAAGGATAATTGAAAATCGACATTCTTTTCTCTGGTGTTTACAGAAATATAAAATAGAATCTATTGAAGCATTTGGATATTTTGATGGTTTGTAAAGGAACGGAAGTTGTGAGATAGGATAGTCTAGGCAGATAAAGCAGGCTGGGACAAATTAAACTTAATATATCACTCAGTTTTGCTTGGAAAAATTACTCACTATTGTCCTATGTATTCATGTCTCATTGATCTATAACACATTATAAGGAACAGTACCATGGTTATCAAAGTTCTTTAGGACATGCAAATGTTATAAAATAATGTCTCAGAAAATATTATCATTTATAAAATCTTTTCATTGGCAACACTTATATAAATGTTTAATTATATTGTACTTACAATAAATTTTCCTTGCAGGAAAAAATTAAATAAAAAAAATTGAGGGCTAAAAAAATTTATTCAACTCCTATTCAAAATGGAACTCTTATTCTAAATAGGTGCAAGTGTCTCTCTTTTCTTGGAGTCCATCCCAGGGGCAGCTTATAAATGCAATAGCATAAAAGGTCACACACAGAATCAGGAAATATAGCTGAGTGATTGGTGCAGATCCAAGCTTATTGTGGCTAAGTATAAACAGCAGTTCTAACTGACTTCCGTTGTGATTGGCTTCTAAGAACACCAAAGTGCAGAACATCCTAATAAGAGCAGCAAATATATGTGAGAAAGTTTTCTTATAGCTCTAATGATAGCACAAAATGGCAGACTAGACAGAAAATAGTTACCTCAGCCTTAGCATTCTATCTGCAACTTGATTGAATTTGTTATCACCTAGGAGACTAGATTAGTCAGGGATACTTCTGGGTGTGTCTACAGATTAACTGAGGGTGGGCCAAATTCTTTCAGACAATTCAAACAACCAACAGAAAGCCAAGGGCCAGACAGTGGTGGTACACACCATCAATCTC
This sequence comes from Apodemus sylvaticus, assembly GCF_947179515.1. Taxonomy (NCBI): domain Eukaryota; kingdom Metazoa; phylum Chordata; class Mammalia; order Rodentia; family Muridae; genus Apodemus; species Apodemus sylvaticus. The sequence continues at coordinate 56,297,394 of NC_067484.1, read as the reverse complement.
AGCACTTGGAAGGTAGAGGCTTGGGGATTTCTGACTTTGAGGCTAACCTGCTCCACAGAGTTCGTTCCAGGACAGCCAGGCCTATACAGAGCAACCCTGTCTTGAAAAAACCAAACCACACCAAAGCAAACCAAAGCAAACCAATGCAAACCAAAGCAAACCAAAGCCAAGCAAACCAAACCAAACCAGACAAAACAAAACAAAAAAGAAAGCCAAATGCCCAGCACTAGGGAGGCAGAGGCAAGCAGATATCTGAGTTCAAGGCTATCTTAGTCTGCAGATCAAGTTGCAGGGCAGCTAGGGCTATACAGAGAAACCCTATCTCAGGACAACAAATCTGGCATGGGGATGGTTGGTGTGGTGTGGCAGGGTGAACACATAGGAGGAAGCCTTAAGAACTTATATCACACACACTATGAAAATATCTCTTAACACCTCAGAGGCTGATTTTTCTAGTATATCAACCTCCGTTTGTCTTCTGGCCATTCTCATTGATTGAATTCTAGAAATATTTTGTTTCAGGCTCTAGTAAGAGCCCTCCTCCCTAATGAGGCACATAAAAGTTAAGGTTTACAATGAAATATCTTCTGCCTTATTTCGACTATCTTCGGGTAACATGTGTTAATGCATAATGAAGCCAGTTTATCAGGGTCAAACTCTTAACACACAGCTTCCATGAGTCCATCACAACAATAAAGACTTCACTATTCTGGAAAAAGCACAGCTGTGGCTTCCTTGCACGAATGAGGAAATGACCCTTGTTTTATTTTTGCTTGGAACATAGGAGATACAGATTAAATGTTTTTTTTTTAAATTTTTGTTTCTTTTGATTCAAATATGATTATATTACTTTCTCCCCTCCCCTTTTCCTTCCACCCCCTCTCAAATACCTGCCTCTCACTTCCCCTCAAAAGCATGGCCTGTTGACATGGTTTTTAAAAATATTGTTATTGTTACATATATGTAATAGCAGAGCAATCTAATCAACCTGATGACCAGGAGGTTCAAGTGTTTATTTCACAGATGTTTTCTGCCAAGTCAGCATCTCCCTAAGTAGCTATGGCTGGCCTTGAAATGAAAATGTAATAGCAGAGACATCTAATCAAGTTGAGTCTTTTTGGAGGCACTCATATGCACATAATTTCAGGATTAACTAATTTGTATTAGATATCTATCTCTGAACTCATCCTGGGAGATTCTAGTTCTCCTTTTACTTGCAATTATTTGCCTAGTGTTGAGGCCCTATGAGATTTTGTTCTTCTGGCTCATCATATCTATTAGTGTTTTTGCTTGGGTCTTGTTTTGGATGTTCTAAGATGGTGTTAACAGGGTTGAGGTTTCCCAGTTGTTTCCTGGAGACACACTTTCATGGCTGACTTCCTAGAGGATCTTACAACAATTCTGACTCCTCTAAGTCCTGTCAGTGTGAGAGCAGCTCTGTTGTAGCTATAACCACTGAGATAGTACTTCTCTGTCTTTGACCTGGTGCGGTTTTCTGATTGTCTCTGTCTACTGCATATGGATATTTCCTTATTGTGCCGCACTGGTTCCCTGACCAGCAGGGAAGAAAGACTAGCACATCACTTCCTTCCAGAGAGAGTTTACTCAGAATGAATGTTTAGGTCTAGCTTGCTGGGTGTGCCCCCCAAATCTACCTAGAGCGTGACTGACATACCATTGCTAGGATGGCCCATGGTCCGAGACGATGCTTCGCTCTACCATTGGCCAAGCAACATGGCGTTAGATCACGCCACTGAGTGATCCAAGCATCAAGCCTTATTCGGACATGTTTACTCTGGACGGCCAGGCTCCGGCAGCGCCATCTTTAAGCCGCGGTCAGCTCTCCACAGTTCTCCCTTTTTGTTTTTATAAATGGCTGATAATATTTGTTCAAACAAATCCCTTCATGAATGGTCCTGTGATCAAGAACAGTTAGGCCAAGAAGTTGACCCACCTTACTGGGTGCAATGTGCAAGAATCCCACCAGGTGCAAAGGCTGGGCCACAAAGCAAATGGACACCCATCCACAGTAGAATGTGAACAATGTCACGTGGGGTGCAAGGGCTGTCCTATGCTCGAGAAATTGGGGAAAGGAGGTTAGCCCTTATCAATCACTGCCAGCCACGCCTGAGGAGAAACTCCTGCTTCAAGGGCCTGTGCTCTAGGACCATCTGGCAGAGATAAAACGCACGGAGAGTACAGGCACCCAGCAGGGCAAGAGTCAACACTCCTACTCCTGCCCACTCCTTTAGGTGAGACATTGCTTGAAGAATCCAAGAAGAAAATCCTTCAGCAAGCAAGGCATCCACACGTGGAGAATTAACCATGGTAATGGAGACACGCAATTCTTTCATGAGGCTGTCAAATGATCTGGACCAATTACCTGTAAGATAGCTAGACAATTCTTTAGAAAGATTTGCAGCTTGAGAATAATTATTATAATATACAGAGGTCACACACAATCCAGAAAACTTCCACTCACATCCAAATTGGGCTATCTGCCAGAGTGTATCTATTTGTTCTTGCACTAAGTCAATTCGCTGATTGACTACCATGAGGCCTCCCTTAATCTGCCCATTAATGGAGGCTTGTACATCAAGTGCTTGTGCAACATTGGCAGATAGATTATTTAACGCGGCAGCATTTTGAATGCCCTGTGAAAGAGCCACACTAGTCGCAGCAGCTAATTTTTCAGAGGAGAGAGGCCACTGAGGAACCCACACTGGCTCCTCTGTCTTCCAGGTGATAGGAATATTCTCAGCGGCCCCTAAGAAAAACCCAATCCTTTATTTCTTTTAGGGGTTGCCGTTACTGGATGTATATCCCCCTGAGAATCTTTACCCAATCCTTGCCCAGGCTGCCATCCCATGCGCCACATCACCTGCTGTGAGGGCATTGAATATCCACTATTGGTCAATTGATATCCCATGAGTGTTAGCAGGTCTCTGCCCCATAAGCTGATAGCTAACTCCAGCATATAAGGTTGGAATTGACCACTATGTCCTTCTTCATCCTTCCAAGAAAGGAGGGCTGCGCTCATATTAGGAGCTTTTGCATACCCCAAGCCCTGCAGGGACTATGCAGATGCCTGTACCGGCCAGGCGGTAGGCCAATCCTTAGTGGCAATGATGTTATGATCAGCCCCAGTATCTAATAAACGCTGGATTTTCTTGCCATTAACTCTTAATTGTAACATCGTCCAGATGTAAACTAAAGAATCATTACCTGTTGAGCCAAATCCGCGGATACTGTGGCGAGTTGTACACATGGCAAATGAACTATGGCAACTGGGCAAAAGTAAAAGTTGAGCGATGCGATCTCCTGGAGAGATGGCCTTAACCCCCCCTAGGAGAGGAGGCCATGATTTTAACAACCCCTTCATAATCAGAATCAATAACTCCTGGATGAATGATTAGACCCTTTAAGGCAGAAGAGGATCTCCCCAATAGCAACCCCACTGTTCCTGCTGGTAATGGACCTTTAAAGTCCGTAGGGATCAGCTGCACCCCCATCTTTGATATTAATACGACTCGGGTGGTGCATAGGAGGTCCAACCCTGCGGTTCCTGGGGTTGCCATTCTCGGTATCTCGGAAAGGACAGTGTAGTTCTGGGGGCTGGCGCTGTCATGGCCCCATATATTTGTGGGCCCTGGGGTGGAGGGCCCCTCTGCACGTTTTTTGGCCGGGCACCACCATAGCCCTGAGTTAAAGGCTGGCCATGTATGTCCTTGATCGACCTGCACTCATTGGCCCAGTGATTTCCTTTACAACACCTGGGGCAAATCCTCCTTTATTAGGACATTGCTTCTTCAGGTGTCCTTGCTTACCACAAGAAAAGCAAGCTCCAGGAGATCTTTGTTTAGTTTTAGAATATTGAACTACTCCTTGCACAACAGCTGCTGCCAATCCAGCATTAGATAAAGGTCCTCCTATCTCGCAACATGCTTTCATCCAGGCCTGAAGTCCCTTCCCTTTCCATGGGGTAATGGCATTGCATCATTCACGAGTGCACTGCTCAAAAATTAATTGTTGCACTAGTGGCATGGCCACATCGGTATCTCCAAAAATCCTACCTGCTGCCTCCATCATTCTGGCCACAAAAATCTGACAATGGCTGGGTAGCCGCTTGAAGAATTTTGGCTGTTCCCAGAAACCTCTCCTTTATATGGGAGAGACTTCCAGGCCTTCTTGGCTATCTGTCTCACCTGATCATACACCTGGATGGGAAACTTAATCTGATTGTTCAGCCACTGTCCCTGGCCCATGAGCATGTCATAAGTCCAAGCAACCTGGCCATTAGCCACATTCTCCCTGGATTATTGTTGTGCCAGTTCAGCGTATATGGACTTCCAGTCTAGATATTGCCCCATAGTCAACCACGCCTTAACTGTGGATTGCCAATCAGAGGGCATCATAACATTCCCAGATATGCGCTCAACCAGCGCAAGGGTGAAAGAGGCATTAATGCCATATGCTTGAACTGACTCTGCCAAATTGTTTAGGAGCTTGAAGTCGGGCAGTTGAGGAGATCTCACTTGATTAGCATCTTCATAGACTGGGAAAGCCATAGCGGCTTCTCTCCATGTATTAGGGCAAAAGGTATGAGATGCTTTGGCGAACTTTGCTGATCCTAGGGACGATGGGCCAGCGGACATTTCCGCATAGGGCGGAGGGGCTTTAGGCAACACCCTGTATCTCACTTCCATGTTCTCCCCCTTTAAGTCCTTGTCTTGCTTCTCCTTCTTCTCTCTCTTTTTTTCTCCTTTGTTCTACCTTTGCTAGGAGCTCCCGTATAGCTTCTTCTAGATCCTCCATATCTAGCTCACTCTCAGAGCTGCCATCTGTTCCTGAATCCTGCTCCCCCTCTATTCCTTTCAAGCTAGGATACAGGTGCGGTGGTTTGCTAGGAGGCTCTTGAGATTTAACAGAGCGTGTATCAGAGCGGGCCTCTTTAACCTGCTCTAAGGCCTCAGCTGTAGCCTGTATGGCAGGCAGGCAACTCTCACATGTCAGACAGTTGTGGATAACTTTCCACAAACCCCGCACTCCCGTTAAAAAGTTCTGAATAGTTTTGCCTTTGAACTTATGGCAACGGAGGCAAAAACAGCTGATTAAAGTTATCAGAACCACTGCCACAAACACCAGAATGACAATTAACGGAGGGATTCCTCCTGGCATGAACATAGTCTGCCGGCTGCTTTTACTTTCACTTTATGATGCCTCCTTCCAAGGACCTAAAAGGGATGAGGCCTCCTTCTGAGGACTTTCTAATGTGGGGCCCAACTTACCGGCCACTTACCAAGCACTTGCTCTGACTCTCAACAGGTTCTGGAACTCCCGGGGACGTGAAGCAAAAAGGGTGCCCGTACGGGCCACCAAATATGCCATGCCGGTTCCCTGATGAGCAGGAAGAAAGACTAGCACACCAGTTCCTTCCAGAGAGAGTTTACTCAGAATGAATGTTTAGTTACAGCTTGCTGGGTGTGCCCCCGAATCTCCCTAGAACGTGACTGATATACCTTTCCTAGGATGGCCCATGGTCCGAGATGACGTGAGATCATGCCACCGAGTGATCCAAGCCTTAAAAGGGCTTGTTTACTCTGGATGGCCAGGCTAGGGCAGCGCCATCTATAAGGAACGGTCAGCTCTACACAACTAATGAGGAGGGGAGATACATTTCTCTGTGGTTTAATGACATTGTGTCATTTAAGAAAGCTCAGCCCTAGCTTGGCAATTTTGGAGATTTGAAAATTCTCATTGATTCTACCCCATGGAGATTGAATTTTGCTCTTACTCCTGTGGAAGCATACAGGAAAACTCTTGAGGATAGCAGACGCCTTCGTTTAAGTGACGTGATATAATGTTCAGCTGTAGCTGAATCTAATAAATACACACTAGAAACTTATCCAAATGGAAAAATGCCCGGATTCTTTTTCCCTATGGAGAACAGATCTTTCCAAGATCAGGAAGAAGTGGGGTGAAGAGGAGGGGGAGAGCATCTGCACTGAGGAGCCACAGGGGGGAAACTTTCCAACCAAGCAATGGCACTACAAGTCTGAAATACAAGAAGCAGACTGGATTCCATGGCTGCCAAGGAAGAGCTAGGGCCTCTGGCTGCTGGCTGAACACATGGGAAGGGGGAAGGGGTAACAGTTCTAGCACCCATGGTCTATCCCATGAGAGCACTACAAACTGGGGACTCTGGGTAAAAAGATTTAAGTTTGGGTGTTCAGGAGACATGGGAAGAAAGCATATCACTGCACTAAAACATATCAGAGTGAATTGTATACTTAGCTCACCTCCTCCTATCTCAAGATATTGCTGAGCCTCTGAAATCACAACAGCTAGAGTCCTGTATTTTGGGACTTGAAAAGGAAAGGAGCCCCAGATACATTATCTCTGAGTAAAGATGCCTGCTGGGGGATATCAATTTGAGAGATTAAAATTGCTTCTACTGGTTATTCATTATGATCCATAAGCCAGTGGTAACATCCTGTTGAGCCTGAAGTTGAGTGGCTCTTTTGATTTTTAAATTAATCATTTTATTTACATCCCAAATGCTGTCCCTTTCCCAGCTACCCCTCCCACAGTTTTAAACTTATATTAGTCCCCAAATAACTGCACTGAGAGACCAAGTTTTCTTTATTTATTTCATTGAAAATGGTCTAGTGGCACATACTTTTAATCCCAGCACAAAGGAGACAGAGGCAGGCAGATCTATCTCTGTAAGTTCAAGGACAGCCTAAGCTACATGGTGAGAATGGAAGGGGTCACAGAACAACATGAGAGCCTATATACCACTCCTGTAGGCCTGACTGCCACAGTCACTGACCTCTGCTTATGTTCTGAAGGAGATTAGTTTGAATCCTCTTTGGCATCGAAGGCTATGCAAAGCCTGTTTGTGCTGGCCTCTACTGTCAAGTGCCTGGCACCAGGTGTTCAAGAGATGCTGCAGGAAGGAAGTGTTTTCCTCGATGTGAATGTCATCAGATGAATGGAGATCTCCATCTCCTTTTCTTCCTGGTTCCTCCTAGCAGAGTTCAGGGCTGAGTGCATTTCTCAAAGCATGTCGGGACTGTGCATCCATCTGATAAGGCAGTCCAGGAAACGGGTAGGGAATGGCTTTGCTTCCTACAGATGATCATTGTGGACCTTGTAGCTCTTGCTTTCATCTTTTCTTTAGCAAGTTAATATGGTTCCTGAGAAGCCAGTGGATCCCAACATGACCTAAATTCATTATTATGGAAGGCTCTGAGATCTGCTGTCCTGGGTCAGATATCTGAAGAAATGCTGCCTTAGCACAGGCATAACATCACGTAGCTTTGGCTCACTCTCAAACTCTTCTTTCTATTATACCCTGGTTCCCTAGACTGTCCAGTCCTCTCCTTGCTTGTTTTACTTTTCATGACTTGCTCTATCTTTTTTGTAGTTGTTGTTTCTGGTGTTTTTTGTTCTTCTCTCAGAGACCAGGAATCTCAAGGGTTTATTTTACAGATGTTTTCTGCTAAGTCAGCATCTCCCTAAGTAGCTATGGCTGGCCTTGAAATGAAAACTTGTTTCTCTTTCTTAATACTCAGATTGTGACTGATGAAAGGGGTTAGGTTGCTCCTGGACTAAGATGGCATGCCAGGACTTTTCCAGAAATGTTAGTCAATGGAAATTTGGGTACCGTTACAGGCACTTTTGAGCTTTTGCAGTCTCTGAATTTTCCTGTACTTAGCTCTTTTCATCTTAAACCACCTGTGCACTTCGGATTGTCCCATATACAGCTGTCTTGCAAGGATCTTCTTTGTGATCTCATTAGGGTACTGAACTTCTTGAAAAGCTTGCTCAAGTGTGCCTTGCTGCCAGGGTGTAAGACCTCTACGTATTCGTGGTCGAGTGTGCCGGGGCTGAGGTTTTGGAACTCTGGCAACTATGGTCTCCAATCCTTCCAACTGTAGATGTCTGGGGCTTTGATGGCTCTCTTGGTTTGAGAAGGTGTCATCACCACCAAGGTCGTTCAAGCTGACTTCTAGCTTCTTATCACCCTGTTGATTCAGGATACCATGGTGCTCAGGGTTGTCCAGAAAGCTTAGTGCATGTTCTAGGAGAACGCTGTTCTCTTCAGCAGCAAGTACTTGTGGTTGTTGAACTCTGGCATCTAAGGTGTCCAATCCCTCCAACTGTAGATGTCTGGGGTTTTGATGACTCTCGTGATTCCAGAAGGCGACATCAACACCAAGGTCATTGAAGCTGACTTCCAGGTTCTTATCCCCCTGTTGGTTCAGGATACCCTGGTACTCAGGGTTGTCCATGAGGCCTAATGCAGGATCATGGAAAATGCTATTCTCTTCAGCAGCAATTACCTCTTGGTCATCTTTGATTTCCACCTCAAGCTCAGGTCCTGCCATGTTGAGGATATTGGATGTAGAGTTATCTCTGAGGAGTTCCATTTCTTGAACTCTGTAGAAGAAGCCTTCTTTCATAGATAAGGACATGGTCTGCATAATCCAACAGTCAGTGTCTTTCTTAATCTGAAAAAACTGACAATGCAGAGCTGCTCAGTGCACCAAGCTGGACTTCTCCACAGTCTCAATCTGGCATAGAAATCTGAACAGAATCCTGTTGTACTGTTCTGCAGTCTTTGGTCTTTGGTGAAATCGCAAGGAACTTGGTCCTACTTCCAGTGATGGAGCAGCAACCAGCAGGACAAGATAACTTACCAGCAAGAAGGAGGGCAAGTGGCAGAAAAGCAAAAGTTCCTTCCATCAAGTCCTTTTATAGATGCCCCAGGCAACAGGCCCCGCCCACATTTAGGGAGGGCCAAACATCAAATGGTCAATTACAGAAAACTCCTTGGTATCTGGGCATAGTAGCACACACCGTTAATCCAAGAATTCTGGAAGTAGAAGCAAGGGGATTTCTTTGAGCTCTATGGGGACTGGTGTGTATAGAAAGTTCTAGTTGGAAGGAGGGAGGTAGACAGAGATATACAACAGAGAGAGACAGACAGAGAGAGAGAGAGAGAGAGAGAGAGAGAGAGAGAGAGAGGAGCTGTGCATGACCTTGTTCAGGAATTTGTTTTTGATTCCAGATGCAATTAATAGAACGGCCAATAATCCCATCAAAAAGATGTAAACTACTTTAGTGACAGAAGACTTACTTAGCAGGTAACTTTTAGATATTCCTTTCTTTTTTTTAAATATTTTTTTATTCGATATAATTTATTTACATTTCAAATGACTTCCCCTTTTCTAGCCCCCCCACTCCCCGAAAGTCCGGTAAGCCCCCTTCTCTTCCCCTCTCCTCCCACCCACCCCTTCCTTTCTACACTTCTTATCTAACTAAATATATAAGTTGAAATTGCTGCCTCAAAATTAAAAACAATTGGAGAAAATATCAGTCAAATTAGAAAGAAAATTTAGTAACCAGATTTATGGTGAAAATTTGAAGATTCATTTTTGTTTGGTTGGGTTGTTTGTTTGTTTGTTTGTTTGTTTGTATGGGCTTTGGTTTTCTTTAACAGGGTTTTACTATACAGTTTTGGTTGTCCTGGAACTCACAGGATCTACCTTTCTTCTGACTCCTTAGTGCTGGGATTAAAGTTACACACCATTAACTGACCTTGAAAATTAAGATGTGGTTTTGCGTTTTGTTTTGATTTTGAGATAGCCTTTTTTGTGTAGTCCTGGTTGTTCTTAACCTGGATTTGTAGACCATTCTGGCCAAAAACTCATAGACCCTATAACCTCTGACTCCAGAATGCTGGGATTAAAAGCATTTGCTACCACTGCCTGGCTGATGACCAATTCTTTTTTTTTTTATTCGATGTATTCTTTATTTACATATCAAATGATTTCCCCTTTTCTTGGTCCCCACTCCCCACAAGTCCCATTAGCCCTCTACCCTCCCCCTGTTCATCCATCAACACCTTCCCACTTCCCTGTTCTGGTATTCCCCTATACTGTTGCACTGAGTCTTTCCAGAACCAGGAGCCACTCCTCTGTTCTTTTTGGACATCATTTAATATGTGGATTATTTCTTGGGTATTCAAAGTTTTTAGGTTATTATCCTCTTATCAGTGAGTGCATACCATGACTGACCTTTTGAGACTGGGTTACCTCACTTAGTATGATGTTCTCCAGCTCCATCCATTTGTCTACGAATTTCATGAATTCATTGTTTCTAATAGCTGAATAGTAAGTAGTCCATTATATAAATATACCACATTTTTTGCATCCATTCCTCTGTTGAGGGACACCTGTGTTTTTTACAGCTTCTGGCTACTACAAATAGGTCTGCTATGAACATAGTGGAGCATGTGTCTTTATTAGATGCTGGGAAATCCTTTGGGTATATGCCCAGGAGTGGTATAACAAGGTCCTCAAGAAGTGCCATGCCCAGTTTTCTGAGGAACCGCCAGATTGATTTCCAAAGTGGTTGCACCATCTTACAATCCCACCAGCAATGGAGCAGTGTTCCTCTTTCTCCACATCCTTGATAGCACCTGCTGTCTCCTGAGTTTTTGACCTTAGCCATTCAGACTGGTGTGAGGTAAAATCTCAGGGTTGTTTTGATTTGCATTTCCCTAATGATTAATGATGTTGAACATTTCTTAAGGTGTTTCTCAACCATCCGAAGTTCTTCATGTGAAAAACTTTGTTTAGCTCGGTACCCCACATTTTAATGGGGTTATTTCGTTCTCTAGGTTCTATCTTCTTGAATTCTCTGTATATATTAGATATTAGCCCTCTGTCATATTTAGAGCTGGTGAAGATCCTTTCCCAATCTGGTGGCTGACGTTTTGTCCTTTTTACAGTGTCCTTTGCCTTACAGAAACTTTGTAGGTTTATGAGGTCCCATTTGTCAATTCTCGATCTTAGAGCATAAGCTATTGGTGTTCTATTCAGGAACTTTTCCCCTGTGCCCATGTCCCCAAGGGTCTTCCCCAGTTTATTTTCTATTAGTTTCAGTGTGTCAGGTTTTATGTGGAGGTCCTTGATTCATTTGGAGTTGAGCTTAGTACAAGGAGATAAGAATGGATCGATTCGCATGATTCTGCATGCTGACCTCCAATTGAACCAGCACCATTTGTTGAAAAGACTATCTTTTTTCCACTGGATGCTTTCAACTCCTTTGTCCAAGATCAAGTGACCATCGATGTGTGAGTCCATTTCTTGGTCTTCAATCCTATTCCATTGATCTGCTTGCCTGACTTTGTACCAATACCATGCAGTTTTTATCACTATTGCTCTGTAGTAAAATTTGAGGTCTGGAATACTAAATCCTCCTGAAGTTCTTTTAGTGTTGAGAATAGTTTTAGCTATCCTTGGTTTTTTGTTATTCCAGATGAATTTGAGCATTGCTCTTTCTAGCTCTATGAAGAAGTGGGTTAAGATTTGGATGGGGATTGCATTGAAACTGCACATTGCCTTTGGCAATATGAGCATTTTAAATATATTAGTCGTGACAATCCACCAGCAAGAAGATTTTTAGATTTTCTGAGATCTTCTTCAATTTTCTTCTTCAGAGATCTGAAGTTCTTGTCATATAGTTATTTCACTTGTTTGGTTGGAGTCACCCCAAGGTACTTTATGCTGTTTGTGGCTATTTTGAAGGGTGTCATTTCTCTAATTTCTTTCTCAGTCTGCTTATACTTTGAGTATATAAAGGCTACTGATTTGCGTGAGTTGATTTTGTAGCCAGCCATTTTGCTGAAGTTGTTTATCAGCTGTAGAAGTTCTCTAGTAGAGTTTTTTTTTTTTTTTTGAGTCACTTAAGTATACTATCATATCATCTACAAATAGTGATAGTTTGACTTCTTCATTTCCAACTTGTATCCATTTGATATTCTTATGTTGTCAAATTTCTCTAGCAATTACTTCAAGAACTATATTGAAAAGATAGGGAGAGAGGGGGAAGCCTTGTCTAGTCCCTGATTTTAGTGGGAATGCTTCAAGTTTCTCTCCATTTAGTTTGATGTTGGCTACCGGTTTGCTGTATATTGCTTCTACTATGTTTAGATATGGGCCTTGAATTCCTGTTCTTTCCAAGACTTTTAGCATGAAAGGATGCTGAATTTGGTCAAATGCCCTTTCAGCATCTAATGAAATGATCATGTGGATTTTTTCTTAGCATTTGCTTGTGTGGTGGTTTGCATTGATGGATTATCTTATATTGAACCATCCCTGCCTCCCTGGGATGAAGCCTAGTTGATCCTGGTGGATGATCATTTTGATTCTTAAAGAACAAAGACACAGTACTTCCAGCCAGGAACAAAAAGCTTGAAATAACATTGCCTTGAAATTTTGAGTACCCTCCTACCTCTGCAGACCTAATATTGGGAGTAAAAGGTAAGCCCGGAGCTATAAGCTTTTTGAGTATGGATTTTGATTTTAGCAATGTGTTTATGCCAGAGTCATGAACACGTGGGGTGTTCAAGCTATGCTGAAGAGAAGAAATGCATGGGAAGCAGAACCAAGTTCACACAGATTGCTCACTCCATGCAGTTACCTGGGCAATGATATCTGCACTCTTGGCATGAACTTGAGCAATGGCCTCCAGCTTTTCCAGTAAGGCGAAGATCTCATTGAGCTAAAACAGAAATGAACAGCATCACAGCATCTTTTAGCATCATGACAAAAATGGCCATTGATTAAAACCAGGATTTAACCTGTCTTAAAATGGATAGGAATATAGTCCAAAGAGATTTAAGAGGCTTTGTCTCTATAAAAGATTTGTCAGGACTTACATACAGTTTGGACCCGTATCTGAGGAACCTTCTCTCAGGCATCCAGATTGAATGGAGGAATTTTTCATTGAGCTTAGATATGGTACACTAGAATTCTTTTCAACAAGTGCTCCAAGAGCCCCCAAGAACCTGGTCAAAGCTAACACACATATTCAAACTATTACTCTGAGTCTTTCAAGACAAAATTATCCTTACTCTCCACCAAGTTAAGAGTACTATTTTCTTGCATTTCACATGATTGATTCAGGTTTATCAAAACGCATGCACATCCATGATATTTCCTAGGAAAAGGCAAACTGATACAAATATGACAGCTAAGCCAGTGCAACGAGCAGGAAGCCTACCTGATTCTATGAGGCAGACAAATGCATACTTTCACCAGGTTTATAAGAGGTTCAGAGACCAGCTTTCCCTTATTCAAGCACCTTAGGTGCCCAACACATAACCTTCTTTAAAATGTAGTATGTACAGCAAGGTCTTCAATAAATGACATGGCATAGTGGCCACCCACAAGCAACCATAGTGGCTCATGTCCCAAAAGTCAGGGTAAACAGCAACAATAGGAAACCCATGCAGACCATCCAAACCAGACAGCCTAATGGGTTGTTACTTCAGTGTTGAACAGTTGATATAAATCTTTGTAGGCCATGTAAACCATGAAGGAATTTACACCTGCCAGGCAAGAAAAGGAAAAAAAGTCAGGAAAAAGTCTTGATTAGCTATCAACATAATCATCTCATGTTTATCTTAAATAAATACAAAACCGCACCCACTCCCCCAGCCCCCCCACACACACAGAGAAAGAGAGACAGAGACAGAGAGACAGAAAGACCCTGAGCACATGGCTCAGATGCCTGTCCAATAGAGGTGAAGACATTTGTAATGCTTTTATATTATCATGTCCTTTCTTGTCCTGTAAAATCCATAGTTTGTTAGTAGTGTCTTGGCAGAATGGTGTCTCCCTTCTGCAGCTTTAGCTAATCCCAATTCCAAGCATTGCCAGAATTTAGAAGAGCAAAATTGATATTGTTTGAGAAAGCAGATACCAAGAAGTTACATTAACATACCAGCTGTGCAAAGACACTAGGGGTTGTAGAACCTCAATGTACCACCACACCACGATCACCTGGGAATGCTTCCCTTTCGGGCATCTGTTCCTCCACCCTTGTAAATTGAAAAATAACACTCACCTCATGAGGAAGTAGTTCACCATGAAAGGAGCCAATGTTCTTTTAGTCCCTGTGAGGCAAGCATATGGTCTCCATGGGGTGGGTTTATTTCACTATTTGGTGAAAGACTGTTATATAATATGCTTCAGGCTGATGTGCCAAAGAGGAGAAAGAATACAATAAAACTAACCTTAAAAACTACTTATGGGCTAGACCTCGTGATGGGACAAGCTTCTCATCCTATTATTGGGTTGGCTAAGGCAGGAAGATTACTATGAATTTTCTTTCTATTACTTGGTGTATCCCATGAGTTTTGCCAGTGGCCTGGGCTACATAAAATTTATCTGGCCACCCAGTAAGGCTTTGCATCAAAATAAAATTAAAGCCAAATCTCTGAAAGCCTTGTATCCTCCATAAAAACTATTTTGTAATTTGTAGAATGCATATACTTACAGGATGTAATATTTTCTGCCATGGAACTTATACTTTTCAATACACACATACACAGCATATGTACACATGCATTCACACATACACAGCACACCTGCACAGTTTTTTTCTAACTATATTATTTTCCCACCATTCTCTACAATTTGTTTGAAGAATAAAACAGGTGGTGGTGGCCCAAGCCTACATTTATGCCAGCACTAAGAAGGCAGAGACAGGCAACAATCTGTGAGTCCAAAGTCAGCCTGGTCCACAGAGCAAGATCCAGGACAACCAAGGCTACAGAGAAACCCTATCTCAGAAAGAAAAAATAATCTAGTTTTCCATGTAAGAATATCATGACTTTTATTAGAAAAGGGTGGATACTATCTACTCAGTGTGGCTGTTTGGATAGGAGTGACTCCCATAGGCTGAGTTATTTAAATGGTCATTATGGAGTGACAATGCTTGGCAGTGATTAAGATGTACCCTTGTTGGGTTTAGTATGGCCTATTGAAGCAAACTTGTCACAGGTGGTGTGATTTGGAGTTTTCAATTGTAGATTTAGTGTTTTTCTCTCTTCCTCCTGTCTACAGATCTAACTGTCTAAGCCTCAGCTACATCTCCAGCCTCATGTCTGTCTGTGTAGTGCCATCCTTCCCAGCATGGGGATAAAGGAGTAAAGCGCCAAATCTGTAAGGTGGCCTCAATGACATGTTTCAGTTTTATAAGAGTTGCTGTGGTCATGGTATATTCACAGCAAATAACATTGACTAAGACAATGTTCAACAGTTTGAAGAATAACTCTTTCACGTGTGAAGTTTCTAAGCTTTGAATGCAGTTTCTAAATTTCAAATGTAGAAATAAAAATTAGATATAAAACCTGGCTTCAGTCAATTAACAGAGAGTACAGATAGCAATTTGTGACTTGAATCTATGCCTTGTACTCTCATACCTAAGTCATCAGCATTATAGGAAAAGATCTATTTGATTTTCAACAACATCAATAAGTAGTTGGGATGGTGGAACTCAGTGTGGGTCATCTCAGGGCAGTTTTCCACAATATTCTCATTTCCAAAAGCCTCCAAGTAATTCTTGGAATGACCCAAGTTGTGTAATTTCCTTTAAACAGCTGAATTATTACTACTATTAAAATTCTCTGTGTGTCAGGCAACAGGGAAGGAGGATGGGGCTAATTGTTGTTTTGTGTGCTCAAGGATTGGGCAAGATTTATAGGGTGCAGGAAGGGATAGAAAGGAAGAGGCATCCTTTGAGAGAGCATCCTCTCTCCTCCAAATTAGACACATAATATTTCCCTAAAGTTTTTGCACAGTGGCAAAACAGAACTGGTGCTTTGAAGCATCCTATCTGCTGCCATTCCTTCAACTGCTTTCCTTTGCACCACACCATCAGCAGAAGCTGTTGTTTATCCATCTCTGATATTCTGGATCACCTTACAAAGCTAAGCACATGACACACATTTTCATAACTATGTGTTATCCTGTGGATGTACAGAGTCTAATGACAAGAACATAAGAAGAGACCAGAAGAATCTATGATGATAATGGAACCCAAATCATCATTGCAATGATAGGACGGACACACACACACACACACACACACACACACACTGCATTTTTTATTACTAACTATCAATCTAACCTTGCTCCTTGCATGTCTTAGACTTTCTTAAAGATGTGTCATTATTTTTTTTTTGAGCATTTCTTTTTTTTATTATTATTCGATATAATTTATTTACATTTCAAATGATTTCCCCTCTTCTAGCCCCACCACTCCCCGAAAGTCCCGCAAGCCCCCTTCTCTTCCCCTGTGCTCCCACCCACCCCTTCCCACTTCCCCGTTCTGGTTTTGCTGAATACTGTTTCACTGAGTCTTTCCAGAACCAGGGGCCACTCCTCCTTTCTTCTTGTACCTCATTTGATGTGTGGATTATGTTTTGGGTATTCCAGTTTTCTAGGTTAACATCCACTTATTAGTGAGTGCATACCATGATTCACCTTTTGAGTCTGGGTTACCTCACTTAGTATGATATTCTCTAGCTCCATCCATTTGCCTAAGAATTTCATGAATTCATTGTTTCTAATGGCTGAATAGTACTCCATTGTGTAGATATACCACATTTTTTGCATCCACTCTTTTGTTGAGGGATACCTGGGTTCTTTCCAGCATCTGGCAATTACAAATAGGGCTGCTATGAACATAGTAGAACATGTATCCTTATTACATGGTGGGGAGTCTTCTGGGTATATGCCCAGGAGTGGTATAGCAGGATCTTCTGGAGGTAAGGTGCCCAGTTTTCGGAGGAACCGCCAGACTGATTTCGAGAGTGGTTGTACCAATTTGCAACCCCACCAGCAGTGGAGGAGTGTTCCTCTTTCTCCACACCCTCTCCAACACCTGCTGTCTCCTGAATTTTTAATCTTAGCCATTCTGACTGGTGTAAGATGAAATCTTAGGGATGTTTTGATTTGCATTTCCCTAATGACTAATGAAGTTGAGCATTTTTTAAGATGCTTCTCCACCATCCGAAGTTCTTCAGGTGAGAATTCTTTGTTTAACTCTGTACCCCGTTTTTTAATAGGGTTGTTTGGTTTTCTGGAGTCTAACTTCTTGAGTTCTTTATATATATTGGATATTAGCCCTCTATCTGATGTAGGATTGGTGAAGATCTTTTCCCAATTTGTTGGTTGCCGATTTGTCTTCTTGATGGTGTCCTTTGCCTTACAGAAACTTTGTAATTTTATGAGGTCCCATTTGTCAATTCTTGCTCTTAGAGCATACGCTATTGGTGTTCTGTTCAGAAACTTTCTCCCTGTACCGATGTCCTCAAGGGTCTTCCCCAGTTTCTTTTCTATTAGCTTCAGAGTGTCTGGCTTTATGTGGAGGTCCTTGATCCATTTGGATTTGAGCTTAGTACAAGGAGACAAGGATGGATCAATTCGCATTCTTCTGCATGCTGACCTCCAGTTGAACCAGCACCATTTGTTGAAAAGGCTATCTTTTTTCCATTGGATGTTTTCAGCCTCTTTGTCGAGGATCAAGTGGCCATAGGTGTGTGGGTTCATTTCTGGATCTTCAATCCTGTTCCATTGATCCTCCTGCCTGTCACTGTACCAATACCATGCAGTTTTTAACACTATTGCTCTGTAGTATTGCTTGAGGTCAGGGATACTGATTCCCCCAGATTTCCTTTTGTTGCTGAGAATAGTTTTAGCTATCCTGGGTTTTTTGTTGTTCCAGATGAATTTGATAATTGCTCTTTCTAACTCTGTGAAGAATTGAGTTGGGATTTTGATGGGTATTGCATTGAATCTGTATAGTGCTTTAGGCAAAATGGCCATTTTAACTATATTGATTCTACCGATCCATGAGCATGGGAGGTTTTCCCATTTTTTGAGGTCTTCTTCCATTTCCTTCTTCAGAGTCTTGAAGTTCTTGTCATACAGATCTTTCACATGTTTGGTAAGAGTCACCCCAAGATACTTTATACTGTTTGTGGCTATTGTGAAGGGGGTCATTTCCCTAATTTCTTTCTCAGCCTGCTTATCCTTTGAGTATAGGAAGGCCACTGATTTGCTTGAGTTGACTTTATAACCTGCCACTTTGCTGAAGTTGTTTATCAGCAGTAGGAGCTCTCTAGTGGAGTTCTTTGGGTCACTTAGGTAGACGATCATGTCGTCTGCAAATAATGATAGTTTGACTTCTTCCTTTCCAATTTGTATCCCTTTGACCTCCTTATGTTGTCGAATTGCCCGAGCTAGTACCTCAAGTACAATATTGAAAAGATAAGGAGAAAGGGGGCAGCCTTGTCTGGTCCCTGATTTCAGTGGGATTGCTTCAAGTTTCTCTCCATTTAGTTTGATGCTGGCTACCGGTTTGCTGTATATTGCTTTTACTATGTTTAGGTATGGGCCTTGAATTCCTGTTCTCTCCAAGACTTTAAGCATGAAGGGATGCTGAATTTTGTCAAATGCTTTTTCAGCATCCAATGAAATGACCATGTGGTTTTGTTCTTTGAGTTTGTTTATGTAGTGGATTGTATTGATGGATTTCCGTATATTGAACCAACCCTGCATTCCCGGGATAAAGCCTACTTGATCATGGTGGATGATCGTTTTGATGTGTTCTTGGATTCGGTTGGCAAGAATTTTATTGAGTATTTTTGCAACGATGTTCATAAGGGAAATTGGTCTGAAGTTCTCTTTCTTTGTTGGATCTTTGTGTGGCTTTGGTATCAGCGTAATTGTGGCTTCGTAGAAGGAATTGGGTAGTGTTCCTTCTGTTTCTATTTTGTGGAATAGTTTGAAGAGTATTGGTGTTAACTCTTCTTTGAAGGTCTGGTAGAATTCTGCACTGAAGCCATCTGGTCCTGTGCTTTTTTTGGTTGGAAGACTTTCTATGACTCCTTCTATTTCTTTAGGCATTATGGGACTGTTTAGATGGTCTAGTTGGTCCTGATTTAATTTTGGTATTTGGTATCTGTCAAGGAAATTGTCCATTTCCTCCAGATTCTCCAGTTGTGTTGAGTATAGGCTCTTGTAGTAGGATCTGATGATTTTTTGGATTTCCTCAGTTTCCGTTGTTATATCTCCCTTTTCATTTCTAAGTTTGTTAATTTGGATACTTTCTCTGTGCCCTTTGGTCATTCTGGCTAAGGGTTTATCTATCTTGTTGATTTTCTCAAAGAACCAGCTCCTGGTATTGTTGATTTTTTGTATGGTTCTCTTTGTTTCTACTTGATTGATTTCGGCCCTGAGTTTGATGATTTCCTGCCTTCTACTCCTCCTGGGCGAAATAGCTTCTTTTTGTTCTAAGGCTTTCAGGTGTGTCATTAAGCTGGTAATGTATGCTCTCTCCATTTTCTTTTTGGAGGCACTCAGGGCTATGAGTTTTCCTCTTAGCACTGCTTTCATTGTGTCCCATATGTTTGGGTATGTTGTGTTTTCATTTTCATTGTGTTCTAAAAAGTCTTTAATTTCTTTCTTTATTTCTTCCTTGACCAAGGTATCATTGAGTAGAGTATTGTTCAGTTTCCACGTGTATGTGGGCTTTCTGTTGTTTCTGTTGCTATTGAAGACCACTTTTACTCCATAGTGATCAGATAGGAGGCATGGGATTAGTTCGATCTTCTTATATTTGTTGAGGTCTGTCTTGTGACCAATTATATGGTCGATTTTGGAGAAGGTACCATGAGGTGCTGAGAAAAAGGTATATTCTTTTGTTTTAGGATAGAATGTTCTATATATATCAGTTAAATCTAATTGGTCCAAAGCTTCAATTAGTTTCATTGTGTCCCTGTTTAGTTTCTGTTTTCCTGATTGGTCCATTGAGGAAAGTGCAGTGTTGAAGTCACCCACAATTATTGTGTTAGGTGCAATGTGTGCTTTTAGTTTTAATAAAGTTTCTTTTACGAAAGAGGGTGCCCTTGCATTTGGTGCATAGATGTTCAGGATTGACAGTTCTTCTTTTTGTATTTTTCCTTTGACCAGCAAGAAGTGTCCCTCAGGGTCTCTTTTGATGACTTTGGTTTGAAAGTCAATTTTATCTGATATTAAAATGGCTACTCCAGCTTGTTTCCTGAGACCATTTGCTTGTAAAATTGTCTTCCAGCCTTTTACTCTAAGGTAGTGTTTGTCTTTGACCCTGAGGTGTGTTTCCTGTAAGCAGCAAAATGTAGGGTCCTGTTTACGTATCCATTCAGTTAGTCTGTGTCTTTTTATTGGGGCATTAAGTCCATTGATGTTAAGAGATATTAAGGAATAGTGATTGTTCCTTCCTATCATTTTTGACGTTATTTTTTAAATTTGAATGCTTAACTTCTTTTGGGTTTGATGAAAGGTTACTATCTTGCTTTTTCCAGGGTGAAGTTTCCCTCCCTGTATTGGTGTTGTCCTCCTAGTATCCTTTTTAGGGCCGGGTTTGTGGATAGATATTGGGTAAACTTGGTTTTGTCATGAAATATCTTAGTTTCTCCATCTATGGTGATTGAGAGTTTTGCTGGATATAGTAGTTTTGGTTGGCATTTGTGTTCTCTTAGAGTCTGCATGAGATCTGCCCAGGACCTTCTAGCCTTCATAGTCTCAGGTGAAAAGTCTGCTGTGATTCTGATAGGTCTTCCTTTATATGTTACTTGGCCTTTTTCTCTTACTGCCTTTAGTATTCTTTCTTTGTTTAGAACATTTGGTGTTTTGATTATTATGTGACGGGAAGTATTTCTGTTCTGGTCCAGTCTGTTTGGAGTTCTGTAGGCTTCTTGTATATTCATGGGCATCTCTCTCTTTAGGTTAGGGAAGTTTTCTTCCATAATTTTATTGAAGATATTTGCTGGCCCTTTAAGTTGTAAATCTTCACTCTCATCTATGCCTATAATCCTTAGGTTTGGTCTTCTCATTGTGTCCTGGATTTCCTGGATATTTTGGGTTACAAGCTTTTTGCATTTTGCATTTTCTTTAACTGTTGAGTTCATGGTTTCTATGGAATCTTCAGCATCTGAGATTCTTTCTTCTATCTCTTGTATTCTGTTGTTGATATTTGTATCTCTGTCCCCTGATTTCTTCCCAAGGCTTTCTATCTCCAAAGTTGTCTCCCTTTGAGTTTTCTTAGTTGTTTCTACTTCTGATTTTAGATCCTGGATGGTTTTGCTTAGCTCCTTCACTTGCATGTTTGTGTTTTCCTGTAATTCTTTAAGAGATTTTTGTGTTTCCTCTTTCATGAGCTCAGCCTGTTGACCAAAGTTCTCCTGTATTTCTTTAAGGGATTTTTGTGTTTCGTCTTTCATGACCTCAGCCTGTTGAGCAAAGTTCTCCTGTATTTCTTTAAGTGTTTTTTGCATTTCCTCCTTGTTGGCTTTTGTATTCTCCTGGATTTCTTTCAATGATTTTTGTGTTTCCCTTGCAAGGGCTTCTAACTTTTGATCCATTTTCTCCTGAATTTCTTTATGTATGACCTTCATGTGTTCCTGTACCAGCATCATGACCAGTGATTTTAAATCCAAATCTTGTTTTACTGGTGTGATGGGGTATCCAGGACATGTTGGTAGAGGAGAATTGGGTTCAGATGTTGCCATATTGCCTTGATTTCTGTTAGTGACGTTCCTGCGTTTGCCTTTTGCCATCTAGATCTCACTGGTGTTAGTTTATCTTGTCAGTGCTGGACTCAGCAGTGCAAGCTGCCCCTTCCCATTGGCCTCTGGTACACAGCTTACCTCCTGCACTGCTTGTAGACAGTGTGCTGCTGCCCAGGCTGTTCCGATCCCAAAGCAGGCACCCGAAGGCTCCCGCTGGGGTCCGCTGGATTCACTGGAGCACACTGACTTCTCCCAGCTGGCCGCCCGGAAGCCCAGCTAGCCACTTGCAGGACTTGGAGATGTAATGCTGCCGCCCAGACTGATCTCAGTCTGTCCGATTCCTGGAGTACGGAACCAAGATGGATGCTCCTCTCCTGACTGGTGGGAGGCCGAGTTCTGAAGTGGCCTCCGTGCAGGAAAGGCGCCACACAACTGCAGCTGCTTGCTGCCCGGCTGGTCAGCGAAGGTCAGTGGTCGTGGGCGCAGGGCCTAACTGGTCCCTGTGACGCCTTGGTTCCACTGCTGATGGCCCTTCAGCTGGAACAGCCACTGCTGCCGCTGCCTCCGCCGCCGCCGCCGCCCAAGATGTGTCATTATTACATAATATTAACATTTGGTCTTATAAAACAGATAGAGGTTAGAATCATTTGTTCTCAGATTTGTTAGGAATGTGACCTCAGGTAGGATTAGTCCCCTTGCTGCAAGTTCTGCCTTTGTAGTACTGGTATTGATGCATTGTGCTGGGTGGTTTCATGTCAACCTGATTCAAGCTAGAGTCATTTTGGAAGAGGGAACCCAGAGAGAGAAAATGTTCCTACTGTGGGCAAACCTGTAATATATTTTTCTTGAATGGTGGCTAATGTGGGAATTCTAGCTCACTGTGGACAGAGTCATCCCTGGGATGATAGTTCTGTGTGCTGTAAGAGGCAGACTGAGCAAGTCATGAGGAGCAAGCCAGTAAGAGGTGCTTCTTCAAGGTCTGTACTTCCACTGCAAACTCCAGGTTCCTGTCCTTCTTGAATTCATGTCCTGCCTCCCTTCAGTGACAGACTACCAGCAGATGTAAGAAACCCTTTAGTGCTTTATTTGCTTTTTGTGATGGTTTTTAATCATATCAATTATTAACTCAGATGCCCATTAAGGTGGAAATCATCATCTTTGTGCAGGTCTGTTGCCTATTAAATGTCACCCCAGGCAGTTATCCTGACTTCCTGCGTTTTTCTTTTTTCTTTTTCTATTTATTTATTTATTTATTTATTTATTTATTTATTTATTTATTTATTTTGGCTTTAAAAACAGCTTTTATTTAGCAAGGAAGTTACAACTTTATACATGTCCTTTTTTTGCTTTCGAGTGTCTGATCTTGTCTCAGCTGTACTTGATCTGGGGAAATGTCTGTCTCCCTGTGCTTGCTTGTACAGTCTTAGATGTGATGATCTTTAAATCCGTGAGCTCATAAATGATCTTCTTCAACTCTGGAACAAGAAAGAGACAGGGCAGTGAGGTTTTAATTCTAAGAAATTGTTGACAAGGACCCTGCTAATACATCACAGGCTTCACAATACATAAGTAAACCAGCCATTCTGTTCACTCTTACAAAGAAAAATGGCTCCAAAATACGTTATGCATTCTTTTTTTTTTTTTTAAATATTCTTATTTTCTATATTATTTGTTTACATTCCAAATCATTTCCCCTTTACCAGATCCCCCCTCCCCATGTGTCCCATAAACCTTCTTTTCTCCATCCCTTCTCCAATCACCTCCCTCCTTTTTCTTTTTCCTTATATTCCCTTCTAATGCTAGATCAATCCTTTCCAGGATCAGGACCCTCTCCATACTTCTTCATGGGAGTCATGGTTATGCTATTTGTGCCATGGGATTTCAGGGCTTCTGGGCTAATTAATATCCACTTATCAGAGATTGCATTCCATGTGTATTCTTTTGTGCTTGGGTTACCTTGCTTAGGATGATATTTTCCAGATCAAAACATTTGGCTAAAAATGTTGTGAATTCATTGTTTCTAATTGCTGAGTAGTATTCCATTGTGTAAATATACCACATTTTCTGTATCCATTCTTCATTTGAGGGGCATCTGGGTTCCTTCCAGCTTTTGGCTTTTATAAATAAGGCTGCTATGAACATAATGGAGCATGTGTCTTTATTGCATGCTAGGGAATCCTTTGGGAATATGCCCAGGAGAGGTATAGCAGGGTCCTCAGGAAGTCTCATGTCCTCTTTACTGAGGAACCTCCAGACTGATTTCCACAGTGGTTGTACCATCTTGCAGCCCTACCAGCAGTGAAGAAGTGTTCCTCTTTCTCCACATCCTCGCCAACACCTGCTGTCTCCTGAGTTTTTGACCTTAGCCATTCTGACTGGCGTAAGGTGAAATCTCAGGGTTGTTTTGATCTGCATTTCCCTAATGACTAATGATGTTGAGCACTTTTTAAGGTGCCTATTGGCCATTTTATTAAATATTTTTGCATCAATATTAATAAAAGAAATTGGCCTGAAGTTCTCTTTCTTTGTTGGATCTTTCTGTGGTTTTGGAATCTGCGTAACTGTGGCTTCATATTACAAGTTGGGTAGAGTTCCTTCTGTTTCTATTTTGTGGAATAGTTTGAAGAGTATTGGTGTTAGGTCTTCTATGAAGGTCTGAAAGAACTCTGCACTGAAGCCATCTGGTCCCGTGCTTTTTTTGTTTGGGAGACTTTCTATGACCCTTTTTAATTCTTCAGGTGTTATGGGACTGTTTAGTTGATCTATTTGATCCTGATTCAGTTTTGGTGTCAGATATCTGTCTAGGAAACTGTCCATTTCCTCCAGATTCTCCAGTTGTGTTGAGTATAGGCTTTTGTAGTAGGATCTAATGATTTTATGAATTTCCTCAGTTTCTGTTGTTATATCTCGCTTTTCATTTTTAAGTTTGTTAATCTGGATACTGTTTCTATGTCGATTGGTTAGTCTGGCTAAGGGTTTATCTATCTTGTTGATTTTCTCAAAGAACCAGCTCCTGGTTTTGTTGATTCTTTGTATGGTTCTCTTTGTTTCTACTTGATTGATTTCGGCCCTGAGTTTGATGATTTCCTGCCTTCTACTCCTCCTGGGTGAAATTGCTTCTTTTTGTTCCTGTGCTTTCAGGTGTGTCATTAAGCTGTTAGTGTATGCTCTCTCCATTTTCCTTTTGGAGGCACTCAGGGCTATGAGTTTTCCTCTTAGCACTGTTTTCATTGTGTCCCATAGATTTGGGTATGTTGTGTCTTCATTTTCATTAAATTCTAAAAAGTCTTTAATTTCTTTCTTTATTTCTTCCTTGACCAAGGTATCATTGAGTAGGATATTGTTCAGTTTCCACGTGTATGTGGGTTTTCTGTTGTTTTTGTTGCTATTGAAGACCACTTTTACTCCATAGTGATCTGATAGGAGGCATGGGATTAGTTTCATCTTCTTATATTTGTTGAGGTCTGTGTTGTGACCAATTATATGGCCGATTTTGGAGAAGGTACCATGAGGTGCTGAGAAAAAGGTATATTCTTTTGCTTTAGGATAGATTGTTCTATATATATCTGTTAAATCTAATTGGTCCAAAGCTTCAATTAGTTTCATTGTCCCTGTTTATTTTCTGTTTTACTGATCGGTCCATTGAGGAAAGTGTAGTGTTGAAGTCACCCACAATTATTGTGTTAGGTGCAGTGTGTGCTTTGAGCTTTAATAAACTGTCTTTTATAAATGAGGGTGCCCTTGCATTTGGAGCATATATGTTCATGATTGAGAGTTCTTCTTGTTGTATATTTTCTTTGGACCAGCAAGAAGTGTCCCTCAGAGTCTCTTTTGATGACGTTGGGTTGAAAGTCAATTTTATCTGATATTAAAATGGTTACTCCAGCTTGTTTCCTGAGACCATTTGCTTGTAAAATTGTCTTCCAGCCTTTTACTCTAAGGTAGTGTTTGTCTTTGACCCTGAGGTGTGTTTCCTGTATGCAGCAAAATGTAGGGTCCTGTTTACGTATCCAGTCGGTTAGTCTATGTCTTTTTGTTTTTTGGATTTGTGTTTTTCGAGACAGGGTTTCTCTATGTAGCCCTGGCTGTCGTGGAACTCACTCTGTAGACCAGGCTGGCCTCGAACACAGAGATCCATCTGCCTCTGCCTCCCAGAGTGCTAGGATTACAGGCATTGGCCACCACCGCCTGGCTAGTCTATGTCTTTTTATTGGGGCACTGAGTCTATTGATGTTAAGAGATATTAAGGAATATTGATTGTTACTTCCTGTCATTTATGACGTAATTTTTTTTACATTTGATTGGTTAACTTGTTTTGGGTTTGATGAAAGGTTACTATCTTGCTTTTTCCAGGGTGAAGTTTCCCTCCTTGTATGGCTGTTTTCCTCCCATTATCCTTTGTAGGGCTGGGTTTGTGGATAGATATTGGGTAAACTTGGTTTTGTCATGGAATATCTTAGTTTCTCCATCTATGGTGATTGAAAGTTTTGCTGGATATCGTAGTTTTGGCTGGCATTTGTGTTCTCTTAGAGTCTGCATGAGATCTGCCCAGGATCTTCTAGCCTTCATAGTATCAGGTGAAAAGTCTGCTGTGAATCTGATAGGTCTTCCTTTTTATGTTACTTGGCCTTTTTCTCTTACTGCCTTTAATATTCTTTCTTTGTTTAATACATTTGGTGTTTTGATTATGTGACGGGGAGTATTTCTGTTCTGCTCCAGTCTGTTGGCATTCTGTAGGCTTCTTGTATATTCATGGGCATCTCTCTCTTTACGTTAGGGAAGTTTTCTTCCATAATTTTATTGAAGATATTTGCTGGCCCTTTAAGTTGTAAATCTTCACTCTCATCTATTCCTATAATCCTTAGGTTTGGTCTTCCCATTGTGTCCTGGATTTCCTGGATATTTTAGGTTAAAAGCTTTTTGCATTTTGCATTTTCTTTAACTGTTGAGACCATGGTTTCTATGGTATCTTCAGCATCTGAGATTCTTTCTTCTATGTCTTATATTCTGTTGTTGATATTTGCATCTATGTCCACTGATTTCTTCCCACGGCTTTCTATCTCCAAAGTTGTCTCCCTTTGAATTTTCTTAGTTGTTTCTACTTCTGATTTTAGATCCTGGATGGTTTTGCCTAGCTCATTCACTTGCTTGTTTCTGCTTTCCTGTAATTCTTTAAGAGATTTTTCTGTTTCCCCTTTCATGACCTTGGCCTGTTGACCAAAGTTCTCCTGTATTTCATTAAGTGTTTTTTTGTGTTTCCTCCTTATTGGCTTTTGTATTCTCCTGAATTTCTTTCAATGATTTTTGTGTTTCCCTTGCAAGAGCTTCTAACTTTTGATCCATTTTCTCTTGAATTTCTTTAAGTATGTCCTTCATGTGTTCCTGTACCAGCATCATGACCAGTGATTTTAAACCCAAGTCTTGTTTTACTGGTGTTATCGGGTATCCAGGACATGCTGTTAAAGGAGATTTGGGTTCAGATGTTGCCATATTGCCTTGATTTCTGTTACTGACATTCCTGCGTTTCCCTTTTGCCATCTAGTTCTCAATGGTGTTAGTTGGTCTTGTCAATGCTGGACTCACCAGTGCAAGCTGCCTCTTCCCAGGTGGCCTCTGGTGCACAGCTTACCTCCTGCACTGCCTGGAGACAGGGTGCTGCTGCCCAGGCTGTTCAGATCCCGAAGCAGACACCTGAAGGCTCCTGCTGGGGGCCCGCTGGATTCACCAGAGCACATTGACTACTCCCAGCTGGCCTCCCAGAAGCTCCTATTGCCTCTTGCAGGTCCTGGAGATGTGGTGTTGCCACCCAGGCTGATCTGGATCTGGAAGCAGAGCGATCTAAGGGCTCCCGCCAGAGGCCTCAGGACTGGAATGTAAGCTCCGTGCCACCAGAGCAAGCTGTGTGCTCCTAGACTGCCTCCGGGTGCAGACCAGGACTCCAGCACTTCCTGGAGACCGAGTGCTGTGGCCCAGGCTGTTCAGATCCCAACGTAGACCCCTGAATGCTCCTGCCGGGGCCTGCTGGGTTCACCAGAGCACACTTGAAGCAGACACCTGAAGGCTCCCACAGGGGCCTGCGGGATTCCTTCCTGCATTTTTCGTCTGCATAGTGACTATTTATCTCATGAAGATCCTACAAAAAGTAAAGTTTCATAAAAAGAAAGTGCCTGGAACAAAGTAAAAGCCACTCAGGCATCTGTCATGTTTTAGTTATCAGACTCCAATCAAGAGTAATGACTCACATGCATGGGAAGTTGTGGGAGGTGCAGACAAGGCAGCAGAGAGACAAGGCTGGTGAACTTGCTTTGGCTCACCTTTTGCTTTGCTGAGGTTCTGCACTTCCTGCTAGACACTGTCATTCCAGTGTGTGATGTCCACATCACGCTATGCAAAGCATAGTTGCAGTAGCTGTTAGCATCAGCCCACTTATGCCACTTTTCATAGGCCTCTGTCAGGTTAGACTCATGTTCAGGTACCACATGGTCAACTGAAGACAGAAGGCAAAATGTGTGACTCAGACACAGCTTGGTCTCCCTGCCTCATTCCTGGTCCTTCCTGCTTAGTTGACTCCAGGACTTGGAACAAATTGCTAGCTTTCTGAAACCTAAGCATTCTTTTCTTAAAAAATGGGTGTTAAGTAAATAAGGAACATATTCTGACATTATTTTCCATCTCTGTTTGCCATTTGACTAAGTGAATAATGCATATATAAAGTGCTTCACTGATAACTGTTGCATGATAAGTGTTCTGTGTGTGTTAAAACCACTATTCTCTACATCCTGCTGATACATATTTTTATATAATTGTGGGTGTATCTGCATCTGTTTGTGTCAGCTGCTGGGTGGAGTGCCTCAGAGGACAGCCATGTTAGTCTTCTGTCTTAAGCATACCTGGGTATCATTAATAGTGTTGGAGATTGGTACTTGCCGGTGGGATGGGTCTTAAGTTGGGCTGGTTTTTTGTTGTCCCTTCCATCAGTCTCTGCTCCATCCTCCATCCCTACATTTCTTGTGGACAGGATACATTTTGTGTCTAGAGTTTGGTGGGTGGGTTTGTGTCCCTATCACTCTATTAGAACTATTGTGAGAGGGTGTGACCAGCAGGCAGGCAGTGACCAGTGTGTAAAGTGAATAACTTAACAAAAAATTAAACAATAATGGAGTTGTATTGTCAGTTTTGTTTGTCAACTTGATAGAGGCTGGAGTTATCACAGAGAAAGGAGTCTCAGTTGAGGAAATGTCTCCATGAGATAATATTAGTATGGTTGCTCATCAGCTATAAGGCATTTTCTCAATTAGTCATCAATGGTGGGAGGGCCAATTGTTGGTGGTGCTGTCCCTGGGATGGTAGTCTTGGACTCTATAAGAAAGCAAGCTGAGCAAGTCAGGAGAACAATCCAGTAAGTCACATCCCTCCAAGAACTCTACATTAGCTCTTGCTTCCTGACCTGCTTGACTTCCAGCCCTGACTTGCTTTGATGATGAACAACAGTGTGAAGTGTTAGATGAATAAAGCTAGCCAGGCAGTCCTGGCACAAATCTTTAATCCCAGCACGTGGGAGGCACAGGCAGGTGGATTTCTGAGTTTGAGGCCAGCCTGCTCTACAGTCATTTCCAGGACAACTAGGGTTATAAGGCAAACCCTAGTTCAAAAAACAAAAATAACAACAACAACAACAACAACAACAACAACAACAACAACAACAACAGCTATCTAGAGAGTAAAAGCTGCTTGGTAATCTTCAAACTGAGCAAATTAAAAATAAACAAAAAAACAAAACAAAACAAACAAACAAACAAACAAGCAGTCTCCCAGCTGCCTTGAGACAAACAGGTCATCAGCTTGGACAGCTGATTTGAGTTTGTTTTCAACCGTTGACACACCACTTCTCTTAGAACCCTTCTTTAAGCCAAGGTTAGTCCTTGGCAGTTATAGATGACACTAATTATTTTAGAAAATTTTGTGGTTGTTTAAGCATTTATTCTAGCATAGAATTCTCCACTATATACTTTATTTGAATCAGAGCATTAGACTTCCATTGGACACTCAGTTTAGAACACTTAGTGGGTATCTGCATACTTAGTCCACCTGTCCGGCCTTCCTAGGAATAAAAATGCTTGTATATCTTTGGCAGCTGCTTGAACCTAATCCAGACCAAACCTTTTTTCACTTGACTGACATTCAGAATTTCCCTTACATGAGTGAATTGAACTGGGACACAGTCCTGCAGAAGAGGCTCATTCTAGGCTTTGTTCAACGGTGAGTCAAGCCTTACAAGTCCAAAACGTTCCCACATTCTTTTCCTATTACTCTGTGCACAAGTCCACCCTGGGTCGCACTTGATGAGTACACTAGTAAAATAACACCCTGATGCTAGCTTTACAGAGGAGAAAATGGAGGCATATGTAGGGTAAGTTGAAAACCCTAAGTCACATGATTGGCAAGTCACTAAGCAGGATGTCAACATATGAACTTCTAGGCTTTAGCCACACATTTTTCTATAAGTGGTTCTAGTGTTCCTAATGGTCATTTTCGGAAATATTCTCATAGAAATAGAAGTTTCCTTATTGCAAAGAGGTGCTCGTTAATGTCCTTTGAAATCTATGATTTGGTTAATGGTAAAACTCCAGGATCATTCCTCCTCTTTTGTTAGTTTTATTGTACTGCTCCATAGGTTTCCGGACTAATAGTAAAATTAATAATGATATAAATAAATTAATAAAAGTTAAAAAAAACTAATAGTGACAGAGAAATAATTTCCGTTGGTTCAGTACCCAATCAAGGGATATTGTGTCTCATGGAATATTGCTGGGTAAGTGTTAGGTTGGAGCCCTACTGAACCTTCTCTCTCTTTTTCTTTCCTTAGTATTTAAATTACACTACAGGATATAGGAATATTGGCAAGAGCAATGTGCTCTGCAGAGGCGTATAGAGAGAAATCGGGGGTTTCTCTTCACGTCCAAGCTAGGCACTTGTCCTGGAGACATGGGCAACTGGCTGTTTCAATGAACAGCTGGAAAAGGTGCATTGTTAATGTGTCAGATGAAAGCTTTGTGGAAGTTGGCACAGTGTGTTGGCATTCAAGTATGTCAGTGTCTACTCTAGTGAGTAAGAGGAAAGTGAGGTGACTATGGGGGACCCTGGTTGCCACCTTCCAGAGACAACACCTTCCTTCTTTTAGCTGCTCCTCACACCCTAAGAGAATATCCACCTTATAGATCTTGGCCCTTTCTGTAAATCTGACTCTTTGCAGAATTTATCAAGTTTCAAATTCTTGGCCTCACATTCAGAAATCCTGATATTGAAACCTGGTTGTGGAACTTGGATGGTGACCAAGCAATGGCCATGATTCTGGTCTACTGAGAAACCCAGAATTTCAAACCTTAGCAATATTGTTTTAATATTGTCTGCTTCATTGCTCACCTAGGTATAGTTAGATATTTGTAAAATTAACTAAACTATACTATCAAAGAATGTAACAATGAATGCTGCCATTAAATGCTATAAATTCTGAGAGAGAGAGAGAGAGAGAGAGAGAGAGAGAGAGAGAGAGAGAGAGAGAGAGAGGAGAGAGTGTGGAGGCCGGCCATGACCACGTGGAGGGGGGAAGAGCCCCAGGGGCAGAGAGGTGAGAGATTGTGGGAGAGCAGAGAGCAGAGAGAGAGGAGGAGCAAGTAGCCCCTCTTATAGTAGGCCAGATTTCTGGGGCGGGGCATACCTGGCTATTGCCAGGTAGGTGTGGGGTGGAGCTTAGACAAAACCCCAACATACCCCAAGGTTTGGTTAATTAATAAAAGAAAAAGAAAAAAGAAAAGAAGTGACGGCGAATACAGTGAAGCAGGAATAGGGTCGTTGTTGAGATCTGGCTGCTTCATGCTGACATTGGGGCAACGTGTCTCTGCGGAACCTAGAGAAAGGGGTATGGGGGTGATTGTCTAGTCTCAGGAGGACAGGCTGCTTCTTTGCTGTCCAGGGTTTGTAGAGCCATTTGAAGATAGGTCAGGAGAACAGGTCCAGTAGAAGCTGTCTGCATTTGGAGAAGCTGAGAGGAGATTGGAGCATCTGAAGGTTGCTTCTCTGGAGCTGTCCTGGATATGGCAAGGGCCTGGACTTAACAAAATGTTGGAACACAGTATTATAGTTAGGGAATAAGACTAAGTACATTTGGGAGAAAGGAAAATTTTCTTAAGATGTACAATTGAAACCCAGAGGAATCCTACCCTTTGGAAAGGTAGCAAAGTGGGAACTTGGGCAGATGTACTTATCTGGATGGAGCCTACTTGGTCCATGAGCAGTATATCTGGGTAGGTTTCCTGAAGCTAACAAGTTTATTAAAGAGATAACAACATGAGTTAACCACATGAACCGTGTTTAAGATGAGCCTTTGTGGATCAGAAGGAATAGAATTGAAGGTTGGGACAGTGACAGAGCAAAAGGGGAAATATGAAGCATTTAATGGAAACAGAGTTTAGGTAAGGAGATAACTGTCTAGCTGTCAATGTAGTCAGAAGTCTGAGCAATAAACAATAACTTAGCAGTTATATTATTAAAGAATGACAGATTCCAGTAGCCAGCAGTTCTTTGTGGTCTCTGGTCTCCATGGCGGCTTTGGCTGTCAGTCTGGCTTTCAAGCACAGAAGATGCACAGCTTTTTCTGTGGAATGGATACCCATGACATGAGAAATGGCTTACTTTTGTTTAGCTAAGTCATTTGACTCAAGGTATCCAGTTTTGTCCACTGCACTCTTTCAGGCAGCATCCTGTGGCTGTGTCCATCTTTCTTCTGAGACCTCCTGGGAGAAGCTGTCAGGCCTTTGGGAATTCTGTCTGTCTTAAATTTAATAACAACCTTCTGACAAGATTGAGCACAAGAGAGGAGAGCAATAGTTAAGATAGAATAGGAATGGAAATCTTAAGTAGCTTTGACAGGTTGCATAGGTAGAGGAAAGTATATTACCTTGGTTAGTAAAGATGCTAGGATCAGAGTTAGAAAGCTGGCAGCAATGGATAAAATTGTGGTGACAGAAAATGAGTTTGTCTAGGCAGATTTAGGCTTGTTAACATCAACTTGAGCATGCAAGCTATAGGAGAAAATGAGTTAAGGGTTTGGGAACACAGAATAGGTGAGGTTCAGATTCTTTATTGTTTACCAGACTGTTAATTTTAAAAGTATACAGTCGAAGAAAAGTAGCACCCACTGGGAAAGGGAGGGAGTTGTACTGCAAACTTAGTGGCCTAAAGAGTGCAGAAACAACTGAAAGGCAGCTAAGCCAAAGAGTCCAGACTGTCGTGAGGACCCTTGGGAGCCAGGGCTAGAAAAGCCGGAGCTTTAAAAGCCGGAGGAAGCATCCTGCTTGGACCAGGATTTTCGCGGACATCTGTAAAAGCCAAAGGGAGACTCAGGATCACTTCCGTATTAGGATACACCCGAGGGTGGGTCTAGAAGTCCTAAGCAGGAGTGTCGACTAGGCATGAGAGGAAACCCTTCGTTCCAAAAGAGGTTGGCCAGACTTCATTTGAAAGCTAAGGGTTATTTACTATTATTGTTAATGTTTATTAAATTTTTAATCTGCTAGAGGGAAGAACCTGACATGTAGCACACATCAGTGGAAGCCAGTGTAGACCTCGCCATGGGTAGCAGTCACTGTCCCAACTCTGCAGCTGTTCTGATGAAAGTTAGTGATCGCACATGCGCAGGGCAGAACTTCCTGTCAGCAGCGGAAGTAGGAAGTTAGGTAGCCTGCAGTGGCTGGGAAGTAGCTTGTTTCTTATCCTAGCAATGGTGCAGGAGGGGAAGAGCTGCCGAGGAACTGGCAGCAGCCGCAGCAATTCTGGAGCAGGAGGGGGTCTGGCATGGGCTGCAGCAGCCGCAGCCAAGGCCGGGGCTTGACCAGCATGCCATGAGCCCTGAGGGCCACTAAGCCAGCACTCGGGAAAACAAGGGGAACCAGTAGAATAAATGCTGCTGTCATAGTAATAAGATGCAGGAGTGAATTAGATACCTGAACCTGGTGGCACTCACCAGGCAGGGCATTGCCTCTGCACGCTGCTGAGTTCCACCGGGAAAGAGGGAGGGAACAGAACAGCAGTGGTCCTGCGGGAAAATGCGGGAAGTGCAGAGACTATTGCTCTGACAAGTGGGTGTGTAAGCCTTATCCAGAGGCTTAATATCCCATCCTGTTTCTCATTCCTAGGTTTCAGTATCAAGTGAAGGACTTTCAGCAGCAAGATGAAGGGGCTTAAAAGGGGGGAGTATAGGGGGTTATGTGAGTGTGGCTAGATGGCGTGGGGGAAGGTGTCCAGGCGGGCCCTTGCCTGGGCATCTCTGCCCCTGAGGGACCACACACACACATACATGGTATAGAATAGAGTTTATTCAGAATAGGGGATGGGAGTTAGTTGTAGAGAGAGAGAGGGAGAGAGAGAGGGAGAGAGAGAGAGAGAGAGAGAGAGAGAGAAGAGAGAGAGAGAGAGAGAGAGAGAGAGAGAGAGAGAGAGAGAGAAGACAGAGAGTGGAGGCCAGCCATGACCACGTGGAGGGGGGAAGAGCCCCAGGGGCAGAGAGGTGAGAGAGTGTGGGAGAGCAGAGAGCAAAGAGAGAAAGGAGGAGCAAGTAGCCCCTCTTATAGTGGGCCAGATCTCTGGGGCGGGGCATACCTGGCTATTGCCAGATAGGTGTGGGATGGAGCTTAGACAAAACCCCAACACAGTCAAGTTAACATCTCAAATTACACATCACATTCCTCTGTAAAATGCTAGGGTTTCTAGGGCAATATAGGATGTTTACCCAAATCCAGGGCACACGCGGTAAAGGGTTTCCTCACCTTGGCTCCACCGTCATGCTATCCTGGGAGCTGAAGAAGGATGGTTCACATGTTCCAGACAAGAGATGTTGGCATTGTAAAGTTTGGGAAGCTGCCTGGCTTGAGCTGTTTTCAAAGAGCACTTATGCCTAGTCCACCAATTGTATTCTTCTCTGTGCCATGCCCGGTGCCACCATAGGCCTCTGAGGCCCCTGATGATCAGCTCTGGTAGCAGCCTCTAGCCCCCAGCCTGATGAACTCAACAGCTGCATCCCTAAGGCCCAGCCTGGTGAACTAACCAGCTGCAACCCATAGGCTCAGCTTGGTGTGCTAACTAGCTCACTACTACTCCAATTATCTCTCTGAGTTAAAAGTACCTACTGTCTCCTGAATCTCACATGGATAAGGTAAAAATATTGTTTTGGTCAAAAACTCCCTAGGTGGAGTCTGCAACACAAAAGCAGTTCCTCACAAACTTCCCTTGCCATCTAGGTGGGCCTGGGTAGACATAGCCTGTCTGCATAACAAGCAAGCTCAAGAGTTAAAAGCAGAACAGGCTTAACATGTCAGTGGATGTCCCTGGGATATCCAAATTCAGTTGCAAGACAGAAAGCCTGGCCTCTGGAATGGGGGAAGGTAGCTATGAACCAGATACCAACTCAAATGTAAAATCTTTCTATTTTGTCCAATATCCACTCATATGGCAAGAAACTTGTAAGGTTTTTCTGATGTAAATATCCTTAGTCTGGAACTATTGTTTGGAATCTACCTGCCCTTAAGAAAGAAAGAAAGAAAGAAAGAAAGAGAGAGAGAGAGAGAGAGAGAGAGAGAGAGAGAGAGAGAGAGACAGAAAGAAAGAAAGAAAGAAAGAAAGAAAGAAAGAAAGAAAGAAAGAAAGAAAGAAAGAAAGAAAGAAAGAACCTGTGATTTAGAGTTCCTGGAATTTTTTTTTACAGTGATTACATAAATGATTAGAGCAAAGCTTAGCAGAATTTTTGGTTACAAGATGGATTCTTTTATATCTATATTTGCTTGGTTATACTATTTCCCTGTCACTAGGAAGAAGGAGAGTTTTCAGAAGTATAGTAAATTGCCAAGTGAGATTTTCAGCTTTCGAATATACAGGGAGTTCCACTTTTTCCCAGGAGACTTTTCTCACCTCTGTCTGTAAAATATGATTTTCCAGGTTTCACTAGGCCATCATGGCAATATATTTTTAAGTTTTTATTTTTATGGCGATAAAAAAGAATGCAATTCCAGGATGGAGATTTTGAAATAGCAGGAGCCTTTTTTTGTCCCTGTTTTTTAATTGTTAAATTACCCCTGTGTAGTATATTTGTGAATTGGAATGTAAACATGGTGACTATTTATGAAGTCTTAACATTTTCAGGCATGAGATGAATGAGAGGTAGCCACTGGACAAGCTGCAGGAGCCAGTTCTCGCCTTTCTACCATTTGTGGGCCCTTGGAATTAAAGTCAGGCTCATTCATCAATGGCTCTAAATACTGAGCCCAACATGATGACTTGTAAAAGCTTTCTTAGCTCAGACTTCGTTATAAATTGAGGCTACAGTGAATGAACTTTAGTGTTAAATTCATATAGTTATTCATTTGTTTATTCATGTAGAGCTTACATTCATATATTTATTCATTTACTTTTGTAACAACAATGATTAAAGACAAGAAGGCCGTGGATTTGGGAGGGGCTGGGTCAGACAAGAAATGGGTAGTAGTGAGAAAATGGACATAGAAATGTTTTAATTATCTTTTAATTACATTTTAAAAGAATGAAAAATTTTGAATTATATGCTATCATTTCAAAAGTTTAAATTCCTTTCTCCTTTAATGAATGATACTCTCTCCCACCATCCCTCTCTCTCCATACTTTTTTCCATTAAGAGTAAAAAGAGAATCTAATCAAAGACAAGGAAATGTAGCCTTGGAACAAACCAAAAACAACACAGAAGAGGAGGATTGGCAGAATAATAACCCATAAAATGCTTCGTAGGACAGTGTTTGGCACCTGGCTGGAATCTCCTGATTACCACAACAGAAGACCTGACAGCAGTTCTTGCCACTCCTGTACCTCATGACTTAGAGAATGTGATTGAAAAGTCCTCAAAAGTGGTGCCACTTTGCAGCAACAGGAGAGGAAGAGAATTCCTGGTTCTGAGCACTTGAGTTCTGGCTTCTGTACACACTGAGTCTGTGACCTTAAGGGAATCATTTAAATACTTCGTCTGTTTTAGTTCCCCACTGAAAAGGTAGAGGGTTATTTCAGAAGAACTGGTGTTTGCTCTGTTAATGCTACAGTTGTTCTAAACAGCCTTTATTCTTATTTTAAATGAATATTTGAATGTAGATTTATTCTTTATTCCTTTTGATGACATTGTGAAACATGAACACTCTGTACACAGTGAGCCGCTTCAGGACTAGAGAATATCACACAGGGGCCAGAATTCCAAAGCTTGATTGTGTAGGAATAAAGATGTTCCATCAGGAATAAATACATAGGTCAGATTAGAAGAAGGACCTTGCAGAGGGAGACTGCATCTGCAAGGAATCTGTTTGCAAGTGCCTCCTGTGCATGTGGCCTCTCCCCTTCTCTTCTGCCTTCGAGGTGGCCTTGATCAATTGAACAAAATTCCACTGATAGGAGTCACACACAGAGAAGTTGAGCAAATGCTGCGGGTTGGGAAATAGTTGTTTTTTTTTTCTTTTTCAGCATGGCAGTTGCAAAATATCATATGCCAGTATTTTTCTACCTTGAGGGCAAATGTCCCTCAAGATTATCAGAGACCAACTTCTGCAGAGGATCAGACAGTACTGCTGAACTAAAGGGTTACTTGCACCTATTCAGTGATGTTACACCATATAGTAGAGTTTTGCAGGTTACATATGGAAACCAGCAAACTTTTCCTTGAGAAACTCCTAGCTCTCCAAAGTGAAAGGGAAAAAAGTTAATAGCTTTTTGTTGTCAAGAAACATAAACATGATTTTGTATTCTTTGGCCCTTTGTTTTTCATAGAGCTTAACTAAAATATGAAACAATTTTACATATGCCGACATGTCTTCCCTCCTGAGTTACATTTAAAGCAGCAGGATGGCTTATAGATCACAGAGGTCAAATTCAGGGATACTGATGCCCCCACACTATATAATCACTGTGAGAAGGCTGGCAGAATTGTCTTGCTACTGAAAAGATTGTTGAGGTCTGACACTTTGTTGTCTGTGTATTTCACTCATGTGCAAAGTATAATTCACCTAACTGTTCATATGTTGTAACTCTACTGAGCTCATGAATATGAGATGCTTGAAGAACTTCTTCAGGTGCCCCACTGGTGACACTGGGTAAAACCAAGATAAAGATAGTTTTACAGAGCACTGTTTTCAACTCTGGGGAAACTGAGGCCATCTAATGGTGTTCCCTATGGATAGTACAGGCATAACCATGGTGACAGCACTCTGGTCCAAAGGGCCAGCTTGATTAACAGATGTCATTTGGAAAAGGCAGACAGGTGGAAGTAAATGGTCGACACTGAGGCAAGAAAGCTTGTGTAGAGAAACAAGACCTGAAGATGAGACTAGCATTTATAAATCTCCATATTCTAGTGTTACTGGGACATGGTGCTTCTCTACTAAGAGAAAACACACACACACACACACACACACACACACATGTAGAAACATATAGAGACTCAAAGCCCACTTCTTTCATTCAGCCCCTGTCTCTGAAGTTCTCAAATGTTATTTGTGACATTTTGCTTGTACTCCATCACTGTTTAACTCAGAGCATTTCCCTGACCTTCAGAGGCGTGAATGGGTGAAACATAGCAACCCAGAGATGAGCCTGCAAGTGTCAGGGTCCAAGTGCATGCTCCAGATTCCACCTTTTGTTCTTCTCTATTGATGACACCATGTGTTGGATGAGTTATGCATTTAACTTCCCTCATCTGGCCACTCCTTCTCTTGGACCATGTCAACATCCTCCAAAACAGGAGCCTAAAGGCCTGCAGGGCCAATAGGTCTCCACAGGGTGATTTGGGCTGTTCTGTTCTGTGTCTTTAAACATTTAGATGGGGGTAGGAGCTCATGTGACCTCTAAAATTTAAATCTCTAGATTGTATTCCAATTTGGCATCTTTCTGAGCACTGTTGCTTCCAGAAGTGGGGATATGCTGGTTACCATGCAGGGTAGGAGTTGGGTAAATGACTGGTACACAGTGTGTGGCTAGTTAGAAAGAAAAACAAACAGAAACAAATGCAGTGTGTTGGGCTGTGACTTAGTAGTAGAATATGTGCTCAGCATGAGTGAAGACCTGGGTAGATTCCCAGCACACACAGAGAGATAGAATCTCTGAAACTGGCTGTGTAGAATAGCTGGTTCTGAGCACCACTTACTGCTGTGCATTTTAAGAAGAGGAAAAACATCAAGAAGAAAACAAACCAAGCAAGCAAGCAAACAAACAACAACTTTCCCAAGAACTGGTAATTGCTTCTTTGTTTTACTTCCTAATTTGGGCTAAAAGTTAGCACCCACCAGATGAAATATACTTATTTCTGAGAAGGATTAGTTCTGAGAACTTGAGAAACCAGTGGGACTACTTTATCCTTTCTTCTGTTCCCAGTGCAATCTGTCCAAGCAGATTCTTACCCACCCCCCTTATTCTACAGAGCATCTGAAAGGCCTGAGCCGTGTTTGAAAACCAAAATGTCCTGGATGTAAATCACTCTGGGCACTGCAGTCAGAAATCTCCAGGGTATTCCCACCTACTCGTCATGGAGGGGTGGGGCAGGTAGCTACCTTTGGGCAACCCTGGTAAGATCCTGACTCCCTAGAATGATGCATCCTCCTAAGAGCCAATGATCCTATTGCAACCCTGGTGATAGGCATGAATCTCAAGCAGAATAGAGCATTTTTTGAGACAGGGTTTCTCTGTGTAGCCCTGGCTGTCCTGGAACTCAACTTGTAGTCCAGGCTGGCCTTGAATTCAAAAATCTTCCTGCCTTTGCCTCCCAAGTGCTGGGATTGAAAGTGTGTGCCACCACAGCCTGGGCCAGCATTTCTAAATTAAACCCAGTGATCTAATAAATTAGTGGAAGTCCAGAAATGCCTGGATTTCCTATCTTTATGGCTGTCTTGGTGATTCTTGAATTAGTAACTAGGAAGGCAGCTGTTGGTATTATTGCAGCTATTGGCACTCTTGTTGCTGCTCAAGGTTGACAGGGATTCTGGGCTGCAGTGTTTCATATGCTCAGTTGCCAGGCATGGAAATTGCTTGGCTCAGCCCCTCCGTGTTCCTGTGTTCTGTCCTCAAGATATCTGTCTTTTACTCCTGTTCACTTGTGACTGCTAGTCACTGCGATTTCAGTGTGCCTGCTCAATATGACAGCCTGAGTCTCTGTATTTCATTCTGTGTGCTGTTCTCAACTGGTGGCCGATTAAAAAGCTCCCACACCAAAAGAAAAGTTATATGTATAAATATATATGTGTGCTTCTGTTGAGCTATAGTGTATGTGATAAAAAAAACGTGCATTCATGGATTAAAATGTCTTCTGTAACAGTATTCCCTTGGTCTTCCTTTGTCAACTGTGTGTGTCTCTGGCCCTCCCAGGTTATCTGCTCTTACTTCCATTTCCATTAAGCAGAAAGTCTCTTTAGCATGGATGGCGCTGTCGCTCTGTAGCTGGAACAGGAACAGTGAAAACAGGAACAGTGCAGGAACATATAAAGGCCTGCTTAGATGCCTCACCAGCCATAGTGCAAGGAATGGCCTATGCTGCAGCTATGAAAGGACGGAAATTCAGCACCTATGTTAAACAATCCTATGGTAGAGGAGGAAAAGGAACCTCCAAGCCTACTTGTTTTAAATGTAGAGAGTCAGGACATATGCAAAGGCAATGTCCAGGAAATAATAAGAGCAACTCCAATAAAAGGAGTGCTCCTCCAGGAGTTTGTGCTCATTGCCAAAAAGGCAAGCATTGGAATGATGAATTGAAATCAAAGCTCCACAAGGATCGACCACCCCTTACAGGGGAAAAGAAAGGAAAACTCAACTTAGATTTTTTAAGTCAGAGGCAGCCCCTCAGCCACAAACTTGAAAGAGAGGAAACTGCTGTTAATATGGACGTAGAACTAGTAACCTCAGACAACCAAAATAAAGAGCATTTTTCATAAGGGCCAATAAAGGTTCTTTTAATATAGATAAGGTGAAATAAAAAAGAAAAAAAGCCTATATGGCTCAATTATGGCCCCTAACGGAAGAAAAAATACAGGCTATAAATAAACTTGTACAAAAACAATTGGAGAAGAAACCTATTAATAAAATAACACCAATCCTACATCAGATAGAGGGCTAATGTCCAATATATATAAAGAACTCAAGAAGTTAGACTCCAGAAAACCAAACAACCCTATTAAAAAATGGGGTACAGAGTTAAACAAAGAATTCTCACCTGAAGAACTTCGGATGGTGGAGAAGCATCTTAAAAAATGCTCAACTTCATTAGTCATTAGGGAAATGCAAATCAAAACAACCCTAAGATTTCATCCTACACCAGTCAGAATGGCTAAGATTAAAAATTCAGGAGACAGCAGGTGTTGGAGAGGGTGTGGAGAAAGAGGAACACTCCTCCACTGCTGGTGGGGTTGCAAATTGGTACAACCACTCTGGAAATCAGTCTGGCGGTTCCTCCGAAAACTGGGTACCTCACTTCCAGAAGATCCTGCTATACCACTCCTGGGCATATACCCAGAAGACTCCCCACCATGTAATAAGGATACATGTTCTACTATGTTCATAGCAGCCCTATTTATAATTGCCAGAGGTTGGAAAGAACCCAGGTATCCCTCAACAGAAGAGTGGATGCAAAAAATGTGGTATATCTACACAATGGAGTACTATTCAGCCATTAGAAACAACGAATTCATGAAATTCTTAGGCAAATGGATGGAGCTAGAGAATATCATACTAAGTGAGGTAACCCAGACTCAAAAGGTGAATCATGGTATGCACTCACTAATAAGTGGATATTAACCTAAAACTGGAATACCCAAAACATAATCCACACATCAAATGAGGTACAAGAAGAAAGGAGGAGTGGCCCCTGGTTCTGGAAAGACTCAGTGAAACAGTATTTGGCAAAACCAGAATGGGGAAGTGGGAAGGGGTGGGTGGGAGGACAGGGGAAGAGAAGGGGGCTTACGGGACTTTCGGGGAGTGGGGGGCTAGAAAAGGGGAAATCATTTGAAATGTAAATAAATTATATCGAATAAAAAAATTTAAAAAAAAAGAAAAGAACTGTCCTTAAAATACTTACATTTTTTAATAGGTTTATTTGGTTTTCTGGGGTCTACTTTCTTGAGTTCTTTGTATATATTGGATATTGGCCCTCTATCTGATGAAGGGGTTGGTGAAGATCTTCTCCCAATTTGGTGGTTGCTAATTTGTCCTTTTGATGGTGTCCTTTGCTTTACAGAAACTTTGTAATTTCATGAGGTCCCATTTCTAAATTATTGATCTTAGCGCAAGTTCTAAGAGCAAGTTCTGTTAGTGTTCTGTTCAGGAACTTTCCCCCTGTACCGGTGTCCTTAAGGGTCTTCCCCAGTTTCTTTTCTATTAGCTTCAGAGTGTCTGGCTTTATGTGGAGGTCCTTCATCCATTTGGAGTTGAGCTTAGTACAAGGAGACAAGAATGGATCAATTCACATTCTTCTGCATGCTGGTCTCCAGTTGAACCAGCACCATTTGTTGAAAAGGCTATCTTTTTTCCATTGGATGTTTTCAGCCTCTTTGTCGAGGATCAAGTGGCCATAGGTGTGTGGGTTCATTTCTGGATCTTCAATTCTCTTCCATTGATCCTCCTGCCTGTCACTGTACCAATACCATGCAGTTTTTAACACTATTTTTCTGTAGTATTGCTTGAGGTCAGGGATACGGATTCCCCCAGAGTTTCTTTTGTTGTTGAGAATAGTTTTAGCTACCCTGGGTTTTTTGTTATTCCACATGAATTTGAGAATTGCTCTTTATAACTCTATGAAGAATTGAGTTGGGATTTTGATGGGTATTGCGTTGAATCTGTATATTGCTTTTGGCAAAATGAAAATTTTAACTATATTAATCCTGCCAATCCATGAGCTTGGGAGGTTTTACCATTTTTTGAGGTCTTCTTCTGTTTCGTTTTTCAGAGTCTTGAAGTTCTTGTCATACAGATCTTTCACATGTTTGGTACGAGTCACCCCAAGGTACTTTATACTGTTTGTGGCTATTGTGAAGGGTGTTATTTCCCTAATTTCTTTTGCGGCCTGCTTATCCTTTGGGTATAGGAAAGCTACTGATTTGCTTGTGTTGATTTAATAACCTGCCACTTGGCTGAAGTTGTTTAACAGCTGTAGAAGTTCTCTAGTGGAGTTTTTTGGGTCACTTAAGCAGACTATCATGTCATCTGCAAATAATGATAGTTTGACTTCTTCCTTTCCAATTTGTATCCCTT
The DNA here is from genome assembly GCF_947179515.1 of Apodemus sylvaticus. Lineage (NCBI taxonomy): Eukaryota > Metazoa > Chordata > Mammalia > Rodentia > Muridae > Apodemus > Apodemus sylvaticus. The sequence continues at coordinate 56,254,685 of NC_067484.1, read as the reverse complement.
TGATCTCCTTATGTTGTCTAAATGCCCGAGCTATTACCTCAAGTACAATATTGAAAAGATAAGGAGAAAGGGGGCAGACCTATCTAGTCCCTGATTTAGTGGGATTGCTTCAAGTTTCTCTCCATTTATTTTGATGCTGGTTACCAGTTTGCTGTATTTTGCTTTTACTATGTTTAAGTATGGGCCTTGAATTCCTGTCCTTTAGGCAGGGAGCCTAAAAAGGACCAAATACTTTAATCTCCTTCAAGAGTGGATATTCATATATGTCTCCACAGGATACTAACTCCTCACTTGAGATCCCTGAGCAGCTTGTGTGATCTATAGCTGTTCAGAGAGACAGCAGAGAAAAGAAAAGCAAGAGAGACAGAAGACAAAAGGGAAGCTACAAAGGCTTTCACTGGCTCCAAAGAGACTGCTGACTGCTAACATGGACACAGTTAAAGAAGCTAACAAGAGAAGCTATAGAGTTGGTGACTGTTCAGCAGCAGCCACAGACTCTTAAATTTATTTTCCTTGCATTGTATGATTAATTGCTATGCATGTAGACTTACCAATTGTGTGGATTCTGACATAGATAAAAAACAGTCATGATTCTAGAATCATACAACATATGATTCTACATATGTTATGCTTCCTATAGATTTCAAAGATCCTTGGTTTGACAAGGAAATTTTACAGCTATTTAAAAGATTGAAGGGGCTTATTAGACCAAAGCATTTTATGACAGCCTTGATATTAAGTATTAGTGCTTTGATTACAATTATAACTTCATTTAAAGCTTTATCAATGGCTCTAGTCTCAGAAATGAAGCCTGCACACCTCGTTAATGATTTAAATAAAAATATTTCTTTGATGCTACTAAAGCAACAAATTATAGATAAGAAAGTAGAAGGAAAGTTTGATGCTTTAGAAGATGTAGTTTTAAGATTAGGACAAGAGGTAGAAAATATTAAGATTCAGATTTCTACCAGGTGCCATGCCAGCTTTCGATACATATGCATAATGCCATTAGCCTATGATAAACAACATAATTGGACTCTTATTAAAAATCATGTGTTGGGAATTTGGAAAGATAATAGTATTACTCATGATATGGCTCAATTACAAACTCAATTTTCAGCTATGAGCAAGGCATATGATGGGTTTACAAGTCTAGAAGACTTAGCTCAATCTAATAGTCTTGGTCTGCAGTCTCTGAACCCTATAAGTTGGTTACATTGGATTATTGTCATCACTATGGCTACAGGAATAACCCCTCTTCTCCTCCTTATTCTTCCATTCATTTTCAGACTAGTCTTCTCCTCCATTTCTGCCAAAAGAGATATTTATGAGCTTCAATTAAAAAACTAGAAAAGGGAGAGATGCCATACCAACCCCAGTATATTCTGTGTGGCCAAAAGTTTCCACAGAATGAGGCATTTGACTCAGAGGAGAAAGTCTCCTGGAAAGCCTGTGGAACTCTCCAGTTGGAGAATAATTCTGCGCCTTAGTTCTCAAAATCAGTTTTCTCTAAAATTTCCTCTTTTCCTCTCTCACAAGTTGATCCTAAGAGCCCTGGCCAATAATCCATTTTTTGAAGTGGAATCACTGACTGCAAACTCTTTTTAAGACCTACAACACTTTGCCTCATAGTCATTTACATAATTACAACCCCCAACATCATGCAGGTTTATATGGCTATGCATATGAAGAAGAGGGTGGCTCTGACACTGTACTAAGGAAAGCATTGATTTAGTTTATAAGTTTTTACAAGTTAAAAGGTAAATGTTAGATAAGGATTTCACTTGGGAAGACATTAAGCCCCAGGGTGTATAAGAAACTTGAAACTCTTTTTAAAGGTTTGCTGTTAACTACATGTAGCTCTGTATTCTAACCAGGAAGATACTACCAAGTATCTACAGATACTATCAAGTATCTGTAAATTGATCCTCTAAATCTGTTACATGAGAAGCATAGTGCCTGATTGATTTTGCATTTCCTTGTGCCAAATGCTTATAATAATTGTGCCTGCCTTACTAGCTACACCTTTTGAAATGGTAATGCCAACTCTTCTTGTATAAAAATCCTTATTTAGAGCTCCTAAATACATTCAGATTCAAACCTCCTCTGATGATCTTTCTGTTTGCCACCACTGAACATGTATCTCTCCTGAAATCCAAAGTCTGCCATCAGATTAGATTCCTCCAGGCAGGGATTCTCCTCTACCCCCTGTGTCCTGCTACTTTTTCACAGCCACAGGTGGATGTTCCAAGGCCCATAATCTGAACTAGACAGACAACAGAATCTTTGGCAACTTTCAACCAACTCATAGGCTCATCACAGCTCCACAGTTAGAAAACTGGGAGATCCAGGGCCTGTTCTGGAGTTAGTGGGCTTGGAATCTCTACTCACCAACTGCCCTGTAGCCCTTGCCACACTAAGTTTCCTATATGCTTTTGCCATTAGCCAAAGGTTGGGGTTCAGCACCCTAGGTTCTGAAGAGCAACAGCCTCAGGTGTATGCTCTCATTTTTCAGGCAGCACTGGTCCCTTTCTCCTCTATCTTCTCCTCAGATGTAAGTTTCTTCCGTGATGGGTTGGTGTGAGAAGAGCGACTTCTCAAAAGTTCTTTGGGACCAGACTGCTTTTGTTACTCCTAACCCTGTTCAGTGTCCTCACTCCTGACCTGTCCAAGTGTTACAATCGCGTACTGGAGGCTTCATTGGTATGAAAGTTAGCCAATGCATCAATACTTCAAATAGCTGTTTCCAACTTCCTCTATGCTCCATCCCAGTGAAGATCATTGTAAGTGCCTACCACCCCTTTACAAGCCAATCAAACATTTAGCAGGCTTAACTAGCTGTTCCTGGGTCATGAGAAGGGAAATATCTTTGACCACTCCCGAGGTTGGCGAAAATTAATCTCTTTGGCTGAAAATATTGAGGGAATCTCTCTTCTCCTGAGTTTTCAAGGCAGATAAAATGAAAATCTAGAGAGATGCCAATAACCAGTATAGCCTTGACAAGGAATGAGCTTTACTGGGGCAGAAGCACTTAGTTCGGAAGGCTGGATTGAGATGGAAACTGCCTGGGTTCATTATTTCCATTCAGGAAGCTCCAGTTTGCCTTATTTTATCTGAGCTCTTTAGACATCCTAAAACCCCACTTCCAACCTGTCCATGTACCCATCTTGCCATATGCAAATGAGAACTGGATTCAGGAATGTTTCCCAACACAGGGAGAGAAATGATGGAGGTTCGTAGCCAAAAGTATCTAAAGGACCTGACTTAAGCTTTGATCTCTTTGTTCGTCGGGGGTTTTATGTTTCTGTTTTTACAATTCTGGGGATCGAAACTAGGGCCTTTTGCCTGCTAGGTAAACAAATGCTCCCCCCACAAGCTTCATCCCCAAGGATGGACGACCTATAAACACTCATTACACAAGTCAAAACTTCCAACTTTCTAGTATGCACAGTGAAGCTCCCAGAAGTGAAGGCATAGCCAGGAGTTTTTTTCAGACATTTTTCAGACTCTTAGAGATCAGCTTGCTGAAGGATACATCTGGTGTGCATTTAGATGGGGGCTTTTGCTCCATGCCTAGACTTTAGCGACTAAGATGATGGTGTGTACAGAAGGGCATAATAACCTCTGTTGGGAGAAGACACGTACATGCATACACACACACACACACACACACACACACACACACAATACATAAAGGCACAACTTAAAAAAACCCTTTTTAAAGTTCTGTTTCAAAATCAGCTAGACTTATTCCCAATAAACATTTTTTTACACTTATTGTAAATGTTATTATTTATTAGAAATCTTAAATGATTTCCAAGGTTTCACCTTTCATTGTCAGGTCAGTGGCTCACAGTTCAATGTCAATGAAGGAAAATAGACATTTCTTCTTTTTCTTGTATGGTATGTGAGTGTGAGTGTGAGTGTGAGTGTGAGTGTGTGTGTGTGTGTGTGTGTGTGTATGTGTTTGTGTGTGAAACATATACATCTAGATGTGGCTGTGCATCCGTGTGCATGATGCATGATCCTGGTAACCAGGAAAGGACATCATATGTTCCTTTGTAACAATTTTCACCACTAAATCAAAATCTCTACCTGAACTTGAATCTAACAAACCCAGCTGTCCTTCTGTCTCTACCTCATCCCCAGCACCATGGTTATGGGTACACATGTTAGTCATACCTAGGTTTTTAGGTGGGCACTGAGATTGGAACTCAGGTCTTCTTTCTTATACTGTGAGCTCTCTTACTCACTGAAACATTTCCTAGACTCCCAGATTTTCAATATATTACGTAAAATGGTTTTCCTCACACAAACTACTGGAGAGCAAAGGTGGTCATTTTGTAATTATTTGAGTATCCAGGTTTACATTAACAGTCAGTTGGTGAGCTTTTTTGTTTTTTTCTTTAATCTCAGCTAACTCAATACATAGTTTTCTTCACGGTTCAAACCAAATAACTCTTCAATCTCCAAGCTGCCTCATAGTTAGCACAGGTCACAGGGGGACTCACTATCTTTCCAAAGCCACAAGACACAGAACTGAACACACACACACACCATGTCTCAATGGGGAATTTCGAGGAATGCTGGCTGCCTGGACCAGCGCATGACTGCATCTCAACTCAAGCTGGGCTGTCTAGGGGAGAAGCTGTGAGGCTTGAGGCAAGAGGTACTCGCCTTTTGGAAGGGACTTAGCAGAAAGAGCAGAAATGTTTCCAGGGTTAGGACTCAGGCCTTGGGAGTTAGACCTCTGTATATCACAATAAAGAAAATCCAAAGTGCTACTGAATTTTGGCTATTTTGGCACATAACTATAATCCTATTAGTTTTAGAAAAACAACCCCCCCCAAAACTTTGCGATCTCAGATTTTCCTCTGGAGAAGCTGCTTTAATTGTTCCAGAGAGACCATATCAACCTCTTGAATCTGTGGCCGTTTCAGAAAGAATGTTGATAAACAGATTGCTACTGCAATCTCAGAAATAACTTGGCAATTGGAGATTGTAGTGTTTTCTTAGAGTGAGATTGGTGAAAAACCCAGAAGACAAAGCCTCTTAAGAGAGCATACTCACCCAAGCTTCACTCACGTGCCAGCGATCTTGGAGAGCAACCCTATAGCAAAATGCAGCTCACTGTCATTTTCCTCCCTGAAACCCACTGACTGGGGCTGTCTTGTCTGTGAAGAAGAACCAATTTACATTTAAACTTGTAATTCAAGTAACACAGTTGCCAAGAAAAATTCCAGTTGTGGAGCTGCTCAGGAATGCTCAGGATTTACTATCCTTGGTACTACTATAGTGAATGAAGATAGGGGCACATCCTGAGATGGCAACTTGAGGAGTTGGAGAAGCTAGCTGCTCCTTCCTTGAGTGGAATATAAGTTTTTCGGGATATTTAGGAAGTGCCAAGTGCAGTGCAGATGACCCAGCGGAATTCATTTTTCATGACCAGGGAGACCCTGGAGGGCCTCAGGTATGGGGAACCAGACAATGCTGGCGGCCCAGAATTACAGTTCATTTACATGTCTCTTCCCCATCATGTGGCCAGTGGTGGTAGTATATCCTGTGCTGCTGCCAAACCTGGCTATTGAGGTATTTAGTTTACATGCTGCAGAACTGGCAAACACCCTTTGCATCTAAAAGTCCTTCTGTTTTCCTGGATATGTCCCCAAATTTGATTTGTAGTTCATAACTTCATTCCTGTCTTTTTCTGCTACTGTTGCCTTTAGAATGAAAGCACCATGAGACCTTTAAAGTAATAAGTTTCCTATTATGAGTTAAAAGAGTCTTTTCCATGATTAGAACAGAAGGGAGCTTTCTTAAGGAAATTCCATTCTCTGCTACTTCCAAGTCCTTATGTATCCAAACTGCTCATATTTCTCTAGTTTTCAGTTTTATTACAGCCTACAGTCAGGGCTTGGGGCAAGGGCACAGTGGCATAGTTTTGCCTAGCATTCAAGAGGCCCTGGACTCAGTTGTCCAGCATCACAAAATGAAATAAACAAAAATTCCCCACCTCAAAAACAATACCCAAAACATAATCCACACATCAAATGACTTCCAAGAAGAACAGAGGAGTGGCACCTGGTTCTGGAAAGACTCAGTATAGCAGTATAGGGCAAAACCAGAAGAGGGAATAGGGAAGGGGTGGATGGGAGAACAGGGGGAGGGAAGGGAGCTAATGTGACTTTCGGGGTGTGGGTGGCCAGAAAAGGGAAAATCATTTTAAATATAAATAAAAAATATATCGAATAAAAAAGATAACATAGCAAAAACAAACAATACCTGCAGGCAGAGATGGTGGTTTTTCATAAGTAAGTAGAAAGTGTACGAGGCCTGCTCTGTTCCTCAGGATAATTAATGCTCAGTGCAATAGTTCTCACCAAGATGGCCCCCAGAGCACAGAAGTCTGAGGCAAGGTGGCTGCCATGTCTTCTGCAGGAGAGTAGCTGGCTAATACAGAGCCCTGACTTGCTCACAGAATCTGGGTCATGATTGATTCTGGAAATGGTATGAGAGGAACATGGGCTTCCACCTCTGACAGACTGCCCCGATCAGCAGGGCAGACACCAGGGTTCCTGGAGCTACCTAAAACAAGGGCAGAAGGGCAAAGACACAAAGAGACTGACAGCAAGTCTAACCCTGATCAAGCTGTAAAATTTTATGTTTTACATAAGGCAATATAAAGGGAAGCTCACACGGTTTTGGAGGGGTAAAGAGGGGAACAATCTCAGGGGGTTGGCATCATTCTAAGAAACATAATTTCTGGGTAAAGCTAGTTATTGATGCTGGAATTTTGGCATGATAAAGGGTGTTAGGAGGATGTAAAGTGGAAAAGGGTTGCTATAGTAACCTATCCACAGAAGAGCTTCGAAAGGAAGGGGTATCAACATCTATGTAAGAATGGTTCCTGGAATGGAGATCTAAATGAGAATGACCACTGCTATCAAGGTCTCCTGGCATTGAGTTCCGGGTGGGGATGGCTTCTGGTATGGATATTTCTTGGCATTGAGATCTAAGTGAGGATGGCTCCTGACATCTCCACCTTCTCTTTATAGTAGAGACCAGAGTTCAGACAGCCATTGATGTAAAGCAGATAAGGAATCAAAATAATGGGACAGTGCTTGTCTTAACAATCGACCCAGTCATCCAACATCCTGTTCCCATTAGGATGTCTCTGCCAGCCTCCAGAAAATCCTGTCTTAGGTAGGACTGGTCCCGGGAAGTTGCAAGTCATTGACTAACTTCCCAGAAATTTAATTGTTACTGATGCCTTCAGCTTGTGGGGCTCCTTCTGGAATCCCAGCTGGCATGGCTGTGACAAAGATGCACTCTCTGTTAAGGTACTAGAGTGTGCTGTTTGGGCTGTTTTGCCCTGGGGATATAGGTAGCCATCTCTCAATCCTACAAAGCCAAACGATGGTAATGTACCTGAATAGGCTTGGCTGCCAAGTCATCTTCCTGCTTCTTAATTAGGGCAGTGACGCATTTAAAAGCCCATGGTCCAGAAGAAAATAACAGTAATATTCCTACAAAGAGACCTAATGTACTGGGTAAAAGTTTATTGAGCCATGGAGAGTTGGAATACCAATTTTCATACCAACTTTCTTTCTGTTCTCTTTCTCTCTTATGTTTTTCTAGTCCTTTTCTATTTTCATGCTATTATTTACAACTCCTGTCTTGCTAGCATAAAAATCCAGTTTTAAACAATCTCTTCTTCTCAAAATTAATGTCAAACACATCACTTTCACACTGCAAAGTTTGTCCATCATCTTGTCTGTTTGAATGTATGACAGTGTAACTTAATATTTTAAATCTTATTTTCATAAGTCTGATTTCTAGAATAAGAACCACTTAAAACATTATGCCAATTAGAAATATCTCAGAGGTCTCTTTATCTTGGGTTGTGTCATGTCACATGCTGCTTAAGATAAGTTGGTATATGGAATTGGGGGGGGGGTGCCTAGGCTACCACACAGACATGGTATAGAATAAACATTATCCAGGACAGAGAATGAGAGTAAACGGGTCAGTAGAGACAGAGAAAGGCAGAGAGAGTGTGTATAGATAAGTAGAGACTGACTATGACCATGTGTAGGGATGTGGGAGGAGAGGAGAGCCCAGGAATTTTGTTGCAGTCCAGGACTTACACTCCGCCAATGAGTGGTTTTTACTTTTGATTTCTCTGGGTGCTTCAGCTGCCTCTGACTTCCAAAGAAAAAATACTCACCCAGAGAGCTCAGGTTGGGCAACCTGGATAAATTCCTCAGGTGTGATCCAGGTCTCAGTGAAAGATTCTAAGTGCCAAAGTAAAGGGAGCAGTCTGCTCATAGGCTATGACTATGGACTTTAATTTTTCTAAAATTTTAAAGTCAAGGGGCTTGTTTTGATTCTGGCCTTTTCTAGATATTTGTCTTTGAAATAAATCTTGAAGTTAGAGTGACCATTTGTCCCTTTAAGTCTCGTAGCTCCTTTAAGAGGGCTACGTGCTTTCTTTGGCTATCATTTGGCAGAGAGAAGAAATTTTTCAGTGGCTCTTCTGCTGGAAGCTTTCTCCTCCAAGTTGGCTTGCTCCCCGGGAGATAGAGTGTCAGCACCTGAATTATGACTCGATTTAAGAGTTTATAAAGAAGGATAGACTGTGGTCTTTTTGAGAATTAGTGAAAAATGGATCCATAGAGAGAGACCATTTTAAATGTCCGTCCTCCATATCTGTCAGAGGCGGGAGGGATAAGAAAGCATAGGGGCAGTTTCTGGAAGAGCACTTTTTCAGAGAACTAGATCCTGGAAGCAGGAAGAATTCTGAATAATGTCTTTAATGAGAGACAAGTAGTTAAAGGCTGTAACCGGAACATTTTTAGTTCCCGGACCAAAAATTGCATTGTAATCTCTTACTCCAGCCCATGTTTTCTTATCTATGGGTTCTTCCTATGGGAACTGGGAAAATTTGTCCAAGATAATGCTTAAGACCCTAAGTACTTCTCAAAGATCTCTAAGATCTCCTTTACTTAACCCAGCCCCTTGTGTCTCGAACCTTAAATCAGGCTGAATGAATTTTGCCCCATTGTGTCTCACCTTCGAGATGAGCTGACATGGAGATTTTCCTCTTGCCAAGTGTACTGGCCTGTCAACTATGCTTTGAACTAATCTACTCTGGAAGCTGTATGTGAAGGGCCCTCCTCCTTTCTTTCCTATGGCCTTCTTCATCTTACTAGATCCACAGGTACTTCACTGTTGGGTGCCAGAGTGTCCCCACCTGCAGGACACAGTGTTCCTGGAGCTACATAAAATGAGGGCAGATGGGCAAAGACACAAAGAAACTGACAGCAAGTCTAATCCTAATTAAGCTGTCAAATTTTATGTTTTACACAAGCCAATATTAAGGGAAAACAGAATCCCCATCCCGCCCCCTTGTATCACCCTCAAAGCTGTTGAGATCTACCAGTTGAGAACAACTGTTTTAAAGGATCAAATGACCATCTTGGCCTCCAGAGAGGGAAATGGCTGAGAGGATACTAAGCATTGCTGTAGGTGTCAACAAAGGCAGCAAAAGATCAGCAAGTATAGCTAGCTAGAAGTAGGAACATGGTAGAATGGAAGAACTATTAAGGCAGTTGGAGTAGAGCCAGTAGCAAGGACAGGAGTCTTAAGATGTGGTCACATACATTGACAGAATAAGATCCTAAGGGAGCTCGACTCAGGGCTTTTCAGGGCTTTTCTCAAGTTGGGCATTCAAGGCCCAAAGCTGAGTGTCTGTGGTCCCACCCATTGACCTTCAGCTATAAATTTGTCTGGGGACTGTGTAGTCAGTCAGCAATATCAATCACCTTTGTGTGTTCTGCAGAGATTATGCCAAGGGCTGGGGTTTATAGCCTTGTGAAATATGCCATGTCCCACAGCGGCATTTATGGCCTATGAGACAAGCATGATTAGACCACCCAGGCATCAGAAATCCAGTCCAATCCTTGCCACATCATGGGCCGTACTGAGGCAGGGAGAATGTGTATCCCTATGAAGCGGCCAAGGAAGGATGAAGCATGTGAAGCCCTACCCCTGCCTTCTGTGCATTGACCAGGCACAGTGAACCTGTCCACATAGCATGAGTGATGGGGGAGTAATCAGTACAGCTCATCCAGCTACACTGTAGCAATGCCATTTCTTCAGTTCAAGAATATAAATTACAGTAAGAAAATGTCTATACTGAGGAAGTTTGGCTTTCATTCTCTTTTCTAGTAAGCCAAAAACTAAAGTAGAGAACTCAAGATGTCCACTATTATTACATTCTCAGGGTCTGGGATAACTCACTTGAGGAGAATTCCAAGAATACTGGAAGCTGATGAGGAGAGAAGAAGGACTCAGAGAAATGAGGACCGAGACCCCATCTTTAAATCACCCAGACTACTCCAGTTTTGTGTGTGTGTGTATGTGTGTGTGTGTGAGAGAGAGAGAGAGAGAGAGAGAGAGAGAGAGAGAGAGAGAGTTCATATGAACCACAGAAATTGAAAGCTGTAAGCATTTTCCCAATGGAGAAACCTAGGGCAAGCTAAATGGCTAGGTATCAAGTTGTTCTTGTATTAAGCCTTTTGGGACGTATTTGTCTATAAAAAAAAATACTATCATTATGTCAAATCCTTCCAATTTGAAACTTAAGTATTATAATAATGTGTAAGCATTATTGGGAGAAACGAAATTTTCTTTGGCCAAACTTGTTTAGAAGTCCTGTTTTCCTACCTTGAATTCTGCCCACCATTGCTTCGGCACCAATCTGTTGCTATGGCTGTTCCTGGGAGTGTCTGAGGAAGCCTACTCCTAAAAGTCCCAGGGAATTCATGAGATTCTTCACACCTTCTAACCATCATATATCGCTGGTACTCACCTTCCTCCTTTGAAATGCATCAAGATGGAATTGGCCTTTGCATGCTCTATGATGCCTATGTTATACTTCTTAAAAAGTAGGTAGAGATTCAGAAGGAAATGCTTTTCCTTAAAGGTGGTCGGCCCCTCATTTCATTAGTTCAGCATCAGGGACAAATATATGTCAATAATCCTTACAATTTTTTTGGCTTTCATCTTTTTCTACCTTCTGCCTCCAGAGTTTGCCCAATCATGCTCTGATGAGCTCTGGGGACTGGCCTGATGATGCTGGCTCTGGGGCAGCCTCTGATTCAGATATGCAACCAGAACACAGGCAAAATAATCAAATTCTTAGATGGTTGGTTGTGCCATTTCTTCATTGTTTCCTTCACTGTGAATTGAGTACAGTAGATACCCCCTTTCCCTTATCATGTATTCCTTTCGCAGTTAATACTGATTGTGGAACAAACAGGGAGATAAAGAACTATAAAAAATGGTGGATGAGAGGGTTAGTGTCCTAATGTCATTGCTGAAACCTGCCAAGCTAACTGTGCCCCAATCAGAAGCAATATTTTACTTGTTGATGGTTGGTTTAACCCATTTTTGACCAGGATCTTTGATTTGTATAGTCTGCATAATATTTACTGAACTATCTATTTTTGAATCTTAGAAAATGTGGACTGACTGAAGACAGATGGAAAATGAGTGGAACATGAACTAAGTCTTAGAGAAATAAATTTGTGGTGTTATTTTGGGCAAATTACTTAAGCATTCTGAGCTTAGTTTACTCAAATGAAAGATGGAAAGACGCCTCAGAATTCTAGTTATAGGTAGGACTTCCTAGAGACAATGGCAAGGAACAGAAGAAATGCAATTTCTATTACACTGGGCACCCTGAGAGGGAGGGGAGGGGCTACATGGGGCAGTGGGAAGTTCACCATCCTGGGAGAACAGATCACCTTTCTTCCTGGCATGTAAGAGGAGAGCAGCGGCACTCTTGCTCATGACCTTGGTGACATAGAGGGGACAGTTGTTCTGGCTGGTGACAGTGATGGCATGGAACACAGTCTCAGTTTCCAACTGTAAATCCTAGACCCAGCAATCAGTAAAACAGAGCTCCTCACTCTTGACAGGTCCTGCCTCTATAACAGGTGCTGATAAAGTACTTTGATGAGGATGAGAACCACCCAGGAGGATTTGAATTTACATGACTTGGATCTCCCTCTGGGATTCCTCTTCTTACATTCCTGTGTTTCCCTCTGTCTGGGAGGAGGAGAATATCATAGTGTTGTGCCTAGGGCACTGCCTGTCATTGTACCTTTCTCCTCTCCTATAGTTAGCATGAAGCACCCCCCTACAAAATGCCTCTATTACCCAATCTCAGGGCAGAGTTTCTGGGAAAGCAAAGTCCCATCATTCACAGATGAAGACTATTAGGAGCATGAGTACTTCCAGATTTCCTGCAGCTATGGTGTCAGGAAAGGGTTAGTTCTACATCGGATTTCTTATTAGAATTTTTACCAAGCCTCAAAGCACAGCAACTCTTTTTATTACTGATCTCTTAAGCCTACTACAATGTAGAGTTCATGCTTCCAAATATGCCAACTAAGCCAGATGCACTTAATCCATGTGGGGAATACTGATTAGTTTACCCACACTTGATTAACCAATGGTGATATGGGATCTCGGGCTTCTTGATTGACTGAGAGTAAAACCTGGTTCTGTTATGTACAAGGCATGGAACCTCTGGTAGATCTAAGAATCTCTCAGTGGTGCTGCTGCTCTCCTGGCTAAGTGGGAGCACCAAAGAGTCCTGATCTCTGGAGCCATTGTAAGGATGAAATGATTAATCCCTTTGAGAAATCAGTGCCTGGACCAGTGGCTGTTGGTGTGATTGTTGGTCAGTTTCTGACCAATGCTAAGTCTGCCATTGCCTAAACCCTGAGCAAGTCCAGCTCCTCCTAGAGTACAGACACAGTGGTGATTCATCATGGATTCAGCAGCCATTTCTTTTCATATGGATATAACTTTCTGGATTACCTTGCACAGACCAATACTTAAAAAAATGCGTCAAATGGCTTACAGATGTCTAGTGGCTTCATAAAGCAAAGGAGTCACTCCATTGTATATATGGTTCAGTCAGCTTGAGGAACTGGGTTGACTGAGCTGGAATGTTCCAGATGGCTTTGGGGTGCAGGTAACTACAGGCACTGAGACACAGCACCCCAGAGAATATGCTCAGTGCCCATTGCTCTGCTTTCTGAACAGCATCAATTGAGATTATGTCTTGGTGAACTTTGAGCTGAAAGGCTTTGGCTTTTCCTAGGCTCAGCCCCCCTCCCCTTCATACCTTTGCTGACCACTTCAGCAGCCTCTATGACTCCAGCCCTGGCCCCTTTGATCCTGTTCCCTCCAGCTGACAAAGGATTTTCTGCACTTGGATGACATGACTATCTTTAGAAGGTTACTTCACATTTCAACATTACACAAAAGAGCTTCTATAGCTGGAGAGACTTACAGCTAAGTGGCCTTTTTCCTAAAAAGGAGAAGGGTCTGGGAAAGGTTGAGGTGTTGGATGTAGAGCAAGGTTGAAAAATGAAACCAAGGAACAAAAATAAACTTTGCTGTGAAATCCCTGGTTGTTCCTAAAGAAATCTGTCTTGCCATCCTATCTCTTCAGAGACCAGAATTTCCAGTTTCACAAAGTGTTGACCAGTATGGCCAGCTAACACCATAGAAATGAATTCTTAGTCCTTCAAACATGATTAGCCCATGGCTGACCTATAACTTTACCTAGGAAAGGCCAGTACATTGAATGGAAGCAATAATACCTGAAATAATGCATGAAGTTAACACAGTTAGGAGTAAGTGTCTCTTACAAAGACCATAGAATCTTTAAGGCACATATTTTTTTCAGGAATGTGTGTGTGACTGGAATGCCCATCATTAATTTACAAATAATATCAACTGGCAACATCTAGAAAGCTGACCATGTTCTACATCTCCTTCTGGATGCACCTGATAGAAATGTATTATCCAGCTTGCAAAAATGTATAGCACCATTGTAATAGAAAACTTTCCCTATATCTGTGTTACATGTAAATTTCTTGCTGGCTATAGAAGAGATGAGGGAAGATCTAAATGTTTAGGTTCTGCTTCTTCAGTGGAGTTTGCCATAAGAGGATTAGATTCATTGATATGGGAGCCTTGAGATCCCATAATGTGGAAGATCAGAACAACACTGCTCTCAGATTGGTGGGCAACTAATTCCAAGTTCTGTGCCCTGTGCCAGCAGCAGGTGCTGACAAAAGAGACAAGAACCACTAGGCATATTGAATGAAAAGTCTGTTGAACTTCCTTCCCCCCTTGTCAATGTTTTGTAAGACTCACAGTAATGTGAAAAAAAGTGCATAGAATTTCTCTAGAATTTGGGATGATTAGCAAAGAATGAGACATACAGCTCTACTAATCAAGCACTAGGGAGCATAAGTAATTGGAAGGCAGAGAGCATCTCCATTACACTTTCTAGCCAGAAGAGGTCTCGGAGAGAAGTCACCCAACAATGATAAATTGAATCTTAGATTCTATCACATTCTTCCAGTCCCACTTGTGCCTAAACTGTGTGTGGATGTGGCTCAAGCAAGAACCAATAGAAATATCCCTGAGTTAGAACAAAAAGAAGCTATTTCACCCAGGAGGAGTAGAAGGCAGGAAATCATCAAACTCAGGGCCGAAATCAATCAAGTAGAAACAAAGAGAACCATACAAAAAATCAACAAAACCAGGAGCTGGTTCTTTGAGAAAATCAACAAGATAGATAAACCCTTAGCCAGACTGATCAAAGGGCACAGAGAAAGTATCCAAATTAACAAACTTAGAAATGAAAAGGGAGACATAACAACGGAAACTGAGGAAATCCAAAAAATCATCAGATCCTACTACAAGAGCCTGTACTCAACACAACTGGAGAATCTGGAGGAAATGGACAATTTCCTTGACAGATACCAAATACCAAAATTAAATCAGGACCAACTAGACCATCTGAACAGTCCCATAAAGCCTAAAGAAATAGAAGGAGTCATAGAAAGTCTTCCAACCAAAAAAAGCACAGGACCAGATGGTTTCAGTGCAGAATTCTACCAGACCTTCAAAGAAGAGTTAACACCAATACTCTTCAAACTATTCCACAAAATAGAAACAGAAGGAACACTACCCAATTCCTTCTACGAAGCCACAATTACGCTGATACCAAAGCCACACAAAGATCCAACAAAGAAAGAGAACTTCAGACCAATTTCCCTTATGAACATTGATGCAAAAATACTCAATAAAATTCTTGCCAACCGAATCCAAGAACACATCAAAACGATCATCCACCATGATCAAGTAGGCTTTATGCCGGGAATGCAGGGTTGGTTCAATATACGGAAATCCATCAATACAATCCACTACATAAACAAACTCAAAGAACAAAACCACATGGTCATTTTATCCCTGAGTATTTAAAGTGAGTGGCAACCTAGGACTGTGACAACCAGTCTCCTGGAAAACACTGTTGAAAACAAGTCTCATGCCCATCTTGGCTTTTCACCCTGTGCTTCTCCCCTCAACCCCCGTGAAACCCACCTCCTCCTGTTAGCTCAGAATATGGGCTTCTAGGACAGTTATCCACATGTCTAGCATCCGTGTCTGCTCCTAAAATAAGAGAAACAAAATGGAAAATATTCTTAGATGACTGAAGGCACCATTTGAGAAAATTATATTTGTATGCTCTGGGCTAAAATGCATTCAAGGAGGAAAAGTACAAAATTTATTATGTTGGGCAAATAAATATTTCTGCATTCGGAGCAATATAGTCAAATCTTTAAAAAGTTAACTGGTTTCTTTTATAATCATCATCATCATCATCATCATCATCATCATTATTATTACTATCATTATTATTAAAAATCATTTGATAATCATGTCCCTGTTTTATCTACATTACCAATAAAATGTCACTTATTCTTCAAGCCTTTCAGACCCAACTCCCTGGGAACATCTCCTTGCCTGCTTGCTGGATGGGTCAATCTTTCCTTTATTTCTATTCAATGAAAGGGAAGAATGGATACAGAAAATGTGGTATAGTTACTCAATGGAATACTACTCAGCTATTTAAAATGATGAATTTATGAAATTCTTAGGCAAATGTTTGGAACTAGAAAATATCATCCTAAGTAATGTAACCAAATCACAAAAGAACACACATGGAAAGCAGTCACCGATATGTGGGTATTAGCCCAGAAGCTCTAAATATCCAAGACATAATTCACATATCAAATGATTCCCAAGAAGAACGAAGGAGACGGCCCTGGTCCTGGAAAGGATTGTTCCTCCATTGTAGGGGAGTACCAGGAGAGAGAAGTAGGAAGGGTTGATTGGAGAATGGGCTGAGGGAAGAGGGCTTATGGAACTTATAGGGAGGAGTGAACTGGGAAAGAGAAATCATTTGCAATTATAAAAAAGAATGTGTGTGTATATATAAAATACAGGTCTACAAACAAAGAATGTGTGTGTAAATATAAAATACAGGTCTTGTACAATGTGAAGTGTTAATTTCCTGGTTAGTTTTAGTAACTGTATCATAGAGAAAAGAGACCTATGAACAACAATCTGTATCTAAAAATGAATATACACACCCACAGTAATAAACCTAGTCATGTCGGTAATTAGAGTTAGTTCACTGGTACTATTTTATCCAATCAATAAAAGATTAACATCCTGATTAATGAGTGATTTTGTTTTATAGCTACTGACACTGGTGTTCAGGTATTTCTACTTTACAAGGGATGCTGAATCCATTTACTTTTTATTTAAAACTTCTGGGTTGTCTCTGGTTCCACATCCTAGTTATGATGTTCTTTCATTATTAGCACTTTGGTAATACTCTTACAGAGAGCAATGTATCTTTTTCTCAATTCTGTGGTATTGATACAGTGCAAGGTGTGGTGATATGAAATACCTTGTAAGCTACTGCATAAAGTAGAAACATGTAAATATTTTAAGACATACTAAGTAAAGTTGGAGTGATATTATATGAAGAACATCAAATATAAAGTATTGTGGCTTGCATTCACTAACTGGGACTGTATTCAGAAGTCATGATTTCAACATGACTCTATTTTATAAAAGCTTTTCTGGAAGATTTTATTCAAATTCTATTCAAAACCCAACTTAGAGATCATTATTAAATAATTAGAGATGTCTCTAGAAAAGAAATTTTACTAGAGTTTTAAAAATCCATAATAGAATTATTTAACCATTTAAAACAGAAAATAAATAAGATCATATGTTCAGTAATGTGTATGCTAATAGAATTATTTCCAATTTATGAGGTACAAAGTATTCTTTAAAACATTAAAAGTGCAATAAAACCAACTATAAAAGAACCAAAGGATAATTGAAAATCGACTTTCTTTTCTCTGGTGTTTACAGAAATATACAATAGAATATATTTAAGCATTTGGATATTTTGATGGTTTGTAAAGGAACGGAAGTTGTAAGATAGGATAGTCTAGGCAGATAAAGCAGCCTGGGACAAATTAACTTAATAGATCACTCAGTTTTTGCTTGGAAAAAATACTCACTATTGTCATATGTATTCATCTCTCATTGATCTATAACACATTATAAGGAACAGCACCATGGTTATCAAAGTTCTTTAGGACATGCAAATGTTATAAAACAATGTATCAGAAAATATTATCATTTATAAAATCTTTCCATTAGCAACACTTATATAAATGTTTAATTACATTGTACTTACAATAAATTTTCTTTGCAGGAAAAAATTAAATAAAATTAAATTGAGGGCTAAAAAATTTTTTTCAACTCCTACTCAAAATGGAAATCTTATTCTAAGTAGGTGCAGGTGTCTCTCTTTTTTTTGGGAGTCCATCCCAGGGGCAGCTTATAAATGCAATTTCATAAAAGTTCACACACAGAATCAGGAAATATAGCTGAGTGATTGGAGCAGATCCAAGCTTATTGTGGCTAAGTATACACAGCAGTTCTAACTGACTTCCCTTGTGATTGGCTTCTAAGAACACCAAAGTGCAGAACATCCTAATAAGAGCATCAAATGTATGTGAGAAAGTTTTCTTATAGCTTTAATGATAGCACAAAATGGCAGACTAGACAGAAAATAGTTACCTCAGTCTTAGCATTCTATCTGCAACTTGATTGAATTTGTTATCACCTAGGAGACTAGATTAGTGAGGGATACTTCTGGGGGTGTCTACAGATTAACTGAGGGTGGGCCAAATTCTTCCAGACAATTCAAACAACCAACAGAAAGCCAAGGGCCAGACAGTGGTGGTACACACCTTTAATCCCAGCACTTGAGAGGTAGAGGCTTAGAGATTTATGACTTTGAGGCTAACCTGCTCCATAGAGTTCGTTCCAGGACAGCCAGGCCTATAGAGAGAAACACTGTCTCGAAAAAACCAAACCACACCAAAGCAAACCAAAGCAAACCAACGCAAACCAAAGCAAACCAAAGCCAAGCAAACCAAACCAAACCAGACAAAACAAAGCAAACCCAAAAAGAAAGCCAAATCCCCAGCACTAGGGAGGCAGAGGCAAGCAGATATCTGAGTTCAAGGATATCTTAGTCTGCAGATCAAGTTCCAGGGCATCTAGCGCTATACAGAGAAACCCTATCTCAGAAAAACAAAAACAAAACAAATCTGGCATGGGGATGGTTTGTGTGGTGTGGCAGGGTGAACACATAGGAGGAAGCCTTAAGAACTTATATCACACAAACTATGAAAATATCTCTTAACACTTCAGAGGCTGATTTTTCTAGTATATCAACCTCATTTTGTCTTCTGGCCATTCTCATTGATTGAATTCTAGATATATTTTCTTTCAGGCCCTAGTAAGAGCCCTCCTCCCTAATGGGGCACATAAAGGTTAAGGTTTACAATGAAATATCTTCTGCCTTATATCAACTGTCTTCGTGTAACATGTGTTAACGCATAATGAAGCCAGTTTATCAGGGTCAAACTCTTAACACACAGCTTCCATGAGTCCATCACAACAATAAAGACTTCTCTATTCTGGATAAAGCACAGCTGTGGCTTCCTTGCACAAATGAGAAAATGACCCTTGTTTTATTTTTGCCTGGAACGTAGGAGATACAGATTAAATGTTTTTTTTTTTAATTTGTGTTTCTTTTGATTCAAATATGATTATATTACTTTCTCCCTTCCCTTTTTTTCCACCCCCTCTCAAATACCTGCCCCTCACTTCCCCTCAAAAGCATGGCCTGTTGACATGGTTTTTAAAAATATTGTTGTTACATATATGTAATAGCAGAGAAATCTAATCAACCTGATGACCAGGAGGCTCAAGTGTTTATTTCACAGAAGTTTTCTGCTAAGTCAGCATCTCCCTAAGTAACTATGGCTGGCCTTGAAATGAAAATGTAATAGCAGAGATATCTAATCAGGTTGAGTCTTTTTGGAAGCACTCATATGCACATAATTTCAGGATTAACTAATTTGTATTAGATATCTATCTCTGAACTCATCCTGAGAGAAGCTAGTTCTCCTTTTTCCTGCAATACTTTGCCTAGTGTTGAGGCCCTATAAGATTTTGTTCTTCTGGGTCATCATATCTATTAGTGTTTTTGCTTGGGTCTTGTTTTGATGTTCTAAGATGGTGTTAACAGGGTTGAGGTTTCCCAGTTGTTTCCTGGAGACACACTCTCACAGCTGACTTCCTAGAGGTTCTTACAACAATTCTGACTCCTCTAAGTCCTGTCAGTGTGAGAGCAGTTCTGTTGTAGCTATAACCACTGAGATAGTACTTCTCTGTCTTTGACCTGGTGTGGTTTTCTGATTGTCTCTGTCTACTGCAAATGGATATTTCTTAATTGTGCCACGCTGGTTCCCTGACCAGCAGGGAAGAAAGACTAGCACACCAGTTCCTTCCAGAGAGAGTTTACTCAGAATGAATGTTTAGGTCCAGCTTGCTGGGTGTGTCCCCCGAATCTCCCTAGAGCGTGACTGACATACCCTTGCTAGGATGGCCCATTGTCTGAGACGACGCTTCGCTCTACCATTGGCCAAGCAACATGGCCTGAGATCATGCCACTGAGTGATCTAAGCCTCAAGCCTTATTCGGACTTGTTTACTCCCGACGGCCAGGCTCCGGCAGCGCCATCTTTAAGGCACAGTCAGCTCTCCACAGTTCTCCCTTTTTGTTTTTATAAATGGCTGATAACATTTGTTCAAACAAAACCCTTCATGAGTGGTCCTGTGATCAAGAACGGTAAGGTCAAGAAGTTGACCCACCTTACTGGGTGCAATGGGCAAGAATCCCTCCAGTTGCAAAGGCTGGGTCACAAAGCAAATGGACACCCATCCACAGTAGAATGTGAACAATGTCACGTGGGGTGCAAGGGCTGTCCTACACTCGAGAAATTGGGGAAAGGAGGTTATCACTTATCAATTGCTGCCAGCCACGCCTGAGGAGAAACTCCTGCCTCAAGGGCCTGTGCTCTAGAGCCATATGGCAGAGATAAAACGCACCCAGAGCACAGGACCCCAGCAGAGCAAGAGTCAACACTCCTACTCCTGCCCACTCCTTTAGGTGAGACATTGCTTGAAGAAATCCTTCAGCAAGCAAGGCATCCAACGTGGAGAATTAACCATGGTAATGGAGACACGCAATTCTTTCATGAGGCTGTCAAATGATCTGGACCAATTACCTGTAAGAAAGCTAGACAATTCTTTAGAAAGATTTGCAGCTTGAGAATAATTATTATAATATACAGAGGTCACACACAATCCAGAAAACTTCCACTCATATCCCAATTGGGCTATCTGCCAGAGTGTATCTATTTGTTCTTGCACTAAGTCAATTCGCTGATTGACTACCATGAGGCCTCCCTTAATCTGCCCATTAATGGAGGCTTGTACATCGAGTGCTTGTGCAACATTGGCAGATAGATTATTTAACGTGGCAGCATTTTGAATGCCCTGTGAAAGAGCCACACCAGCCGCAGGAGCTAATTTTTCAGAGGAGAGAGGCCACTGAGGAACCCACACTGGCTCTGTCTTCCAGGTGATAGGAATATAGTCTGCTGGCTGCTTTTACTTTCACTTTATGATGCCTCCTTCCAAGGACCTAAAAGGGATGAGGCCTCCTTCTGAGGACTTTCTTTTTTTTTTTTTTTTTTTTTTTAACTATTTCCATGATGTTTTAAATATGAATGCAACTTTCATTTTTTGTATAATTTTTTTTATTCGATATAATTTATGATTTCCCCTTTTCTAGCCCCCCCACCCCCCGAAAGTCCCGTAAGCCCCCTTCTCTTCCCCTGTCCTCCCATCCACCCCTTCCCACTTCCCCATTCTGGTTTTGCTGAATACTGTTTCACTGAGTCTTTCCAGAACCAGGGGCCACTCCTCCTTTCTTCTTGTACCTCATTTGATGTGTAGATTATGTTTTGGGTATTCCAGTTTTCTAGGTTAATATTCACTTATTAGTGAGTGCATACCATGATTCACCTTTTGAGTCTGGGTTACCTCACTTAGTATGATATTCTCTAGCTCCATCCATTTGCCTAAGAATTTCATGAATTCATTGTTTCTAATGGCTGAATAGTACTCCATTTTGTAGATATACCACATTTTTTGCATCCACTCTTCTGTTGAGGGATACCTGGGTTCTTTCCAGCATCTGGCAATTATAAATAGGGCTGCTATGAACATAGTAGAACATGTATCCTTATTACATGGTGGGGAGTCTTCTGGGTATATGCCCAGGAGTGGTATAGCAGGATCTTCTGGAAGTGAGGTGCCCAGTTTTCGGAGGAACCGCCAGACTGATTTCCAGAGTGGTTGTACCAATTTGCAACCCCACCAGCAGTGGAGGAGTGTTCCTCTTTCTCCACACCCTCTCCAACACCTGCTGTCTCCTGAATTTTTAATCTTAGCCATTCTGACTGGTGTAATAGCGTATGCTCTAAGAGCAAGAATTGACAAATGGGACCTCATAAAATTACAAAGTTTCTGTAAGGCAAAGGACACCATCAAGAGGACAAATCGGCAACCAACAAATTGGGAAAAGATCTTCACCAATCCTACATCAGATAGAGGGCTAATATCCAATACATATAAAGAACTCAAGAAGTTAGACTCCAGAAAACCAAACAACCCTATTAAAAAATGGGGTACAGAGTTAAACAAAGAATTCTCACCTGAAGAACTTCGGATGGGGGAGAAGCATCTTAAAAAATGCTCAACTTCATTAGTCATTAGGGAAATGCAAATTCTGAGGACTTTCTAATGCGGGGCCCAACTTACCAGCCACTTACCAAGCGCTTGCTCTGACTCTCAACAGGTTCTGGAACTCCCCGGGACATGAAGAAAAAAGGGTCCCCGTTCGGGCCACCAAATATGCCATGCTGGTTCCCTGACCAGCAGGGAAGAAAGACTAGCACACCAGTTCCTTCCAGAGAGAGTTTACTCAGAATGAATGTTTAGTTACAGCTTGCTGGGTGTGCCCCCGAATCTCCCTAGAGCATGACTGATATACCTTTGCTAGGACGGCCCATGGTCCGAGATGACGCTTCGTTCTACCATTGGCCAAGAAACATGGAGGTGAGATCACACCACTGAGTGATCCAAGCCTTATACAGGCTTGTTTACTCTGAATGGTCAGGCTAGGGCAGTGCCATCTTTAAGGCACGGTCAGTTCTACACACCTAATGAGGAGGGGAGATACATTTCTCTGTGGGTTTAATGACATTGTGTCATTTAAGAAAGCTCAGCCCTAGCTTGGCAATTTGGGAGATTTGAAAATTCTCCTTGTTTCTACCCCATGGATATTGCATTTTGCTCTTACTCCTGTGGAAGCATAGCAGGAAAACTCTTAAGGATAGCAGATGCCTTCATTTATGTGACGTGATATAATGTTCAGCTATAGCTGAATTTAATAAATACACACTAGAAACTTATCCAAATGGAAAAATGCCCCGATTCTTCTTCCTTATGGAGAACTGATCTTTCAAAGATCAGGAAGAAGTGGGGGTGAATAGGGGAGGGAGAGCATCTGCACTGAGGAGCCACAGGGTGGAAACTTTCCAACCAAGCAATGGCACTACAGGTCCGAAATACAAGAAGGAGACTGGATTCCATGGCTGCCAAGGAAGAGCTAGGGCCTCTGGCTGCTGGGCAGAACACATGGGAAGGGGGAAGGGGTAACAGTTCTAGCACCCATGGTCTATCCCTTGAGAGCACTACAAATTGGGGACTCTGGGTAAAAAGACTTAAATTTGGGTGTTCAGGAGACATGGGAAGAAAGCATATCACTGCACTAAAGCATGTCAGAGTGAATTGTATACTTTGCTCATGTCCTCCTATCTCAAGATATTGCTGAGCCTCTGAAATCCCAACAGCTATAGTCCTGTATTTTGGGACTTGAAATGGAAAGGAGCCCCAGATACAGTATCTCTGAGTAAAGATGCCTGCTGGGGGATATCAATTTGAGAGATTAAAATTGCTTCTACTGGTTATTCATTATGGTCCATAAGCCAGTGGTAACATCCTGTTGAGCCTGAAGCTGAGTGGCTCTTTTGATTTTTAAATTAATCATTTTATTTACATCCCAAATGCTGTCCCTTTCCCAGTTACCCCTCCCACAGTTTTAAACTTATATTAGTCCCCAAATAACTGCACTGAGAGACCAAGTTTTAGTTATTTATTTTATTGAAAATTGTCTAGTGGCATATACTTTTAATCCCAGCACAAAGGAGACAGAGGCAGGCAGATCTATCTCTGTAAGTTCAAGGACAGCCTAAGCTACATGGTGAGAATGGAAGGGGTCACAGAACAACATGAGAGCCTATATACCACTCCTGTAGGCCTGACTGCCACAGTAACTGAACTCTGCTTATGTTCTGAAGGAGATTAATTTGAATACTCTTTGGCATCGAAGGCTATGCAAAGCCTGTTTGTGCTGGCCTCTACAGTCAAGTGCCTGGCACTAGGTGTTCAAGAGATGCTGCAGGAAGGAACTGTTTTCCTCGCTGTGAATGTCATCAGATGAATGGAGACCTCCATCTCTTTTTCTTCCTGTTTCATCCTAGCAGAGACCAGGGCTGAGTGCATTACTCAAAGCGTGCCAGGACTGTGCATCCGTTCGATTAGGCAGTCCAGGAAACGGGTAGTGAATGGCTTTGCTTCCTACAGATGATTATTGTGGACCTTGTAGCTCTTGCTTTCATCATTTCTTTAGCATGTTAATATTGTTCCTGAGAAGCCAGTGGATCCCAACATGACCTAAATTCATTATTATGGAAGGCTCTGAGATCTGCTGTCCTGGGTCAAATTTCTGAAGAAATGCTGCCTTAGCACAGGCATAACATCACATAGCTTTGGCTCACTCTCAAACTCTTCTTTCTATTATAGCCTGATTCCCTAGACTGTCCAGTCCTCTCCTTGCTTGTTTTACTTTTCATGACTTGCTCTATCTTTTTTTGTAGTTTTTGTTTCTGGTGTTTTTTATTCTTCTCTCAGAGACCAGGAAGCTCAATTTTACAGCTTAAGCTCATCTATTTTACAGATGTTTTCTGCTAAGTCAGCATCTCCCTAAGTAGCTATGGCTGGCCTTGAAATGAAAACTTGTTTCTCTTTCTTAATACTCATATTGTGACTGATGAAAGTGGTTAGGTTGCTCCTGGACTAAGATGGCATGCCAGGACTTCTCCAGAAATGTTAGTCAATGGAAATTTGGGTACCGTTAGGGGCACTTTTGAGCTTTTGCAGTCTCTGAATTTTCCTGTACTTAGCTCTTCTCATCTTAAACCACCGGTGCACTTCGGATTGTCCCATATACAGCTGTCTTGCAAGGATCTTCTTTGTGATCTCATTAGGGTACTGAACTTCTTGAAAAGCTTGTTCAAGTGTGCCTTGCTGCCAGGGTGTAAGACCTCTACGTATTCGTGGTCGAGTGCTCCGGGGCTGAGGTTTTGGAACTCTGGCAACTATGGTTTCCAATCCTTCCAACTGTAGATGTCTGGGGCTTTGATGGCTCTCTTGGTTTGAGAAGGTGACATCACCACCAAGGTCGTTCAAGCTGACTTCTAGGTTCTTATCACCCGGTTGATTCAGGACACCATGGTGCTCAGGGTTGTCCAGAAAGCTTAGTGCATGTTCTAGGAGAACGCTGTTCTCTTCAGCAGCAAGTACTTGTGGTTGTTGAACTCTGGCATCTAAGGTGTCCAATCCCTCCAACTCTAGATGTCTGGGGTTTTGATGACTCTCATGATTCCAGAAGGCGACATCAACACCAAGGTCATTGAAGCTGACTTCCAGGTTCTTATCCCCCTGTTGGTTCAGGATACCCTGGTACTCAGGGTTGTCCATGAGGCCTAATGCATGATCATGGAAAATGCTATTTTCTTCAGCAGCAATTACCTCTTGGTCATCTTTGATTTCCACCTCAATCTCAGGTTCCTCCATGTTGAGGATATTGGATGTAGAGTTATCTCTGAGGAGTTCCATTCCTTGAACTCTGTAGAAGAAGCCTTCTTTCATAGATAAGGACGTGGTCTGCATAATCCAACAGTCAGTGTCTTTCTTAATCTGAAAAAGCTGACAATCCAGAGCTGCTCAGTGCACCAAGCTGGACTTCTCCACAGTCTCAATCTGGCATAGAAATCTGAGCAGAATCCTCTTGTACTGTTCTGCAGTCTTTGGTCTTTGGTGAAATCGTAAGGAACTTGGTCCTACTTCCAGTGATGGAGCAGCAACCAGCAGGACAAGGTAACTTGCCAGCAAGAAGGAGGGCAAGTGGCAGAAAAGCAAAGGTTCCTTCCATCAAGTCCTTTTATAGATGCCCCAGGCAAAAGGCCCCGCCCACATTTAGGGAGGGCCTCACATCAAGTGGTCAATTACAGAAAACTCCTTGGTATCTGGGCATAGTAGCACACACCTTTAATCCACGAATTCTGGAAGTAGAAGCAAGGGGATTTCTTTGAGCTCCATGGGGACTTGTGTATATACAAAGTTCTAGATGGAAGGAGGGAGGTAGAGAGAGATATACAACAGAGAGAGACAGAGAGAGAGAGAGAGAGAGAGAGAGAGAGAGAGAGAGAGAGAGAGAGAGAGAGAGAAGCTGTGCATGACCTTGTACAGGAATTTGTTTTTTATTCCAGATGCAATTAAAAGAACGGCCAATGATCCAATCAAAATTTTCTAGATGTAAACTCTTTTAGTGACAGAAGACTTACTTAGCAGGTAACTTTTAGATATTCCTTCCTTCACTTCTTACCTAACTAAATATATAAGTTGAAATTGCTGCCTCAAAATTAAAAACAATTGGAAAAGATATCAGTCAAATGAGAAAGAAAATTTAGTAACCAGATTTATGGTGAAAATTTGAAGATGCATTTTTTTGGTTGGGTTTTTTGTTTGTTTGTTTGTTTGTTTGTATGGGCTTTGGTTTTCTGAAACAGGATTTTACTATACAGTTTTGGTTGTCCTGGAACTCACAGGATCTACCTTTCTTCTGTCTCCTTAGTGCTGGGATTAAAGGTACACACCATTAACTGACCTTGAAAATTAAGATGTGTTTTTGCGTTTTGTTTTGATTTTGAGATAGCCTTTTTTGTGTAGTCCTGGTTGTTCTTAACCTGGATTTGTAGACCATTCTGGCCACAAACTCAGAGACCCTACAACCTCTGACTCCAGAGTGCTTGGATTAAAAGCATTTGCTACCACTGCCTGGCTGATGACCAATTCTTTTTTTTTTTATTTGATGAATTCTTTATTTACATATCAAATGATTTCCCCTTTTCTTGGTCCCCCACTCCCCTCAAGTCCCATAAGCCCTCTTCCCTCCCCCTGTTCCTCCATCAACTCCTTCCCCCTTCCCTGTTTTGGTATTCCCCGATGCTGTTGCATTGAATCTTTCCAGAACCAGGAGCCACTCCTCTGTTCTTTTTGGACATCATTTAATATGTGGATTATTTCTTGGGTATTCAAAGTTTCTAGGTTATTATCCACTTATAAGTGAGTGCATACCATGACTGACCTTTTGAGACTGGGTTACTTCACTTAGTATGATGTTCTCCAGCTCCATCCATTTATCTACGAATTTCATGAATTCATTGTTTCTAATGGCTGCATAGTAGTCCATTATATAAATATACCACATTTTTTATATCCATTCCTCTGTTGAGGGACACCTGGGTTGTTTACAGCTTCTGGTTACTACAAATAGGTCTGCTATGAACATAGTGGAGCATGTGTCCTTATTAGATGCTGGGAAATCCTTTGGGTATATGCCCAGGAGGGGTATAACAAGGTCCTCCGGAAGGGCCATGCCCAGTTTTCTGAGGAACCGCCAGATTGATTTCCAAAGTGGTTGCAACATCTTACAATCCCACCAGCATTGGAGCAGTGTTCCTCTTTCTCCACATCCTTGACAGCACCTGCAGTCTCCTGAGTTTTTGACCTTAGCCATTCAGACTGGTGTGAGGTGAAATCTCAGGGTTGTTTTGATTTGCATTTCCCTAATGATTAATGATGTGGAATATTTCTTAAGGTGTTTCTCAGCCCCCTGAAGTTCTTCATATGAAAAATTTTATTTAGTTCGGTATCCCACATTTTAACGGGGTTATTTCGTTCTCTAGGTTCTATCTTCTTGAATTCTCTGTATATATTAGATATTAGCCCCCTGTCATATTTAGAACTGGTGAAGATCCTTTCCCTATCTGTTGGTTGACGTTTTGTACTTTTTACAGCGTCCTTTGCCTTACAGAAACTTTGTAAGTTTATGAGGTCCCATTTGTCAATTCTCCATCTTAGAGCATAAGCTATTGGTGTTCTATTCAGGAACTTTTCCCCTGTGCCCATGTCCTCAAGGATCTTCCCCAGTTTATTTTCTATTAGTTTCAGTGTGTCAGGTTTTATGTGGAGGTCCTTGATTCATTTGGAGTTGAGCTTAGTACAAGGAGATAAGAATGGATCGATTCGCATGTTTCTGCATGCTGACCTCCAATTGAACCAGCACCATTTATTGAAAAGACTATCTTTTTTCCACTGGATGCTTTCAGCTCCTTTGTCCAAGATCAAGTGACCATAGATGTGTGAGTCCGTTTCTGGGTCTTCAATCCTATTCCATTGATCTGCTTGCCTGACTTTGTACCAATACCATACAGTTTTCATCACTATAGCTCTGTAGTAAAATTTGAGGTCTGGGATACTAAATCCCCCTGAAGTTCATTTTCTGTTGAGAATAGTTTTAGCTATCCTGGGTTTTTTGTTATTCCAGATGAATTTGAGCATTTCTCTTTCTAGCTCTATGAAGAAGTGGGTTGGGATTTTGATGGGGATTGCATTGAAACTGCACATTGCCTTTGGCAATATGACCATTTTAACTATATTAGTCCTGCCAATCTACGAGCAAGAAGATTTTTCCATTTTCTGAGATCTTCTTCAATTTTCTTTTCAGAGATCTGAAGTTCTTGTCATATAGTTCTTTCACTTGTTTGGTTTGCGTCACCCCAAGGTACTTTATGCTGTTTGTGGCTATTGTGAAGGGTGTCATTTCTCTAATTTCTTTCTCAGTCTGCTTATACTTTGAGTATATAAAGGCTACTGATTTGCTTGAGTTTATTTTGTAGCCAGCCACTTTGCTAAAGTTGTTTATCAGCTGTAGAAGTTCTCTAGTAGAGTTTTTTGGGTCACTTAAGTATACTATCATATCATCTGCAAATAGTGATAGTTTGACTTCTTCCTTTCCAATTTGTATCCATTTGATCTTCTTAAGTTGTCTAATTTCTCTAGCAAGGACTTCAAGAACTATATTGAAAAGATAGGAAGAGAGGGGGCAGCCTTGTCTAGTCCCTGATTTTAGTGGGATTGCTTCAAGTTTCTCTCTATTTAGTTTGATGTTGGGTACCGGTTTGCTGTATATTGCATTTACTATGTTTAGATATGGGCCTTGAATTCCTTTCCTTTCCAAGACTTTTAGCATGAAAGGATGCTGAATTTTGTCAAATGCCCTTTCAGCATCTAATGAAATGATCATGTGGATTTTTTCTTTGCGTTTGTTTGTGTAGTGGTTTGCATTGATGGATTTCCTTATATTGAACCATCCCTGCATTCCTGGGATGAAGCCTACTTGATCCTGATGGATGATCATTTTGATTCTTAAAGAACAAAGACACAGTACTTCCAGCCAGGAACAAAAAGCTTGAAATCACATCTAATTACCTTGAAATTTTGAGTACCCTCCTACCTCTGCAGAGCTAATTTTGGGAGTAAAAGGTAAGCCCGGAACTATAAGCTTTTTGAGCATGGATTTTAACTTTAGCAATGTGTTTATGCCAGAGTCATGAACAGTTGGGGTGTTCAAGGTATGCTGAAGAAAAGAAATGGATGGGAAGCAGAACCATGTTCACACAGATTACTCACTCCATGCAGTTACCTGGGCAATGATATCTGCACTCTTGGCATGAACTTGAGCAATGGCCTCCAGCTTTTCCAGGAAGGCAAAGATCTCATTGAGCTAAAACAGAAATAAACAGCATCACAGCATCTTTTAGCATCATGACAAAAATGGCCATTTATTAAAATCAGGACTTAACCTGTCTGAAAATGGATAGGAATATAGTCCAAAGAGATTAAAGAGGCGTTGTCTCCATAAAAGATTTGTCAGGACTTACATACAGTTTGGACCAGTATCTGAGGAACCTTCTCTCAGGCATCCAGATTGAATGGAGGAATTTTTCATTGAGCTTAGACATGGTACACTAGAATTCTTTTCAACAATTGCTCCAACAGCCCCCAAGGGCCTGGTCAGAGCTAACACACATATTCAAACTATTACTCTGAGTCTTTCAAGACAAAATTACCCTTACTCTCCACCAAGTTAAGAGTACTGTTTTCTTGCATTTCCCATGATTGATTTAGGTTTATCAAAACTCATGCACATCCATGATATTTCCTAGGAAAAGGCAAACTGATACAAATATGACAGCCAAGTCAGTGCAACGGGCAGGAAGCCTACCTGATTCTATAAGGCAGACAATTGCACACTTTCACCAGGTTTATAAGGGTTCAGAGACCAGATTTCCCTTATTCAAGCACCTTAGGTACCCAAACCATAACCTTCTTTAAAATGTAGTATGTACAGCAAGGTCTTCAATAAACAACCTGGCATAGTGGCAACCCACAAGCAACCATAGTGGCTCATGTCCCAAAAGCCAGGGTCAACAGCAACAATAGGAAACCCATGCAGACCATCTAAACCAGACAGGCTAATGGGTTGTTACCTCAGTGTTGAACAGTTGATATAAATCCTTGTAGGCCGTGTAAACCATAAAGGAATTTACACCTGCCAGGCAAAAAAAGGAAAAAAAATCAGGAAAACGACATGATTAGCTATCAACATACTCCTCTCATGTTTATCATATATACATACAAAACCGCACGCCCCACCCTCACACACAGAGAGAGAGATAGAGAGAGAGAGAGAGAGCGAGAGACAGAGACAGAGACAGAGACAGAGACAGAGAGAGAGACAGAAAGACCCTGAGAACATGGCTCAGATGCCTGTCCAATAGAGGTGAAGACATTTGTAATGCTTTTATCCTATCATGTCCTTTCTTCTCCTTTAAAATCCATAGTTTTTTAGTAGTGTCTTGGCAGAATGGTGTCTCCCTTTTGCAGCTTTAGCTAATCCCAATTCCCAGCATTGCCAGAATTTAGAAGAGCAAAATTGATATTGTTTGAGGAAGCAGATACCAAGAAGTTACATTATCATACCAGCTGTGCAAAGACACTAGGGGTTGTAGAACCTGAATGTACCACCACACCACGATCACCTGGTAATGCTTCCCTTTGGGGGCATCTGTTTCTCCACCCTTGTAAATTGGAAAATAACACTCACCTCATAAGGAAGTAGTTCACCATTAAAGGAGCCAATGGTCTTTTAGTCCCTGAGGCGAGCATATGGTCTCCATGGGGTGGGTTTATTTCACTATTTGGTGAAAGACTGTTATATACTATGCTGCAGGCTGATGTGCCAAAGAGGAGAAAGAATACAATAAAACTAACCTTAAAAACTACTTATGGGCTAGACCTGGCGATGGGACAAGCTTCTCATCCTATTATTGGGTTGGCTATGGCAGGAAGATTACTTTGAATTTTCTTTCTATTACTTGGTGTATCCCTTGAGTTTTGCCAGTAGCCTGGGCTACATAAAACTTATCTGGCCACCCAGTAAGGCTTTGCATCAAAATAAAATTAAAGCCAAACATCTGAAAGCCTTGTATCCTCCATAAAAACTATTTTGTAATTTGGAGAATGTATATACTTATAGGATGTAATATTTTCTGCCATGGAACTTACACTTTTCAATACACACATACACAGCACATGTACACGTGCATTCACACATACACAGCACACCTGCACAGTTTTTTCTAACTATATTATTTTCCCACCATTCTCTACAATTTCTTTGAAGAATAAACCAGGTGGTGGTGGCCCAAGCCTACTTTTATCCCAGCACTAAGAAGGCAGAGACAGGCAACAATCTGTGAGTCCAAGGTCAGCCTGGTCCACACAGCAAGATCCAGGACAACCGAGGCTACAAAGAAAACCTATCTCGGAAAGAAAAAATAATCTATTTTTCCATGTAAAAATATCATGACATTTATTAGAAAACTGTGCATACTATCTACTCAGTGTGGCTGTTTGGATAGGAGTGACTCCCATAGGGTGAGTCATTTAAATGGTCATTAGGGGGTGACAATGCTTGACAGGGATTAAGATGTAGCCTTGTTGGGTTTAGTATAGCCTATTGAAGCAAACTTGTCACAGGTGGTGTGATTTGGAGTTTTCAATTGTAGATTTAGTGTTTTCCTCTCTTCC
This sequence comes from Apodemus sylvaticus, assembly GCF_947179515.1. Taxonomy (NCBI): domain Eukaryota; kingdom Metazoa; phylum Chordata; class Mammalia; order Rodentia; family Muridae; genus Apodemus; species Apodemus sylvaticus. Next base: position 56,222,898 of record NC_067484.1, on the reverse strand, counting down.
TCCTGCCTACAGATTTAAATGTCTAAGCCTCAGCTACATCTCCAGCCCCATGTCTGTCTGTGTAGTGCCATCCTTCCCAGCATGGGGATAAAGGAGTAAAGCGCCAAATCTGTAAGGTGGCCTCAATGACATGTTTCAGTTTTATAAGAGTTGCTGTGATCATGGTATATTCACAGCAAATAACATTGACTAAGACAATGTTCAACAGTTTGAAGAATAACTCTTTCGCGTGTGAAGTTTCTAAACTTTGAATGCAGTTTCTAAATTTCAAATGTAGAAATAAAAATTAGATATAAAACCTGGCTTCAGTCAATTAACAGAGAGTACAGATAGCGATTTGTGACTTGAATCTGTGCTCTCATACCTAAGTCATCAGCATTATACGAAAAGATCTCTTTGATTTTCAACCAAATCAATAAGTAGTTGGGATGGTGGATCTCAGTGTGGGTCATCTCAGGGCAGTTTTCCACAATATCCTCATTTCCAAAAGCCTCCAAATAATTCTTGGAATGACCCAAGTTGTGTTATTTCCTTAAAACAGCTTAATTTTTACTACTATAAAGATTCTCGGTGTGTCAGGCAACAGAGAAGGACGATGGGGCTAATTGCTTGTTTTGTGTGCTCAAGGATTGGGCAAGATTTATAGGGTGCAGGAAGGGATAGAAAGAAAGAGCCATCCTTTGAGGGAGCATCCTCTCTCCTCCAACTTAGACACATGATATTTCCGTAAAGTTTTTGCACAGTGGCAAAACAGAACTGGTGCTTTGAAGCATCCTATCTGCTGCCATTCCTTCAACTGCTTTCCTTTGCACCACACCATCAGCAGAGGCTGTTGTTTATCCATCTCTAATATTCTGGATCACCTTACAAAGCTAAGCACATGACACACATTTGCATAACTATGTGTGATCCTGTGGATGTACAGTGTCTAATGACAAGAACATAAGAAGAGCCCAGAAGAATCTATGATGATAATGGAACCAAAATCATCATTGCAATGATAGAACGGAATCACACACACACACACACACACACACACACACACACACACACAGAGAGACACTGCATTTTTTATTACTAACTATCAATCTATCTTTGCTCCTTGCATGTCTTAGACTTTCTTAAAGATGTGTCATTATTACATAATATTAACATTTGGTCTTATAAAACAGATAGAGGTTAGAATCATTTGTTCTCAGATTTGTTACAAATGTGACCTCAGGAAGGATTAGTCCCCTTGCTGCAAGTTCTGCCTTTGTAGTACTGGTATTGATGCATTGTTCTGGGTAGTTTCATGTCAACCTGATTCAAGCTAGAGTCATTTTGGAAGAGGGAACCCAGAGAAAATGTTTCTACTGTGGGCAAACCTGTAATATATTTTTCTTGAATGGTGGCTAATGTGGGAAATCTAGCTCACTGTGGACAGAGTCATCCCTGGGATGATAGTTCTATATGCTGTAAGAGGCAGACTGAGCAAGCCATGAGGAGCAAGCCAGTAAGAGGTGCTTCTTCAAGTTCTGTACTTCAACTCTGACCTCCAGGTTCCTGTCCTGCTTGAGTTCATGTCCTGCCTCCCTTCAGTGACAGACTACCAGCTGTAAGATGTAAGAAACCCTTTAGTCCTTGATTTGCTTTTTGTCATGGTTTTTAATCATATCAATAATTAACTCAGAGGCCTATGAAGGTGGAAAACATCATCGTTGTGCACATCTGTTGCCTATTAAATGTCACCCCAGGCAGTTATCCTGACTTCCTGCGTTTTTCTTTTTTTTTCTTTTTATTTATTTATTTATTTATGTATTTATTTATTTATTTATTTTGCTTTAAAAACAGCTTTTATTTAGCAAGGAAGTTACAACTGTGTACATGTCCTTTTTTTGCTTTCAAGTGTCTGATCTTGTCTCAGCTGTACTTAATCTGGGGAAATGTGTGTATCCCTGTGTTTGCTTGTATAGTCTTAGATGTGATGATCTTTAAATCTGTGAGCTCATAAATGATCTTCTTCAACTCTGCAACAAGAAAGAGACTGGACAGTGGGGTTTTCATTCTAAGAAATTCCTGAAAAGGACCCTGCTAATACAACACAGACTTCACAATACATAAGTAAACCAGCCATTCTGTTCACTCTTACAATGAAAAATGACTCAAAAATACGTTATGCTTTCTTTTTTTCTTTTTTTTAATATTTTTATTTTCTATATTCTTTGTTTACATTCCAAATGATTTCCCTAAGCCTCCCCATATGTCCCATAAACCTTCTTTTCTCCATCCCTTCTCCAATCACCTCCTGCCTTTTTCTTTTTCTTCATATTCCCTTCGAATGCTGGATCAATCCTTTCCAGGATCAGGACCCTCTCCATACTTCTTCAGGGGAGTCATTTGTTATGCGATGTGTGCCTTGGGTTTTCAGGGCTTCTGGGCTAATTAATATCCACTTATCAGAGATTGCATTCCAAGTGTATTCTTTTGTGCTTGGGTTACCTCGCTTAGGATGATATTTTCCAGATCGAACCATTTGCCTAAAAAATTTGTGAATTCATTTTTTCTAATTGCTGAGTAGTATTCTATTGTGTAAATATTCCACATTGTCTGTATCCATTCCTTCTTTGAGGGGCATCTGGGTTCTTTCCAGCTTCTGGCTATTATAAATAAGGCTGCTATGAACATAATGGAGCATGTGTCTTTATTGCAGGCTGGGGAATCCTTTGGGTATATGCCCAGGAGAGGTATAGCAGGGTCCTCTGGAAGTCTCATGTCCAGTTTTCTGAGGAACCTCCAGACTGATTTCCACAGTGGTTGAACCATCTTGCAGCCCTACCAGCAGTGGAGGAGTGTTCCTCTTTCTCCACATCCTCGCCAACACTGTTGACTCCCCTGCTGTCTCCTGAGTTTTTGACCTTAGCCATTCTGACTGTCGTAAGGTGAAATCTCAGGGTTGTTTTGATCTGCATTTCCCTAATGACTAATGATGTTGAGCACTTCTTAAGGTGCCTCTCGGCCATTTGAATTTCTTCAGGTGAAAATTCTTTGTATATATCTGTACCCCATTTTAATGGGGTTATTTGGTTCCCTGGGGTCTAACTTCTTGAGTTCTTTGTATATATTGGATATTAGCCCTCTATCAGATGTGGGGTTGGTGAATATCCTTTCCCAATTTGATGGTTGCCGTTTTGTCCTTTTAACAGTGTCCTTTGCCTTACAGAAATTTGTAATTTTATGAGGTCCCATTTGTCAATTCTTGATCTTAAAGCATAAGCTATTGGTGATCTGTTCAGGAACTTTTCCCCTGTGCCCATGTCCTCAAGGGTCTTCCCCAGTTTCTTTTCTATTAGTTTCAGTGTGTCTGGTTTCACATGGAGGTCCTTGATCCACTTAAAGTGAAGTTTAGTACATGGAGGTAAGAATGGATCAATTCGCATTCTTCTGCATGCTGACCTCCAATTGAACCAGCACCATTTGTTGAAAAGGCTATCTTTTTTCCACTGGATGTTTTTGGCTCCTTTGTCGAAGATCAAGTGACCATAGATGTTTGGATTCATTTCTGGATCTTCAATCTATTCCAATGGTCCAATTGTCGGTCACTGGGCAAATACCATGCAGTTTTTAACCCTATTGCTCTGTAGTATTGCTTGAAATCAGGGATACTGATTCCCCCAGAATTTCTTTTGCTGTTGAGAATAGTTTTAGCTATCCTGGGTTTCTTGTTATTCCAGATGAATTTGAAAATTGCTTTTTTTTAACTCTGTGAAGAACTGAGTTGGGATTTTGTCGGGGATTGCATTGAAACTGTAGATCGCTTTTGGCAAGATGGCCATTTTAACTATATTAATCCTGACAATCCACGAGCATGGAAAATTTTCCATTTTCTGAGGTCTTTTTCAATTTCCTTCTTCAGAGACTTGAAGTTCTTGTCATATAGATCTTTCACTTGTTTGTTTAGAGTCACACCAAGATACTTTTTATTGTTTGTGGCTATTTTGAAGCATGTCATTTTCCTAACTTCTTTCTCAGCCTGCTTATCCTTTGAGTATAGGAAGGCAACTGATTTGCTTGAGTTGATTTTATAACCAGCCACTTTGCTGAAGTTGTGTATCAGCTGTAGAAGCTCTCTGGTGGAGGTTTTCGGGTCACTTAAGTAGACTATCATGTCATCTGCAAATAGCGATAATTTGACTTCTTCCTTTCCAATTTGTATCCCCTTGACCTCCTTATATTGTCTAATTGCTCTAGCTAGAACTTCAAGTACTATATTGAAAAGATATGGAGAGAGGACAGCCTTGTCTAGTCCCTGATTTTAGTGGGACTGCTTCAAGTTTCTCTCCATTTAATTTGATGTTGGCTACCGGTTTGCTGTATATTGCTTTAACGATGTTTAGGTAATTGCCTTGAATTTCTGGTCTTTCCAAGACTTTTAGCATGAAAGGATGCTGGATTTTGTCAAATGCTTTTTCTGCATCTAATGAGATGATCATATGATATTTTTCTTTGAGTTTGTTTATGTAGTGGATTGCATTGTTGGATTTCCTTATATTGAACCATCCCTGCATCCCTGGGATGAAGCCTACTTGATCGGGGTGGATGATAGTTTTGATGTGTTCTTGGATTTGGTTTGCAAGAATTGTATTAAGTATTTTTGCATCAATATTCATAAGAGAAATTAGCCTGAAGTTCTCTTTCTTTGTTGGAACTTTGTTTGGTTTTGGAATCAGCGTAATCGTGGCTTCATAGAACGAGTTGGTTAGAGTTCCTTCTGTTTCTACTTTGTGGAATAGTTTGAAGAGTATTGGTGTTAGGTCTTCTATGAAGGTCTGATAGAACTCTGCACTGAAGCCATCTGGTCCCGTGCTTTTTTTGTTTGGGAGACTTTCTATGACCCTTTTTATTTCTTCAGGTGTTATGGGACTGTTTAGTTGATCTATTTGATCCTGATTTAATTTTGGTGTCAGATATCTGTCTAGGAAACTGTCCATTTCGTCCAGATTCTCCAGTTGTGTTGAGTATAGGCTTTTGTAGTAGGATCTAATGATTTTATGAATTTCCTCAGTTTCTGTTGTTATATCTCGCTTTTCATTTATAAGTTTGTTAATCTGGATACTGTCTCTATGTCGTTTGGATAGTCTGGCTAAGGGTTTATCTATCTTGCTGATTTTCTCAAAGAACCAGCTCCTGGTTTTGTTGATTCTTTGTATGTCTCTCTTTATTTCTACTTGATTATTTTCGGCCCTGAGTTTGATGATTTCCTGCCTTCTACTCCTTCTGGGTGAAATTGCTTCTTTTTGTTCCAAGGCTTTCAGGTGTGTCATTAAGCTGTTAGAGTATGCTCTCTCCATTTTCCTTTTGGAGGCACTCAGGGCTATGAGTTTTCCTTTTAGCACTGCTTTCATTGTGTCCCATAGATTTGGGTATGCTGTGTCTTCATTTTCATTAAGTTCTAAAAAGTCTTTAATTTCTTTCTTTATTTCTTCCTTGACCAAGGTATCATTGAGTAGGATATTGTTCAGTTTCCACGTGTATGTGGGTTTTCTGTTGTTTTTGTTGCTATTGAAGACCACTTTTACTCCATAGTGATCTGATAGGAGGCATGGGATTAATTTGATCTTATATTTGTTGAGGTCTGTGTTGTGACCAATTATATGGTCGATTTTGGAGAAGGTACCATGAGGTGCTGAGAAAAAGGTATATTCCTCTGCTTTAGGATAGATTGATATATATATATATATATGTTAAAATTAATTGGTCCAAAGCTTCAATTAGTTTCATTGTGTCCCTGTTTAGTTTCTGATTTCCTGATCGGTCCATTGAGGAAAGTGTAGTGTTGAAGTCACCCACAATTATTGTGTTAGGTGCAATGTGTGCTTTGAGCTTTAATAAACTGTCTTTTATGAATGAGGGTGCCCTTGCATTTGGAACATAGATGTTCAGGATTGAGATTTCTTCTTCTTGTGTTTTTCCGTTGACCAGCAAGAAGTGTCCCTCAGAGTCTCTTTTGATGACTTTGGGTTGAAAGTCAATTTTATCTGATATTAAAATGGCTACTCCAGCTTGTTTCCTGAGACCATTTGCTTGTAAAATTATCTTCCAGCATTTTACTCTAAGGTAGTGTTTGTCTTTGACCCTGCGGTGTGTTTCCTGTACGCAGCAAAATGCAGGGACCTTTTTACGTATCCAGTCGGTTAGTCTATGTCTTTTTGTTTTTTGGATTTGGTTTTTTCGAGACAGGGTTTCTCTGTGTAGCTCTGGCTGTCCTGGAACTCACTCGATTGACCAGGCTGGCCTTGAACTCAGAGATCCACCTGCCTCTGCCTCCCAGAGTGCTAGGATGACAGGCATGGGCCACCACCGCCCGGCTAGTCTATGTCTTTTTATTGGGGCATTGAGTCCATTGATGTTAAGAGATATTAAGGAATAGTGATTGTTACTTCCTGTCATTTATGACGTTATGTTTTTACATTTGATTGGTTAACTTGTTTTGGGTTGATGAAAGGTTACTATCTTGCTTTTTCCAGGGTGAAGTTTCCCTCCTTGTATTGCTGTTTTCCTCCCATTATCCTTTGTAGGGCTGGGTTTGTGGATAGATATTGGGTAAACTTGGTTTTGTCATGGAATATCTTAGTTTCTCCATCTAAGGTGATTGAGAGTTTTGCTGGATATCGTAGTTTTGGCTGGCATTTCTGTTCTCTTAGAGTCTGCATGAGATCTCCCCAGGATCTTCTCGCCTTCATAGTCTCAGGTGAAAAGTCTGCTGTGAATCTGATAGGTCTTCCTTTATATTGTTACTTGGCCTTTTCTCTTACTGCCTTTAATATTCTTTCTTTGTTTAGTACATGTGGTGTTTTGATTATGTGACGGGAAGTATTTCTGTTCTGCTACAGTCTGTTTGGCATTCTGTAGGCTTCTTTTATATTCATGGGCATCTCTCTCTTTAAGTTAGGGAAGTTTTCTTCCATAATTTTATTGAAGATATTTGCTGGCCCTTTAAGTTGTAAATCTTCACTCTCATCTATACCTATAATCCTTAGGTTTGGTGTTCTCATTTTGTCCTGGATTTCCTGGATATTTTGGGTTACAAGCTTTTTGCATTTTGCATTTTCTTTAACTGTTGAGTCCATGGTTTCTATGGTATCTTCATCATCTGAGATTCTTTCTTCTATCTCTTGTATTCTGTTGTTGATATTTGCATCTATGTCCCCTGAGTTCTTCCCAAGGCTTTCTATCTCCACATTTGTCTCCCTTTGAGTTTTCTTAGTTGTTTCTACTTCTGATTTTAGATCCTGGATGGTTTTGCTTAGCTCCTTCACTTGCTTGTTTGTGCTTTCCTGTAATTCTTTAAGAGATTTTTGTGTTTCCTCTTTCATAACCTTGGCGTGCCTGTTGACCAAAGTTCTCCTGCATTTCATTAAGTGTTTTTTGCGTTTCCTCCTTATTGGCTTTTGTATTCTCCTGAATTTCTTTCAATGATTTTTGTGTTTCCCTTGCAAGGGCTTCTAACTTTTGATCCATTTTCTCTTGAATTTCTTTAAGTATGTCCTTCATGTGTTCCTTTACCAGCATCATGACCAGTGATTTTAAATCTAAGTCTTGTTTTACTGGTGTGATGGGGTATCCAGGACATGCTTTTAAAGGAGAATTGGGTTCAGATGTTCCCATATTGCCTTGATTTCTGTTAGTGACATTCCTGCGTTTGCCTTTTGCCATCTAGTTCTCACTGGTGTTAGTTGGTCTTGTCAATGCTGAACTCATCAGTGCAAGCTGCTGCTTCTTCCCAGGTGGCCTCTGGTGCACAGCTTACCTCTTGCACTGCCTGGAGACAGGGTGCTGTTGCTCAGGCTGTTCAGATCCCAAAGCAGACACCTGAAGGCTCCTGCTGAGGGCCCGCTGGATTCACCAGAGCACATTGACTACTCCCAGCTGCCCTCCCAGAAGCTTCTATTGCCTCTTGCAGGACCTGGAGATGTGGTGTTGCCACCCAGGCTGATCTGGATCTTTAAGCAGAGCGATCTGAGGGCTCCCGCCAGAGGCCTCAGGACTGGAATGTAAGCTCCTTGCCACCTGAGCAAGCTGTGTGCTCCTAGACTGCCTCCGGGTGCACACCAGGTCTCCCGCACTTCCTGGAGACCGAGTGCTGTGGCCCAGGCTGTTCAGATCCCAACGCAGACCCCTGAAAGCTCCTGCCGGGGCCTGCTGCGTTCACCAGAGCACACTTGAAGCAGACACCTGAAGGCTCCCGCAGTGGCCCACTGGATTCCTTCCTGCGTTTTTCATCTGCATAGTGACTATTTATCTAATGAAGATTGTACAAAAAGTAAAATTTCATAAAAAGAAAGTGCCTGGAACAAGGTAAAAGCCCCTCAGGCATCTCTCATGTTTTAGTTACCAGACTCCAATCAAGAGTAATGACTCACATGCATGGGAAGTTGTGGGAGGTGCAGACAAGGCAGCAGAGAGACAAGGCTGGTAAACTTGCTTTGGCTCACCTTTTGCTTTGCTGAGGTTCTGCACTTCCTGCTAGACACTGTCATTCCAGTGTGTGATGTCCACATCACGCTATGGAAAGCATAGTTGCAGCAGCTGTTAGCATCAGCCCACTTATGCCACTTTTCATAGGCCTCTGTCAGGTTAGACTCAGGTTCAGGCACCACATGGTCAACTGAAGACAGAGGGCAAAATGTGTGACTCAGACACAGCTTGGTCTCCCTGCCTCATTTCTGGTCCTTCCTGCTTAGTTGATTCCAGGACTTGGAACAAATTGCTAGCTTTCTGAAACCTAGGCTTTCTTTTCTAAAAAATGGGTGTTAATTAAATAAGGAACATATTCTGACATTATTTTCCATCTAAGTTTGCCATTTGACTAAGAGAATAATGCATATATAAGGTGCTCACCGATACCTGTTGCATGCTAAGTGTCCTGTAAGTGTTAACACCACTATTCTCTGCATCCTGCTGATACATGTTTTTATATAATTGTGGGTGTATCTGCATCTATTTGTGTCAGCTGCTGGGTGGAGCACCTCAGAGGACAGCCATGTTAGTCTTCTGTCTTAACCATACCTGGGTATCATTAATAGTGTTGGAGATTGGTGCTTGCCGGTGGGATGGGTCTTAAGTTGGGCTGGTTATTTGTTGTCCTTTTCCTCAGTCTCTGCTCCATCCTCCATCCCTACCTTTCTTGTAGACAGGATACATTTTGTGTCTAGAGTTTGGTGGGTGGGTTTGTGTCCCTATCACTCCATTGGAACTATTGTGAGAGGCTGTGACCAGCAGGCGGGCGGTGACCAGTGTGTAAAGTGAATAAGTTGACAAAAAACTAAAACAATAATGGAGTTGTATTGTCAGCTTTGTTTGTCAACTTGATAGAGGCTGGAATTATCACAGAGAAAGGAGTCTCAGTTGAGGAAATGTCTCCATGAGATAATATTAGTATGGTTGCTCATCAGCTGTAAGGGATTTTCTCAGTTAGTGATCAATAGTGGGATGGCCAATTGTTGTTGGTGCTGTCCCTGGGCTGGTAGTGTTGGACTCTATAAGAAAGCAAGCTGAGCAAGTCAGGAGAACAATCCAGTAAGTCACATCCCTCCAAGAACTCTACATTAGCTCTTGCTTCCTGATCTGCTTGACTTCCAGCCCTGACTTGCTTTGGTGATGAACAACAGTGTGAAGTGTTAGATGAATAAAGCTAGCCAGGCAGTACTGGCACAAATATTTAATCCCAGCACTTGGGAGGCACAGGCAGGTGAATTTCTGAGTTTGAGGCCAGCCTTCTGTACAGTCATTTCCAGGACAACTAGGGTTATAAGGCAAACCCTACTTCAAAAAACCAAAACAACAGCAACAACAACAACAACAACATCTATCTAGAGAGAAAAAGCTGCTTGGTAATCTCCAAAACTGAGCAAATTAAAAAAAAAAGCAGTCTCCCAGCTGCCTTGAGCCAAACAGGTCATCAGCTTGGACAGCTGATTTGAGTTTGTTTTCAACCGTTGACACACACCCCTTCTTTTAGAACCCATCTTTAAGCCAAGGTTGGTCCTTGGCAGTTATAGATGACACTAATTATTTTAGAAAATTTTGTGGTTGTTTAAGCATTTATTCTAGCATAGAATTCTCCAGTATATACTTTATTTGGATCAGAGTGTTAGACTCCCATTGGACACTCAGTTTAGAACACTTAGTGGGTATCTGCATATTTGGTCCACCTGTCTGGCCTTCCTAAAAATAAAAATGCTTTTATATCATTGGCAGCTGCTTGAACCTAATCCAGATCAAAGCTTTTTTCACTTGACTGACATTCAGAATTTCCCTTACATGAGTGAAATGAACTGGGACACAGTCCTGCAGAAGAGGCTCATTCTAGGCTTTGTTCAACGGTGAGTCAAGCCTTACAAGTCCAAAACGTTCCCACATTCTTTTCCCATTACTCTGTGCACAAGTCCACCCTGGGTCGCACTTGATGAGTACACCAGTAAAATAACACCCTGATGATAGCTTTACAGAGAAGAAAATGGAGGCATATGTAGGGTAAGTTGAAAACCCTAAGTCACATGATTGGCAAGGCACTAAGCAGGATGTCAACATATGAACTTCTAGGCTTTAGCCACACATTTTTCTATAAGTGGTTCTAGTGTTCCTAGTAGTCATTTTCAGAAATATTCTCATAGAAATAGAAGTTTCCTTATTGCAAAGAGGTACTCTTTTATGTCAATTAAAATCTATGATTTGGTTAATGGTAAAACTCCAGGATCATTTCTCCTCTTTTATTAGTTCTATTGTACTGATCCATAGTTTTCCAGACTAATAGTAAAATTAATAATAATATAAATAAATTAATAAAAGTAAAAAAAAAAATCTAATAGTGACAGAGAAATAATTTCCGTTGGTTCAGTACCCAATCTAGGGATATTGTGTCTCATGGAATATTGCTGGATAAGTGTTAGGTTGGAGCCCTACTGAAGCTTCTCTCTCTTTTTCTTTCCTTGGTATTTAAATTATACTACAGGATATGGGAATATTGGCAAGAGCAATGTGCTCTGCAGAGGCGTATAGAGAGAAATCGGGGGTTTCTCTTCACGTCCAAGCGAGGCACTTGTCCTGGAGACATGGGCAACTGGCTGTTTCAATGAGCAGCTGGAAAAGGTGCATTGTTAATGTGTCAGATGAAAGCCTTGTGGAAGTTGGAACAGTGTGGTGGCATTCAAGTATGTCAGTGTCTACTCTAGTGAGTAAGAGGAAAGTGAGGTGACTATGGGGGACCTTGGGTACCACCTGCTGCAGACAACACCTTCGTTCTTTTAGCTGCTCCTCACACCCTAAGAAAATATCCACTTTATAGATCTTGGCCCTTTCTGTAAATCTGACTCTTTGCAGAATTTATCGAGTTTCAAATTCTTGGCCTCACATTCAGAAATCCTGATATTGAAACCTGGTTGTGGAACTTGGATGGTGACCAAGCAATGGCCATGATTCTGGTCTACTGAGAAACCCAGAATTTCAAACCTAAGCAATATTGTTTTAATATGGTCTGCTTCATTGTTCACCTAGGTATAGTTAGATTTTCATAAAATTAACTAAACTATACTGTCAAAGAATGTAACAATAAATGCTGCCATTAAATGCTATAAATTCTGAGAGGGAGAGAGAGAGAGAGAGAGAGAGAGAGAGAGAACCTGTTATTATTCTTGGGCTACCCCATCAATACTATTCATTACTCTCTGTGTTAGGCTTCTATGTCTTAGGAATGATACAGGGATCTGAGGACTGAGCCATGCTCTCCTTCTTACCGAAAGGCAGGCTCAATTGTGATCCCAATTTGAACTAGAAGAAGTGATTTTGGAGTCCAAACCTCTTCACAAAAAAAAGAGGCTCCTGGCAAAAAAGTAGTAAGAAATGAGTAAAAGTGACTCCTCTCAGGTAGATAGGCTCCCAACCAAGCTAAGGGAAGGGCAGTTCATTTCAGAGTTGCTAAGGCAGTACATCTTAGAAGCTTGCCCGTGCATGATGCTGGGGACTTATAATAATAAGGGAGGCACAGCAACAGAGGCCATTAGGTTATTTGGCTTCACCCCTGTGATACAGCAACAAGCAGCAAGCAGAAGACAGTTTCCCAGGATTTAAAAGATATTGTCACAATTTCCCATCTGCAAGGTGTGGTACAGGTGTCTGAAGCTACATGTGCAGGATTCCTCTAAGAGACACCATGGGTGGAATAACCTCTACAGTATTAGCAGTGAAATTGCAATTTATCTGCACCTACTCATGGAAGTTATGCGTGATTACATCTATACACACACACACACACACACACACACACACATACACACACTATGTATGTCTATATTCTAGAGTTCCAAAAACATTGTACCTAATTGTGATAGCGAAATGATCCAGGGTTGAGAACTGTCTTAGTTAGGCTTTTAGTGCTGTGAACAGACACCATGACCAAGGCAATGCTTATAAGGACAACATTTTATTGGGGCTTGCTTACAGGTTCAGAGGTCCAGTCCATTTTCATCAAGGCGGGAACATGGCAGCACCCAGGCAGCAATGGGGCTGGAGGAGCTGAGAGTTCTACATCTTCTTTTGAAGGCTGCTATCAGAATTCGCACTTCTGGGTAGCTAGGATGAGTGTCTTACAGCACAGCCCCACAGTGACATACCTACTGCAACAGGGCCACAATTTCTAGTCATGCCACTCCCTTTGCCAATTAATTTGGCCAAGGTTATATATATGTATATGTGTGTATATATATATATATATATATATATATATATATATATATATATATATATGTCGGACACTTTGTGCATCTGGAAGCAGGTCTTCCTCTATACATGGTGCTCACTGAATGCTCTATGGTGTATGGGACATTTGAGGTCCCCATGTGTCAAGTAAGTGTGCCTCTGTTTCTTTGTCATGTTCCTTTTGAAGACATGCCTTCCTAAGTGCATCTTGATGCTGTTCTGAAAGAATTTATTATTTTCAACAGAGAAAAGTAAATAACTCTGGGCTGTACACCAGTGACTTAAAATGATATCATATAGGCCGATTTTGTTTGTAGGGATTTCATATATGTTATAGACCAAAGTCTGCCACAAGATAACCAGGATTCTTTGGTCCAGGAAGGCACAGGTCCAGGGAGATGACAAACTGACAAGACCAAAGAAGCAGTGTGAAATAAGAATGTATATTTCTGGATGTCTCTTGGTCCAGTCTGAAGGTCTTTCATCACCAGGATGAAGGGGCTTAAAAGGGTGGAGTATAGGGGGTTAGGTGAGTGTGGCTAGGCAGCGTGGGGAAAGGTGTCCAGGCGGGCCCTTGCCTGGGCACCACTGCCCATGAGGGGCCACACACACACACATACATGGTATAGAATAAAGTTTGTTCAGAATGGGTGATGGGAGTTAGTGGTAGAGAAAGAGAGGTAGAGAGAGAGAGAGATGGAGAGAGAGAGAGAGAGAGAGAGAGAGAGAGAGAGAGAGAGAGAGAGAGAGAGAAAGAGAGAGAGGAGAGAGAGTGGAGGCTGGCCATGACCACGTAGAGGGGGGAAGAGCCCCAGGGGCAGAGAGGTGAGAGAGTGTGGGAGAGCTTAGAGCGAAGAGAGAGAGGAGGAGCAAGTAGCCCCTCTTATAGTTTGCAAGATCTCTGGGGCAGGGCATACCTGGCTACTGCCATGTAGGTGTGGGATGGAGCTTAGACAAAACCCCAACATACCCCATGGTTTTGTTAATTAATAAAAGAAAAAGAAAAAAGAAAAGAAGGGCCAGCGAATACAGCAAAGCAGGAATAGGGTCATTGTTGAGATCTGGCTGCTTCATACTGACATTGGGGCGGCGTGTCTCTGGGGAACCTAGAGAAAGGGGTATGGGGGGTGATTGTCCAGTCTCAGGAGGACAGACTGCTTCTTTGCTGTCCATGGTTTGTAGAGCCATTTGAAGATAGGTCAGTAGAACAGGTCCAGTAGAAGCTGTCTGCATTTGGAGAAGCTGAGAGGAGATTGGAGCATCTGAAGGTTGCTTCTCTGGAGCTGTCCTGGATATGGCAAGGGCCTGGACTTAACAAGATGTTGGAACACATTAGTATAGTTAGGGAATAAGACTAAGTACATTTGGGAGAAAGGAAAATTTTCTTAAGATGTACAATTGAAACCCAGAGGAATCCCCCCTTTGGAAAGGTAGTAAAGTGGGAACTTGGGCAGATGGACTTATCTGGATGGAGCCTACTTGGTCCATGAGCAGTAGATCTGGGTAGGTTTCCTGTAGCTAACAAGTTTATTAAAGAGATAACAACATGAGTTAACCACATGAACAGTCTTTAAGATGAGCCTTTGTGGACCAGAAGGAATAGAATTGAAGGTTGGGACAGTGACAGAGCAAAAGGGGAAATATGAAGCATTTAATGGAAACAGAGTAAGGAGATAACTTTCTAGCTGTCAATGTAGTCAGAAGTCTGAGGAATAAACAATATCTTAGCAGTTATATTATTAAAGAATGACAGATTCTAGTAGCCAGCAGTTCTTTGTGGTCTCAGGTCTCCATGGCGGCTTTGCCTGTCAGTCTGGCTTTCAAGCACAGAAGATGCACAGCTTTTTCTGTGGAAGGGATATCCATGACATGAGAAATGGCTTACTTTTGTTTAGCTAAGTCATTTGACTCAAGGTATCCAGTTTTGTCCACTGCACTCTTTCAGGCAGCATCCTGTGGCGGTATCCATCTTTCTTCTGAGACCTCCTGGGAGAACCTGTCAGGCCCTTGGGAATTCTGTCTATCTTAAATCTAATAACTAACTTTTGACAAGATTGAGCGCAAGAGAGGAGAGCAATAGTTAAGAGAGAATAGGAATGGAAACCTTAAGTAGCTTTGACTGGTTGCATAGGTAGAGGAAAGTATATTGCCTTGGTTAGTAAAGATGCTAGGATCAGAGTAAGAAAGCTGGCAGCAATGGATAAAATTGTGGTGAGAGAAAATGAGTTTGTCTAGGCAGATTTAGGCTTGTTAACATCAACTTGAGCACGCAAGCTAAAGGAGCAAATGAGTTAAGGTTGTGGGAGCACAGAATAGGTGAGGTTCAGATTCTTTATCGTTTACCAGACTGTTAATTTTAAAAGTATAGAGTCGAAAACAAGTAGCACCCACTGGGTAGGGGAGGGAGTTGTTCTGCAAACTTAGCGTCCTAAAGAGTGCAGAAACAACTGAAAGGCAGCTAAGCCAAAGAGTCCAGACCATCGTGAGGACCCTTGGGAGCTGGGGCTAGAAAAGCCTGAGCTTTAAAAGCCGGAGGAAGCATCCTGCCTGGACCACGATTTTCGAGGACAGCTGTAAAAGCCAAAGGGAGACTCAGGATCACTTCCGGATTAGGATACACCGGAGGGTGGGTCTAGAAGTCCTAAGCAGGACTGTGGACTAGGCATGAGAGGAAACCCTTCGTTCCAAAAGAGGTTGGCCAGACTTCATTTGAAAGCTAAGGGTTATTTACTATTATGGTTAATGTTTATTTAAATTTTTAATCTGCTAGAGGGAAGAACCTGACAGGTAACACACATCAGTGGAAGCCAGTGTGGACCGCTTGGCTGTGGGACCCGCTCCCCCAACCTTGCTTCTCCTTCTTGTGCATGGCTGCAAGACCAGTCATGGCCTGCTCTATTAATAGTAGAGGACATTGGGAGTGGTGGGAAGGAGACCGCACAGTGAAGAAGAGGGAAGTCAGGGTGGTAGGGCGAAGCCTTAGAGCTGTGAGAGAATCGGGTAGTAGAATTGATGGGGCATCCCAGCAGTCAGTGTGGAGCTGAGCATGGTCTGTGGCTAGGCTTTTGCAGGTAAAGGCCCTAGAAATCTGCACTTTAGCCAACAGAGCAGGACAGTATGGTGGTGGGGGGTGGGGTGCATCAACGGGAAAGGAGTGCAGGCTTGTTGTGGCGAGGAGGCAGCATCGCTCGGCAGGCATGAAGCACAGCCGATTCTGAGAGCCTGGAGAGACCTCGCCATGGGTAGCAGTCACTGTTCCAACTCTGCTGCGGTTCTGATGAAAGTTAGTGATCTCGCATGCGCAGGGCAGAACTTCCTGTTACCAGTGGAAGTAGGAAGTTAGGTAGCCTGCAGTGGCTAGGAAGTAGCTTGTTTCGTATCCTAGCAATGGCGCAGGAGGGGCAGAGCTGCCTCAGAAGTGGCAGCAGCAGCGGAAGCTTCGGCAGCATTTCTGGAGCTGCAGGGGGTATGGTGTGGGCTGTGGTGACCGCAGTCAAGCCTGAGGCTTGGCCAGCATGCCATGAGCCCATGGGTCACCAAGCCAATGCGCGGGAAAACAATGGGAACCAGTAGAATAAATGCTGCTGTCCTAGCAATAAGATGCAGGAGTGAATTACAATAGCTGAGCCCGGTGGCACTCGCCTGGCAGGGCATTGCCACTACATGCTGCTGAGTTCTACCGGGAAAGAGGGAGGGAACAGAACAGCAGCAGTCCTGTGGGGGAAATTCGGGAAGTGCAGAGACTATTGCTCTGACCAGTGGGGGTGTAAGTCTTACCCAGAGGCTTAATATCCCATGGTGTTACTCATTCCTGGGTTTCGGCACCAAGTGAAGGACTTTAGGCAGCATGATGAAGGGACTTAAAAGGGGGGAGTATAGGGGGTTAGGTGAATATGGCTAGGCAGAGTGGGGGAAGGTGTCCAGGCGTGCCCTTGCCTGCGCACCTCTGCCCATGAGGGACCACACAAACACATACATGGTATAGAATAGAGTTTATTCAGATTAGGGTATGGGAGTTAGTGGGGGGGGGGGAGAGAGAGAGAGAGAGAGAGAGAGAGAGAGAGAGAGAGAGAGAGAGAGAGAGAGAGAGAGAAGAGAGAGAGTGGAGGCCGGCCATGACCACGTGGAGGGGGGAAGAGCCCCAGGGGCAGAGAGGTGAGAGAGTGTGGGAGAGCGGAGAGCAAAGAGAGAAAGGAGGAGCAAGTAGCCCCTATTATAATGGGCCAGATCTCTGGGGCGGGGCACACCTGGCTGTTGCCAGGTAGGTGTGGGGTAGAGCTTAGACAAAACCCCAACACAGTCAAGTTAACATCTCAAATTAAGCATCACATTCCTCAGTAAAAGGCTAGGGTTTCTAGGGCAGTATAGGATGTTACCCAAAGTCCAGGGCACATGTGGTTAAAGGGTTTCCTCACCTTGGCTCCACTGTCATGCTATCCTGGGAGCTGAAGAAGGATGGTTCCCATGTCTGCTCTTCCAGACAAAGATGGCGGCATTGTAAAGTTTGGGAACCTGCCGGGCTCAAGCTGTCTTCAAAGAGTACTTATGCCTAGTCTGCCCATTGTATTCTTCTCTGTGCCATGCCCGGTGCCACCATAGGCCTCTGTGGCCCCTGGTGAGCAGCTCTGGTAGCAGCCTCTAGCCCTCAGCCTAATGAACTCACCAGCTGCAGCCCTAAGGCCCAGCATGGTGTACTTACCAACTGCAACCCTTAGGCCCAGCTTGGTGTGCTACCTAACTCACTACTACTCCAATTATCTCTCTGAGTTAAAAGTACCTACTGTCTCCTGAATCTCACATGGATAAGGTAAAATTGTTGTTTTGGTCAAAAACTCCCTAGGTGGAGTCTGCAACACAAAAGCAGTTCCTCACAAACTTCCCTTGCCATCCAGGTGGGCCTGGGTAGACATAGCCTGTCTGCATAACAAGCAAGCTCAAGAGTTAAAAGCAGAACAGGATTAACATGTCAGTGGATGTCCCTGGGATATCCAAATTCAGTTGCAAGACAGAAAGCCTGGCCTCTGGAATGGGGGAAGGTACCTATGAGCCAGGTACCAACTCAAATGTAAAATGTTTCTATTTTGTCCAATACCCATTCATATGGCAAGAACCTTGTAAGGTTTTTCTGATGTAAATATCCTTAGTCTGGACCTATTGTTTGGAATATACCTGCCCTGAAAGAAAGAAAGAAAGAAAGAAAGAAAGAAAGAAAGAAAGAAAGAAAGAAAGAAAGAAAGAAAAGAAAGAATGAAAGAAAGAAAGGAAGGAAGGAAGGAAGGAAGGAAGGAAGGAAGGAAGGAAGGAAGGAAGAAAGAAAGAAGGAAAGAACCTGGGATTTAGAGTTCCTGGAATTTTTTTTACAGTGATTATATAAATGATTATAGCAAAGCTTAGCAGAATTTTTGGCTACAAGATGGATTCTTTCATATCTATATTTTTTTGGTTATACTATTTCCCTGTCACTAGGAAGAAGGAGAGTTTTTGGAAGTATAGTAAATTGCCAAGTGAGATTTTCAGCTCATGAATATACAGGGAGTTCCACTTTTTCCCAGGAGACTTTTCTCACCTCTGTCTGTAAAATATGATTTTCCAGGTTTCACTGGGCCATCATGGCAATATTTTTAAGTTTTTATTTTTATGGCAAAAAAAAGGATGCAATTCCAGGATGGAGATTTTGAAATAGTAGGAGCCGTTTTTTGTCCCTGTTTTTTAATTGTTAAATTAACCCTGTGTAGTATATTTGTGAACTGGAATGTAAACATGGTGACTATTTATAAAGTCTTAACATTTTCAGGCGTGAGATGAATGAGAGGTAGCCTCTGGACAAGCTGCAGGGGCCAGTACTCCCCTTTCTACCATTTGTGGGCCCTTGGAATTAAATTCAGTGTGTCAGGCTTATTCATCAATGGCTCTAACTACTGAGCCCAACATGATGACTTGTAAAAGCTTTCTTAGCTCAGACTTCATTATAAATTGAGGCAACAGTGAATGAACTTTAGTGTTACATTCATATAGTTATTCATTTGTTTATTCATGTAGAGCTTACATTCATATATTTATTCATTTACTTTTGTAACAACAATGATTAAAGACAAGAGGGCCGTGGATTTGGGAGGGGCTGGGTCAGACAAGAGATGGGTAGTAGTGAGAAAATGGACATAGAAATGTTTTAATTATCTCTTAATTACATTTTAATAGAATGAAAAATTTTGGATTATATACTATCATTTCAAAAGTTTAAATTCCTTTCTCCTTTAATGAATGATACTCTCTCCCACCATCCCTCTCTCTCCATACTTTTTTCCATTAAGAGTAAAAAGAGAATCTAATCAAAGACAAGGAAATGTAGCTTTGGAACTAACCAAAAACAACACAGAAGAGGAGGATTGGCAGAATAACAACCCATAAAATGCTTCATAGGACAGTGTTTGGCACCTGGCTGGAAACTCCTGATTACCACAACAGAAGAGCTGACAGCAGTTCTTGCCACTCCTGTACCTCATGACTTAGAGAATGTGAATGAAAAGTCCTCAAAAGTGGTGCCACTCTGCAGCAACAGGAGAGGAAGAGAGTTCCTGGTTCTGAGCACTTCAGTTCTGGCTTCTGTACACACTGACTCTGTGACCTTAAGGGAATCATTTAACTACTTCCTCTGTTTTAGTTCCCCACTGAAAAGGTAGAGGGTTATTTCAGAAGAACTGGTCTTTGCTCTGTTAATGCTACAGTTGTTCTAAACAGCCTTTATTCTTATTTTTAAATGAATATTTGAATGTAGATTTATTCTTTATTCCTTTTGATGACACTGTGAAACATGAACACTCTGTACACAGTGAGCCGCTTCAGGACTAGAGAATATCACACAGGGGCCAGAATTCCAAAGATTGATTGTGTAGGAATAAAGATGTTCCATCAGGAATAAATACATAGGTCAGATTAGAAGTAGGACCTTGCAGTGGGAGACTGCATCTGCAAGGAATCTGTTTGCAAGTGCCTCCTGTGCATATGACCTCTCCCCTTCTCTTCTGCCTTCGAGGTGGCCTTGATCAATTGAAAAAATTCCACTGATAGGATTCACACACAGAGAAGTTGAGCAAATACTGCGGGTTGGGAAACAGTTTTTTTTTTTTTTTCCAGCATGGCAGGTGCAAAATATCATATGCCAGTATTTTTCTACCTTGAGTGCAAATGTCCCTGAAGATTATCAGAGACCAGCTTCTGCAGAGGATCAGACAGTACTGCTGAACTAAAGGGTTACTTGCACCTGTTCAGTGATGTTATACCATATAGTAGAGTTTTGCATGTTACATTTGGAAGCCAGCAAACTTTTCCTTGAGAAACTCCTAGCTCTCCAAAGTGAAAGGGAAAAAGTTAATAGCTTTTTGTTGTCAGGAAACATAAACATGATTTTGTATTCCTTGGCCCTTTGTTTTTCATAGAGCTTAACTAAAATATGAAACAATTTTACATATGCCGACATGTCTTCCCTCCTGAGTTACATTTAAAGCAGTAGGATGGCTTATAGATCCCAGAGGTCAAATTCAGGGATACTGATGCCCCCACAGTATATAATCACTGTGAGAAGGCTGGAAGAATTGCCTTGCTACTGAATATATTGTTGAGGTCTGACTCTTTGTTGTCTGTGTATTTCACTCATGTGAAAAGTATAATTCACCTAACTGTTCATATGTTGTAACTCTACTGAGGTCATGAATATGAGATGTTTGAAGAACTTCTTCAGGTGCCCCACTGGTGACACTGGGTAAAACCAAGATATAGATAGTTTTACAGAGCACTGTTTTCAACTCTTGGGAAACTGAGGCCATCTAATGGTGTTCCCTAAGGATAGTACAGGCATAACCATGGTGACAGCTCTCTGGTCCAAAGGGCCAGCTTGATTAAGAGATGTCATTTGGAAAAGGCAGACAGGTGGAAGTAAATGGTCGACACCGAGGCAAGAAAGCTTGTGTAGAAAAACAAGACCTGAAGGTGAGAATAGCATTTATAAATCTCCATATTCTAGTGTGACTGGGACATGGTGATTCTCTACTAAGAGAACACACACACACACACACACACACACACACACACACATATGTAGAAACATATAAAGACTCAAAGACCACCTCTTTCATTCAGCCCCTGTCTCTGAAGTTCTCAAATGTTATTTGTGACATTTTGCTTGTACTCCATCACTGTTTAACTCAGAGCATTTCCCTGACCTTCAGAGGTGTGAATGGGTGAAACATAGCAACCCAGAGATGAGCCTGCAAGTGTCAGGTCCAAGTGCATGCTCCAGATTCCACCTTTTGTTCTTCTCTATTGATGACCCCATGTGTTGGATGTGTTATGCATTTAACTTCCCTCATCTGGCCACTCCTTCTCCTGGACCTTGTCAACATCCTCCAAAACAGGAGCCTAAAGGCCTGCAGGGCCAACAGGTCTCCATAGGGTGATTTGGACTGTTCTGTTCTGTGTTTTTAAACATTTAGATGGGGGTAGGAGCTCAGGTGACCTCCAAAATTTAAATCTCTAGATTGTATTCCCATTTGGCATCTTTCTGAGCACTGTTGCTTCCAGAAGTGGGGATATGCTGGTTACCATGCAGGGTAGGAGTTGGGTAAATGACTAGCACACAGTGTGTGGCTAGTTAGAAAGAAAAACAAACAGAAACAAATGCAGTGGGTTGAGCTGTGACTCAGTAGTAGAATATGTGCTCAGCATGAGCAAAGACCTGGGTAGATTCCCAGCACACAGAGAGATAGAATCACTGAATCTGGCTGTGTAGAATAGTTGGTTCTGAGCACCACTTACTGCTGTGCATTTTAAGAAGAGGAAAAACATCAAGAAGAAAACAAAGCAAGCATGCAAACAAACAAACAACAACTTTCCCAAAAACTGGTAATTGCTTCTTTGTTTTAATTTAATTAGGGCTAAAAGTTAGCACCCACCAGATGACATATACTTATTTCCGAGAAGGATTAGTTCTGAAAACTTCAGAAACCAGTGGGACTACTTTATCCTTTCTTCTGTTCCCAGTGCAATCTGTCCAAGCAGATTCCTACCCCCCCTTATTCTAAAGAGCATCTGAAAGTCCAGAGCAGTGTTTGAAAACCAAAATTTCCTGGATGTAAATCACTCTATGCACTGCCGTCAGAAATCTCTAGGGCATTCCCACTGACTCTTCGTGGATGGGTGGGGTAAGTAGCTACCTTTGGGCAACCCTGGTAAGATCCTGACTCCCTAGAATGATGCATCCTCCTAAGAGCCAATGATCCTATTGCAACCCTGGTGATAGGAATGAATTTCAAGTGGAATAGAGCATTTTTTTGAGACAGGGTTTCTCTGCGAAGCCCTGGCTGTCCTGGAACTCAACTTGTAGACCAGGCTGGCCTTGAATTCAGAAATCTGCCTGCCTTTGCCTCCCAAGTGCTGGGATTGAAAATGTGTGCCACCACAGCCTGGCCCAGCATTTCTAAATTAACCCCAGTGATCTAATTAATTAGTGGAAGTCCAGAAATGCCTGGATTTCCTAACTTTATGGCTGTCTTGGTGACTCTTGAATTAGTAACTAGGAAGGCAGCTGTTGGTATTATTGCAGCTATTGATACACATGTTGCTGCTCATTGTTGACAGGGATTCTGGGCTGCAGTGTTTCATATGCTCAGTTGCCAGGCATGGAATTTGCTTGGCTCAGCCCCTACGTGTTCCTGTGTTCTGTCCTCAAGATATCTGTCTTTTACTCCTGTTCACTTGTGATTGCTAGTCACTGCGATTTCAGTGTGCCTGCTCAATATGACACCCTGAATCTCTGTATTTCATTCTGTGAGCTGTTCTCAACTGGTGGCCGATTAAAAAGCTCCCACATCAAAAGAAAAGTTATATGCATAAATATATATGTGTGCTTCTGTTGAGCTATAGTGTATGTGATAAAAACGTGCATTCATGGATTAAAATGTCTTCTGTAACAGTATTCCCTTGGTCTTCCTTTGTCAACTGTGTGTGTCTGGCCCTCCCAGGTTATCTGCTCTTACTTCCATTTCCATTTAGCAGAAAGTCTCTTTAGCATGGATGGCGCTGTCGCTCTGTAGCTGGAACAGGAACAGTGAAAACAGGAACAGTGCAGGAACATATAAAGGCCTGCATAGATGCCTCACCAGCCATAGTGCAAGGAATGGCATATGCTGCGGCTATGAAAGGACAGATATTCAGCACCTATGTTAAACAATCCTATGGTAGAGGACGAAAAGGAACCTCCAAGCCTACTTGTTTTAAATGTAGAGAGTCAGGACATATGCAAAGTCAATGTCCAGGAAATAATAAGAGCAACTCCAATAAAAGGAGTGCTCCTCCAGGAGTTTGCGCTCATTGCCAAAAAGGCAAGCGTTGGAATGATGAATTGAAATCAAAGCTCCACAAGGATCGACCACCCCTTACATGGGAAAAGA
This sequence comes from Apodemus sylvaticus, assembly GCF_947179515.1. Classification (NCBI taxonomy): domain Eukaryota; kingdom Metazoa; phylum Chordata; class Mammalia; order Rodentia; family Muridae; genus Apodemus; species Apodemus sylvaticus. The sequence continues at coordinate 56,199,718 of NC_067484.1, read as the reverse complement.
AAGGAAAACTCAACTTAGATTTTTAAAGTCAGAGGCAGCCCCTCAGCCACAAACTTGAAAGAGAGGAAACTGCTGTTAATATGGACGTAGAACTAGTAACCTCAGACAACCAAAATAAACAGCATTTTTCATAAGGGCCAATAAAGGCTCTTTTAATATAGATAAGGTGAAATAAAAAAGAAAAAAAGCCTATATGGCTCAATTGTGGCCCCTAACAGAAGAAAAAATACAAGCTATAAATAAACTTGTACAAAAACAATTGGAAAAGAAACATATTAAGAAAAATAACAGTCCTTAAAATACTTGCATATCTGTAATAAAGAAAGTCAACTCTGTACACCATTTTTAAGAGGTTTATTTGGTTTTCTGGGGTCTACTTTCTTGAGTTCTTTGTATATCTTGGATATTGGCCCTCTGTCTGATGTAGGGGTTGGTGAAGATCTTCTCCCAATTTGGTGGTTGCTAATTTGTCCTTTTAATGGTGTCCTTTGCTTTACAGAAACTTTGTAATTTCATGAGGTCACATTTGTTAATTCTTGATCTTAGCGCAAGTTCTAAGAGCAAGTTCTATTAGTGTTCTGTTCAGGAACTTTCCCCCTGTACCGATGTCCTTAAGGGTCTTCCCCAGTTTCTTTTCTATTAGCTTCAGAGTGTCTGGCTTTATGTGGATGTCCTTCATCCATTTGGAGTTGAGCTTAGAAGAAGGAGACAAGGATGGATCAATTCACATTCTTCTGCATGTTGGTCTACAGTTGAACCAGCACCATTTGTTGAAAAGGCTATCTTTTTTTTCCATTGGATGTTTTCAGCCCCTTTGTTGAGGATCAAGTGGCCATAGGTGTGTGGGTTCATTTCTGGATCTTCAATCCTGTTCCATTGATCTGCCTGCCTGTCACTGTACCAATACCATGCAGTTTTTAACACTATTTTTCTGTAGTATTGCTTGAGGTCAGGGCTACTGATTCCCCAGAGTTTCTGTTGTTATTGAGAATAGTTTTAGCTATCTGGGTTTTTTGTTATTCCAGATGAATTTGAGAATTGCTCTTTATAACTCTATGAAGAATGGAGTTGGGATTTTGATGGGTATTGTGTTGAATCTGTATATTGCTTTTGGCAAAATGAAAATTTTAACTATATTAACCCTGCCAATCCATGAGCTTGAAAGGTTTTACCATTTTTTGACGTCTTCTTCTGTTTCATTTTTCAGAGTCTTTTTTTTTTAATTATTCGATATATTTTATTTACATTTCAAATGATTTCCCCTTTTCCAGCCCTCCCACTCCCCGAAAGTCCCGTAAGCCCACTTCTCTTCCCCTGTCCTCCCACCCACCCCTTCCCACTTCCCCGTTCTGGTTTTGCCGAATACTGTTTCATTGAGTCTTTCCAGAACGAGGGGCCACTCCTCCTTTCTTCTTGTACTTCATTTGGTGTGTGGATTATGTTTTGGGTATTCCAGTTTTCTAGGTTAATAACCACTTATTAGTGAGTGCATACCATGATTCACCTTTTGAGTCTGGGTTATCTCACTTAGTAAGATGTTCTCTAGCTCCATCCATTTGCCTAAGAATTTCATGAATTCATTGTTTCTAATGGCTGAATAGTCTTGAAGTTCTTGTCATACATATCTTTCACATGTTTGGTAAGAGTCACCCTAAGGTACTTTATACTGTTTGTGGCTATTGTGAAGGGTGTTATTTCCCTAATTTCTTTGGAGGCCTGCTTATCCTTTGGGTATAGGAAAGCTACTGATTTGCTTGAGTTGATTTTTTAAACTGCCACATTGCTGAAGTTGTTTATCAGCTGTAGGAGTTCTCTAGTGGAGTTTTTTGGGTCACTAAAGTAGACTATCATGTCATCTTCAAATAATGATAGTTTGACTTCTTCCTTTCCAATTTGTATCCCTTTGACCTCCTTATGTTGTCTAATTGCCAGAGCTATTAACTCAAGTACAATATTGAAAAGATAAGGAGAAAGGGGGCAGACCTATCTAGTCCCTGATTTTCGTGGGATTGCTTCAAGTTTCTCTCCATTTAGTTTGATGCTGGTTACCAGTTTGCTGTATTTTGCTTTTACTATGTTTAAGTATGGGCCTTGAATTCCTGTCCTTTAGGCAGGGAGCCTAAAAAGGACCAAATGCTTTAATCTCCTTCAAGAGGGGATATTCATATATGTCTCCACAGGATACTAACTCCTCACTTGAGATCCCTGAGCAGCTTGTGTGATCTACAGCTGTTCAGAGAGACAGCAGAGGAAAGAAGAGCAAGAGAGACAGAAGACAAAAGAGAAGCTACAAAAGTTTTCACTTGCTCCAAAGAGACTGCTGACTGCTGACATGGACACAGCTAATAGAAGCTAACAAGAGAAACTATAGAGTTGGTGACTGTTCAGTAGCAGCTACAGACTCTTAAATTTATTTTCCTTGCATTGTATGATTAATTGCTATGCATGTAGACTTACAAATTGTGTGGATTCTGACATAGATAAATATACAACAGTCATGATTCTAGAATCATACAACATATGATTCTACATATGTTTTGCTTCCTATAGATTTATAAGATGCTTGGTTTGACAAGGAAATTTTACAGCTATTTAAAAGATTGAAGGGGCTTATTAGACCAAAGCATTTTATGACAGCCTTGATATTAAATATTAGTCCTTTGATTACAATTATAACTTCATTTAAAGCTTCATCAGTGACTCTAGTCTCAGAAACGAAGCCTGCACACCTCGTTAATGATTTAAATAAAAATATTTCTTTGATGCTACTAAAGCAACAAATTATAGATAAGAAAGTAGAAGCAAAGTTTGATGCTTTAGAGGATGCAGTTTTAGGATTAGGATAAGAGGTAGAAAATATTAAGATTCAGCTTTCGACCAGGTGCCATGCCAGCTTTCGATACATATGCATAATGCCATTAGCCTATGATAAACAACATAATTGGACTCTTATTAAAAATCATGTGTTGGGAATTTGGAAAGATAATAGTATTACTCATGATATGGCTCAATTACAAACTCAAATTTCACCTATAATCAAGGCATATGATGGGTCCACCAATCTAGAAGACTTAGCTCAATCTATTAGTCTTGGTCTGCAGTCTCTGAACCCTATAAGTTGGTAACACCGGATTATTGTCATCACTATGACTACAGGAATAATCCTGCTTCTCCTCCTTATTCTTCCATTCATTTTCAGACAAGTCTTCTCCTCCATTTCTGCCAGAAGAGATATTTATGAGCTTCAATTAAAAAACTAGAAAAGGGAGAGATGCCACACCAACCCCAGTATATTCTGTGTGGCAAAAATTTTCCACAGAATGAGGCATTTGAATCAGAGGAGAAAGTCTCCTAGAAAGGCTGTGGAACTCTCCAGTTGGAGGACAATTCTGCACCCTAATTCTCAAAATCAGTTTACTCTAAAATTTCCTCTTTTCCTCTCTCACAAGTTGATCCTAAGAGCCCTGGCCGATAATCCATTTTTTGAAGTGGAATCACTGACTGCAAACTCCTTTTAAGACCTACAACACTTTGCCTCATAGTCATTTACATAATTACAACGCCCAACATCATGCAGGTTTAAATGGCTATGCATATGTAGATGAGGGTTGCTCTGACACTGTACTAAGGAAAGCATTGATTAAGTTTATAAGGTTTTACAAGTTAAAAGTTAAATGTTAGATAAGGATTTCACCGGGGAACTCATTAAGCCCCAGGGTGTATAAGAAACTTGAAACTCTTTTTAAAGGTTTGCTGTTAACTACAAGTAGCTCTGTATTCTAATCAGGAAGATACTACCAAGTATCTACAGATACTATCAAGTATCTGTAAATTGATCCTCTAAGTCTGTTACATGAGAAGCATTGTACCTGATTGATTTTGCATTTCCTTGTGCCAAATGCTTATAATAATTGTGCCTACCTTACTGGCTACATCTTTTGAAATGGTAATGCCAATTCTTCTTGTATAAAAATCCTTATTTAGAGCACCTAAATACATTCAGATTCATACCTCCTCTGTTGTTCTTTCTGTTTGCCACCACTGAACCTGTATCTCTCCTGAAATCCAAAGTCTGCCCTCAGATTAGAATCCTCCAGGCTGGGACTCTCCTCTACCCCCCTGGGTCCTGCATCTTTTCCACAGCCATAGGTGGATGTTCCAAGTCCTCCAATCTGAACAAGACAGACAACAGAATCTTTGGCAACTTTCAACTAACTCATAGACTCATCACAGCTCCACAGTTAGAAAACTGGGAGATCCAGGGTCTGTTCTGGAGTTAGTGGGCTTGGAATCGCTGCTCACCAACTGCCCTGTAGCCCCTGCCACACTACGTTTCCTATATGCTGTTGCCATTAGCCAAAGGTTGGGGTTCAGCACCCTAGGTTCTGAAGAGCACCAGCCTCAGGTGTATGCTCTCATTTTTCAGGCTGCACTGGTCCCTTTATCCTCTATTTTCTCCTCAGATGTAAGTTTCTTCCGTGATGGGTTGGTGTGAGAAGAGCGACTTCTCAAAAGTTCTTTGGGACCAGACTGCTTTTGTTACTCTTAACCCTGTTCAGTGTCCTCCCTCCTGACCTGTCCAAGTGTGACGATCACGTACTGGAGGCTTCATTGGTATGAAAGTTAACCAATGCATCAATACTTCAAATAGCTGTTTCCAACTTCCTCTATGCTCCATCCCAGTGAAGATCATTGTAAGTAACCACCACTCCTTTACAAGCCAATCATACATTTGGCTGGCTTAACTAGCTGTTCCTGGGTCATGAGAAGGGAAATATCTTTGACCACTCCTGAGGTTGGCGAAAATTAATCTCTTTGGCTGAGAATATTGAGGGAATCTCTCTCCCCCTGAGTTGCCAAGGCAGATAAAATGAAAATCTAGAGAGATGCCAATGACCAGTTTAGACTTGACAAGGAATGAGCTTTACTGGGGCAGACGCACTTAGTTGGGAAGGCTGGATTGAGATGGAAACTGCCTGGGTTCATTATTTCCATTCAGCAAGCTCAAGTTTGACCTATTTTATCTGAGCTCCTTAGACATCCTAAAACCCCACTTCCAGACCTGCCCATGTACCCATCTATACCTTGCCATATGCAAATGAGAACTGGATTCAGGAATGTTTCCCAACACAGGGAGAGAAATGATGGAGGTTCATAGCCCAAAGGATCTAAAAGACCTGACTTAAGCTTTGAACTCTTTGTTCGTGGGGGGTTTTAAGTTTCTGTTTTTATATTTCTGGGGATAGAAACTAGGGCCTTTTGCCTGCTAGGTAAACAAATGCTCTGCCCACAAGCTTCATCCCCAAGGATGGATGACCTATAAACACTCATTACACAAGTCAAAACTTCCAACTTTCTAGTATGCACAGTGAAGCTCCCAGAACTGATGGCATGGCCAGGAGTTTTTTTCAGACATTTTCAGACTCTTAGAGATCAGCTTGCTGAAGGATACATCTGGTGTGCATTTAGATGGGGGCTTTTGCTCCATGCCTAGACTTTAGGAACTAAGATGATGGTGTGTACAGATTGGCATAATAACCTCTGTTGGGAGAAGACACTTACATGCATACACACACACACACACACACACACACACACACAAACCCAAAAAATACATAAAAGCACAACTTAAAAAAACCCTTTTTAAAGTTCTGTTTCAATATCAGCTAGACTTATTCCCAATAAAAAATTTTTTACACTTATTTTAAATGTTATTATTTATTAGAAATCTTAAGTGATTTCCAAGGTTTCACCTTTCATTGTCAGGTCAGTGGCTCACAGTTCAATGTCAATGAAGGAAAATAGACGTTTCTTCTTTTGTCTTGTATGGTATGTGAGTGTGAGTGTCTCTCTCTCTCTCTCTCTCTCTCTCTCTCTCTCTCTCTCTCTCTCTCTCTCTCTCTCTCTCTCTGTGTGTGTGTTTGTGTGTGTGTGTGTATGTGTGTGTGTGTGTGAAACATATACATCTAGATGTGGCTGTGCATCCGTGTGCATGACGAATGATCCTGGGAACCAGGAAAGGACATAATATGTTCCTTTGTAACAATTTTCACCACTGAATAAAAATTTCTCCCTGAACTTGAATCTACAAAACCCAGGTGTCCTTCTGTCTCTACCTCATCCCTAGCACCATGGTTATGGGTACACATGTTAGTCATACCTAGGTTTTTAGGTGGGCACTGAGATTGGAACTCAGGTCTTCTTTCTTATACTGTGAGCTCTCTTACCCACTGAAACATTTCCTAGACTCCCAGATTTTCAATATATTAGGTGAAATGGTTTTCCTCACACAAACGACTGGAGAGCAAAGGTGGTCATTTTGTAATTATTTGAGTAACCAGGTTTACATTAACAGTCAGTTGGTGAGCTTTTTTGTTTGTTTCTTTAATCTCAGCTAACTCAATGCACAATTTTCTTCACGGTTCAAACCAAATAACTCTTCAATCTCCAAGCTGCCTCACAGTTAGCATAAGTCACAGGGGGACTCACTATCTTTCCAAAGCCACCAGACACAGAACTGAACACCCACACACCATGTCTCAATGGGGAATTTCCAGGAATGCTGGCTGCCTGGACCAGCGCATAACTGCATCACAACTCAAGCTGGGCTGTCTAGGGGAGAAGCTGCCAGGCTTGGGGCAAGAAGCAACGTCAGGAAGCACTCGCCTTTTGGAAGGGACTTAGCAGAAAGAGCAGAAATGTGTCCAGGGTTAGGACTCAGGCCTTGGGAGATAGACCTCTGTATATCACAATAAAGAAAATCCAAAGTGCTACTGAACTTTGAAGATGGAGTGAGGCTATTTTGGCACATAACTATAATCCTATTAGTTTTAGAAAAACAACCCCCCCAAAACGTTGAGATCTCAGATTTTCCTCTGGAGAAGCTGCTTTAATTGCTCCAGAGAGACCATATCAACCACTTGAATCTGTGGCCCTTTCAGAAAGAATGTTAATAAACAGATTGCCACTGTGGTCTCAGAAATAACTTGGCAGTTGGAGATTGCAGGGTTTTCTTAGAGGGGGATTGGTGAAAAACCCAGAAGACAAAGCCTCTCAAGAGAGCATACTCGCCCGAGCTTCATTCTCGTGCCAGCGATTTTGTAGAGTAACCCTAGAGCAAAATGCAGCTCACTGACATTTTCCTCCCTGAAACCCACTGACTGGGGCTGTCTTGTCTGTGAAGCAGAACCAATTTACATTTGAACTTGTAATTCAAGTAACACAGTTGCCAAGAAAAATTCCAGTTGTGGTGCTGCTCAGGAATGCTGAGGATTTACTATCCTTGGTGCTACTTATAGTGAATGAAGATAGAGGCAGATCCTGAGATGGCACCTTGAGGACTTGGAGAAGCTAGCTGCTCCTTACTTGAGTGGATTATAAGGTTTACGGGATACTTTGGAAGTGCCAAGTTCAGTGCACATGACCCAGCGGAATTCATTTTTCATGACTAGGGAGACCCTGGAAGTCCTCAGGTATGGGAAACCAGACAATTCTGGAGGCCCAGAATTACGGTTCATTTACATGTCTCTTCCCCATCATGTGGCCAGTGGTGGTAGTATATCCTGTGCTGCTGCCAAACCTGGCTATTGAGGTATTTAGTTTACATGCTGCAGAACTGGCAAACACCCTTTGCATCTAAAAGTCCTTCTGTTTTCCTGGATATGTCCCCAAATTTGAATTGTTATTCAAAACTTCATTCCCGTCTTTTTCTGCTAATGTTGCCTTTAGAATGAAAGCACCATGAGACCTTTAAAGTAACAAGATTCCTATTATGAGACAAAAGAGTCTTTTCCATGATTAGAACAGAAGGGAGCTTTCTTAAGGAAATTTCATTCTCTGCTACTTCCAAGTCCTTATGTATCCAAATTGCTCATATTTCTCTAGTTTTCAGTTTTATTACAGCCTACAGTCAGGGCTCGGGGCAAGGACACAGTGGCAGAGTTTTGCCTAGCATTCGAGTGGTCCTGGACTCAGTTGTCCAGCATCACAAAATGAAATAAACAAAAATTCCCCACCTCAAAAACAATACCCAAACATAATCCACACATCAAATGACTTACAAGAAGAACAGAGGAGTGGCCCCTGGTTCTGGAAAGACTCAGTATAGCAGTATAGGGAAAAACGAGAACAGGGAATAGGGAAGGGGTGGATGGGAGAAAAGGGGGAGGGAAGGGAGCTAATGTGACTTTCGGGGTGTGGGTGGCCAGAAAAGGGGAAATCATTTGAAATATAAATAAAAAATATATTGAATAAAAAAGATAACTAAGCAACAACAAACAATACCTGCAGGCAGAGATGGTGGTTTTTCATAAGTAAGTAGAAAGTGTATGAGGCCTGCTTTGTTCCTCAGGATAATTAATGCTCAGTGCAATAGTTCTCACCAAGATGGCCCCCAGAGCACAGAAGTATGAGCCAAGGTGGCTGCCATGTTTTCTGCAGGAGAGTAGCTAGCTAATACAGACCCCTGCCTTGCTCACAGAATCTGGGTCACAATTGTTTCTGGAATGGTATGAGAGGAACATGGGCTTCCACCTCTGACAGACTGCCCCGATCAGCTTGGCAGACAACAGGGTTCCTGGAGCTACCTAAAACAAGGGCAGAAGGGCTAAGACACAAAGAGACTGACAGCAAGTCTTATCCTGATCAAGCTGTCAAATTTTATGTTTTACATAAGTCAATATAAAGAAAAGCTCACACGGTTTGGGAGGGGTAAAGGGGGAAACAATCTCAGGGGGTTGGCATCATTCAAAGAAACATAATTTCTGGGTAAAGCTAGTTATTGATGCTGGAATTTTGGCATGATAAAGGGGGTCAGGAGGAGGTAAAGTGGAAAAGGGTTGCTATAGTAACCTAGCAACAGAAGAGCTTCAAAAGGAAGGGGTATTGGCATCTATGTAAGAATGGTTCCTGGAATGGAGATCTAAATGAGAATGACCACTGTTATCAAGGTCTCCTGGCATTGAGATCCGGGTGGAGATGGCTTCTGGTATGGAGATTTCTTGGCATTGAGATCTAAGTGAGGATGGCTCCTGACATCTCCATCTTCTCTCTATAGTAGAGACCAGAGTTCAGACAACCATTGATGGAAAGCAGATAAGGAACCAAAATAATGGGACAGTGCTTGTCTTAACAATCAACCCAGTCACCCAACATCCTGTTCCCATTAGGATGTCTCTGCCAGCCTCCAGAAACTCCTGTCTTAGGAGGGACTGGCCCTGGGGAGTTGCGAATCATTGGCTAACTACCCAGAAATTTAATTGTTACTGATGCCTTCAGCGTGTGGGGCTCCTTCTGGAGTCCCAGCTGGAATGGCTGTGACAAAAATGCTCTGTTAAGGTACCAGAGTGTGCTTTTTGGGCTGTTTTGCCAGGGGGTATAGGTAGCCATCTCTCAATCCTCCAAAGCCAAATGATGGTAATGTACCTGAATAGGCTTGGCTGCCAAGTCATCTTCCTGCTGCTTAATTAGGGCAGTGACGCATTTAAAAGCCCATGGTCCAGAAGAAAATAACAGTAATAGTCCTACAAAGAGACCTAATATACTGGGTAAAAGTGTATTGAGCCATGGAGACGTGGAAAACCGATTTTCATACCAACTTTCTGTTCTCTTTCTCTCTTATGTTTTTCTAGTCCTTTTCTATTTTCATGCTATTGTTTACAACTCCTGTCTTACTAGCATAAAAACTGAAAACTTCTTTTAAAACTGCACAAAGTGCACCCTGTTGGAAGATCAGGAGATCAAGTCCTTGCCTATTTTGGAGGACAACCTCAGCTAGGGAGTCAATGGAGTCAGAGAGATCAATTATCCCCTACTGAAGGCGTTGGACATCTTGATCGATGGTGGCACTTAGCTCTGTGTACCTAGAGTTGCAAAGAACAAGGGAAGAAATACCTGTCCCCGCTCTCACAGATCCAAGGCCAAGTAGGACAGAGAGAGTAACAGCAGAGATAGGTTCTCTGCAAGGCGGCTCAAAGAAGTGGAGACTTCAGTGGATGTGGATTGATCCCACAAGTGAAAAAATTCTTCAGAGTGATAATAAACTAAGTGAGGAATCATCTTAATGAGGATGAAAAACTCAGGCCTCACACCATTCTTTTGATTTTGAAAAAATGAGGTGGTGAGGCAAGGTATAAGGCCAGCAAGGCATGCCAACCATGTTCCTTCTGGGGAGGAGAATAAAATAATTGCCAGGAGGGGGAAATTAGGTTTGATTACACACGTGAGCATAAACTGAGGGGTCATTTGTTCAACTAGAGATCACACAAAGTCGCAGGCAGATATTTGGGTTAATGAAAGACCTGTACAAGTGCCCTTTTACCAATGGCAGTGCTGTGGATCATCAGCATATGGGGTATCACCAAGAACAGCAGTTCTTTCATAAAAGGGTGGTTGGGAATGGTAGTACAACCAGCAATCCTCATCAAGTTCAGAGGAAGTGTCATTTAAGGTGAGAAAAATCTGATTAACTAAAGAAGGTACAAGATGTTTAGTGGAAGCTGGGTGTACAGGCAATTTAGTGGCTGATGCCTTAGCTGATGGCTGGAGGGGAAATAGAGAAGGTAGGGAGGTGCCTTTAAAAGCAGGATCACGGGTGGTGTCTTGATCAATTCCTTTAGGAGGAACAGGGTTAGGTATCAAAATTGAATTAGGTCCCATTGGGACTGGCTGGGCATGATATAAAGGCTCTTTAAGGAGCTTAATAGAGAAATTAATACCTGCATCAAAGCCAAGTACATAGAGGCGAAGACCCCATTCATAGCCTATTTGCCAGTGTAGATTGGGAGATTTTCCATGGGTGGTGAATGTAGTTCATAAAGGTGTGCACCATCCTTTTGTAGAAGGATTAGAGGCCAGGCAGGGCTAATCATATTTCTGAGAACTAGCTGAGCGTGTAACATTATGCTTTACTTGAATATAATCCCACAAGAAGTTTAAAGGCTCTCTCAAGGGTCCCAAACAACCAAAGTAAATCCTGTGGATGTCTTAAAGAAAATAAATGGCAGGCCACCTTCTATCTGGTCTACACTTGAAATCTGTAATATTTAAAGATATGGCCTTTTGATACCCTGAAGGGGGGGGGCAATCAGCAGTAGCCATTATCTCCCCTTTAATCTGTTTATAATTTGTTTAATTTTCAGCTAAATAAAATTGCCATGCAAAGAGGGATGTTGATGTCTGTGGCATAAGCATTAGTACGAGACATCCAAAGGTGTTGAGGACTGTGTCCATTTTTAATGATTATAATCGGCATCATTATTTGTCTCAGCATTAGCATAGTTTGACAGCTAGCATGTTCCTTCTGCATCCTGTAGAAAAAACACAAGCATGCCCTCTTTTCTACACTCAGAATGTTCCCTGGCATTAAAATTTTAAAATGTTTGTGGTATATAAAGATATGATTCTCCCCTCTTTTATTTATTAAAATATTGTTGTAAAGTTTTATGGGCCTGTACCATAATATTTTGTCCTTGAGTGTTATAAGGAATCTCAGTAATATGAATAATAATAAATAAATAATAAAACATCTTACTAACTTTAATAATCAGTTATAATATTTGTCTTAATCTGATTTGGAACATTCAGTATAGAAAAAAATAACATATGTAATGACTAATTTTAATTTTTGTTGTTGTTTCCTCTGTTAAAACATTTATAACTAGATTGCCTGAAAAGTTGTTAATAATCATATGTATATCTTTAATTAAACTTTTTAAATTGTATTTGTGCAAATAGTTAAAAGGTAAGAATTATTAGTATTAAAAAAAGTCAAGCAATTATAAGCCACGAGCTATATATATTATTAATATATAAATCCAAAGTTTGATTTTTAACATTGTAAAAAGAGCAGCTACCACACCCAATTCAGTTATCTGTGCTAAAACAAGGGGAAGCTCAAAGGAATAACGATGTGATCTAATTATATTTGCTTTACTCCCACAGTAGATGCATTTTTATAGGATGCATGTATAAGTTTATAAATATATAAAAACATGTATGGAGGCACATTTTAAACAATTTATCTTTTAGATAACAATTATTAATTTTGTCAAGAAAGGCTTGCCATGTAATAGATTAGCAGTTAATAATAATCAATTTGATTGCTGTTTAAAATAAGGAACAAACATTTCATCATGCTCTTAAAACATTCCTTTTAAATTTTTTTTTATGATTTTATCTTAGATCACTTTATTATTACACCAAATCATTATTCGAGATGTTACACCTTTATTTGGAGAGATTTTACATTAATGCTCTCTTTGTCAAGGAATGGAAATGAACATATATCATAAACTGGAAACAAATACTTATTGTAGCTTTCTCCAAGTTATGTCTCTCAATATTTATTTTGCATTTACCTTGACAACATCAGAGGCAAACTCTTATGGCAAACTTAAAGCAGTGTCTTAGCCAAAGAAATTATCTTAACATTTTTGAAAATGATTTACTTAAAAATTTTTGAAGCCCATTGTTAAGAGCAAGCCATTTCTTGAGGAAGAACTTTTTAATGAAATTACTTTATTGTTTTTTTTAAAGTTAGCTTCTATAAAGCCATATTAACCTTTCACAGATCTAAGTTTGAACTTTATTTTGAACCACATCTGTATGAATCTGTTAAAAAGGTTCTTTTGGACAGAAACTCTCTAGGTGAGGCCTACAAGAGGAAAGTTGCATCTCTCAAGCCTCTGCTTAGACAGCTCTGAGCTTTGTATTAAATCAAATGTAAAACTTCTGATCTGAGTTGATTATCTCTAAGGCCAGATCTACACCCATCAATATGGCAAGGAGTAGCCTGTAACTAGACCCCACTGTATGAAGGTCAAATAACAAAAGGAATCTGTAATATCAAAGCATAACTACAATTTTTTGAAAGCAAAACCCAATTTTAAACAATCTCTTCTCAAAATTAATGTCAAACACATCACCTTCACATTGCAAAGTTTGTCCATCATCTTGTCTGTTTGAATGTATGACAGTGTAACTTAATATTTTAAATCTTATTTTTATAAGTCTGATTTCTAGAATAAGAACCACTTAAAACATTATGCCAATTTTGAAATATCTCAGAGGTCTGTTATTCTTGGGTTGTGTCATGTCATATGCTGCTTAAGATAGCTCTAACCCTAAATTATCAGTTTTAAACTTTCCTTTTGTGACCATCATTATATTTTTTAAATGATGTCCAATAACTTTTGCGCCAATACTCTATAGTCAAGGCACATAAAACATTTATACCTTTAAGATCAATTAGAAATAAAGATGAAGTGATCACACAAATCTCATAAATTTAAACCAAATACATTTTTTCCAGCTGTAATTTCAGGCGAATAACGCACTTTGAAACCAATCATCACCATGGTAGAATTTTTTCTAGGAGAATTAACCATTCCTACTTGTCCTAGAGGTTGGGACTGTTGTCCCTTTAAGAAGTAGCTTTTTTTTGCAGGTGTGTTTGACTCCTAGATATTAATCTACTTTTCTTAACCCAGCCCCTTGTGTCTCGAGCCGTAAATCAGGCTGAATGAATTTTGCCCCATTGTGTCTCACCTCGAGATGAGCTGACATGGAGAATTTCCTCTGGCCAAGTGCACTGGCCTGTCAACTATGCCTTGAACTAATCTACTCTGGGAGCTGTATGTGAAGGGCCCTCCTCCTTTCTTTTCTATGGCCTTCTTTGTCTTACTAGCTCTACAGGTACTTCACTGTTGGGCGCCAGAGTGTCCCGACCTGCAGGACACTCAACAGTGTTCCTGGAGCTACCTAAAATGAGGACAGCGGGGCAAAGACACAAAGAAACAGAAAGTAAGTCTAATCCCAATTAAGCTGTCAAATTTTATGTTTTACACAAGCCAATATAAAGGGAAGATCACAATCCCCATCCTGTCCCCCTGTATCCCCCTCAAAGCAGTTGAGATCTACTGGTTGAGAACAACTGTTCTAAAGGATCAAATGACCATCTTGGCCTCCAGAGAGAGAAATGGCTGAGAGGATACTAAGCATTGCTGTAGATGTCAACAGAGGCAGCAAAAGATCAGCAAGTATAGCTAGCTAGAAGTAGGAACATGATGGAATGGAAGAACTATTAAGGCAGTTGGAGTAGAGCCAGTAGCATGGACAGGAGTCTTAAGATGCAGTCACAAACACTGGCAGATTAAGATCCGAAGGAAGGTCCACTCAGGGCTTTTCAGGGCTTTTCTCAAGTTGGGCATTGAAAGACCAAAGCTGAATGTCTGTGGTCCCACCCATTGACCTTCAGCTATAAACTTGCCTGGGGACTGTGTAGTCAGTCAGCAATATCAATCACCTTTGTGTTTTGTGCAGAGATAATGCCAAGAGCTGGGGTTTGTAGCCTTGTGAAATATGTAATGTCCCACAGCGGCATTTATGACCTATGAGACAAGCATGATTAGACCACCCAGGCAGTAGAAATCCAATCCAATCCTTGTCACATCATGGGCCGTACTGAGGCAGGGAGAATGTGTATCCCTATGAACTGGTCAGGGAAGGATGAAGCATGTAGAGCCCTACACCTGCCTTCTGTGCAGGGTCCAGGCACAGTGACCCTGTCCACATAGTATGAGGGATGGGGCAGTAATCAGTACTGCTCATCCAGCTACACTGTAGCCATGCCACTTCTTCAGTCCCAGAATATAAATTACAGTAAGAAAATGTCTATACTGGGGAAGTTTTGCTTTTATTCTCTTTTCTAGTAAGCCAAAAACTAAAGTAGAGAACTCAAGATGTCCACTGCTATCACATTCTCGGGGTCTGGGATAACTCACTTGAGGAGAATTCCAAGAATACTGGAAGGTGATGAGGAGAAAAGGACTCAGAGAACTGAGGACCGAGACCCCATCTTGAACCCATCTTCAAATCACCCAGACAACTCAAGTTGTGTGTGAGAGAGAGAGAGAGAGAGAGAGAGAGAGAGAGAGAGAGAGAGAGAGAGATTTCATATGAACCACAGTAATTGAAAGCTGCGAGCATTTTCCCAATGGAGAAACCTTGGGCAAGCTAGATGGCTAGGTATCAAGTTGTTCTTGTATTAAGTCTTTTGGGAAGAATTTTTCTATAAAAAATACTATCATTATGTCAAATCCTGCCAATGTGAAACTTAAGTATTATAATAATGTGTAAAAATTATTGGGGGAAATGAAATTTTCTTTGGCCAAACTTGTTTAGAAGTCCTGATTTCATACTTTAAATTCTGCCCACCATTGCTTCGGCACCAATCTGTTGCTATGGCTGTGCCTGGGAGCGTCTGAGGAAGCCTAGTCCTAAAAGTCCCAGGGAATTCATGAGATTCTTCACACTTTCTAACCATCATACATCGCTGGTACTCACCTTCCTCCTTTGAAATGCATCAAGGTGGAACTGGCCTTTGGATGCTTTATGAGGCCTATGTTATATTTCTTGAAAGTAGGTAGAGATTCAGAAGGAAATGCTTTTCCTTAAAGTTGGTCGGCCCCTCATTTCATTAGTTCAGCATTAGGGACAAACATATGTCGATAATCCTTACAAATTTTTTGGCTTTCATATTTTTCTACATTTAGCCTCCATAGTTTACACAATCATGTTCTATGAGATTTTGCAGCCAGCAGTATAAAGAGGTTTTACTTTATTTCAATTTCAACTGTTAACAATTCCCTGGAATAGTAGGTAGTGGGGGAATTCTATTTGTGTGTCTATTGTGTAGTGTATCTTCACTAGAAGATATCCATGATTGATTAGTGGTATCTACTACAGAAAACAATACAAGAATAGCAGTGATTGACATATGCATACCTTTCTGATGGGGTGGTAACGAAAAGGATTGACAAAAATATAGGGCCAAAAAGGAATTAAGAAGTGAGATTCAAGGAAAACACTCAGCAATGATAAGAAACATATCCTTGAGAGGACCATCTGTTCCTTAGGACTATATTTAGAATAGAATTTGGAGAAAGTAGCATTCTCAATTGATTGGAATTAGAATACTGGTCCATCCAGCTGATTGCACTAAATTCTGCATTCAAAACAAGGTGATAACAATGCCCACATCACATGACTTAATTTGTTTGAGAATACTGTATTTATAATAGTCACGTCAGTGCTTCGCTGTATTACACAGTTTGTGTGTGGGTGTGAATATGTGTGTGTGTAGAAAGGGCCTGGCCCAGGTCCTTGTTCTTTGTCACAAGCGCTTTTACACAGATGCTTAGGGCACCTCCCCTGCCCACCAGCCCTAAGTTAAGGTTTTTAATATTAATTATGAGCACCAGAAGTCTTATACTGTATGGATGGTGGATGATGAGATCCTTTGGAAATTGAACTTTAATAAATACAGGAGGAAGCCACATCCCATCTCTCTGTTGGAAGTACTCTCAATGCTCCCTGAGAATGGTTGTCCAAAAATGCTCATAACTTCAATATCTGAAGCCACTTATTTTGTCACACAATTGCACATCTCCTTAACCATAGAAGAAGAGCTGTGTGAGTCCTCCTTACCAGACAATCACAAGTCAGAAGGCTAATGCAATGAATTTTTTTATCGTGAAATATAAAGCAATGGTAGCTTACACTTGATAACACACTGTCTGAGGGTTATTCCAAGCACAGAGCTCATGTGGGATACACCAGCAGAGGGCCGGAGAGGTTAATGTACTGGGTGGATAGGGTGAGTGTAATGGTCTCTCCTGCTCTTCCTTTCTCCCTCCTTTTCACCTCTTCCTATCCAAACCTCACTTCTAGTAAGGATAATTTGACTGCTTTTCTAGTTCTCCCAAATGCCTCTTATCCACTGCAGTAAGATCATTAACTACTGAGCAATAAACCAGCAGTTTTTCCATAAACATGGAAAAGTGGGAAATACCACAGAACCTCACCACTAGGAAGACAATTGGACTCTTAGATAGATTCTTTTCCCATGGGAAAAGGATCCAAAAAGCCAGAGAACTGAAAACCATCGTCAGAATTCAGCTGGACTAACCCTAATCACCATAGTCACTATGAAATAAATTTTCCTTGGGATCACTTAGTTAATGAATCACTTATCTTAGGTCTCTCTGCTAGCAGATGGTCATCAGCACACAGCACCAGCAATGTATGACTGCCGGGGGAAGCTTCTTTCACAATCAAGAGATTCCACATCTCTAGTTTCTCAAATATACTGATTCCAAGAGCCTATCACAAAGGACAGACACAAAATAAAAAATAAAATAAAATAAAACATTTGAACAGGGAGTTCTAGACACTGCATGCCCTGGTTAAATTAAAAGCAGAGGACAGCACAACAGAAGGCAGAAAGGAAAGGAGGACAGATCCCTGTGTCCTGAAGACCACAGCACAAAAGTCATTCTACTCCTTTCTAAACTAGCTTGTTCTGACCTGAATGTTCAGGTACAGTGACCTGTACCTGATGAGCTCCTCTGATGAGCTCTGGGGACTGGCCTGATGATGCTTATTCTGAGGCAGCCTCTGATTCAGACATGCACACAGAACCCAGGCAAAATAATCAAATTCTTAGATGCTTTCTTGGGCCACTTCTTTATTGTTTCCTTCACTGTGAATTGAGTACAATAGATACCCCTTTTCCCTTATCATCTATTCCGTTCACAGTTAATACTGATTGTGGAACCAACAGGGAGATAAAGAACTATAAAAAAAGGTGGATGAGAGGGTTAGTGTCCTAATGTCATTGCTGAAACCTGCAAAGCTACCCGTGCCCCAATCAGAAGCAATATTTTACTTGTTGATGTTTGGTTTAACCCAGTTTTGACCAGGATCTTTGATTTGTATAGTCTGTATAATATTTACTGAACTATCTATTTTTGAATCTTAGAAAATGTGGACTGACTGAAGACAGATGGACAATGAGTGGAACATGAACTAAGTCTTAGAGAAATTAATTTGTGGTGTTATTTTGGGCAAATTCCTTAAGCATTCTGAGCTTAGTTTACTCAAATGAAAGATGGAAAGATGCCTCAGAATTCTAGTTATAGGTAGGACTTCCTAGAGAGTATGGCAAGGAACAGAAGAAATGCCATTTCTATTACACTGGGCACCCTGAGAGGGAGGGGAGGGGCTACATGGGGCAGTGGGAAGTTCACCATCCTGGGAGAACATATCACCTTTCTTCCTGGCATGTGAGAGGAGATCAGAGGCACTCTTGCTCATGACCTTGGTGACATAGAGGGGACAGTTGTTCTGGCTGGTGACAGTGATGGCATGGAACACAGCCTCAGTTTCCAACTATAAAACCAAGACCCAGCAATCAGTAAAACAGAGCTCCTCACTCTTGACAGGTCCTGCCTCTATAACAGGTGCTGATAAAGTACTTTGATGAGCCTAAAACCACCCACGATGATTTGAATTTACATGATTTGGATCTGCCTCTGGGATTCCTGTTCTTACATTCCTGTGTTTCCCTCTGTCTGGGAGGAGGAGCATATCATAGGGTTGTGCCTAGGGCACTGCCTGTCATTGTACCTTTCTCCTCTCCTATAGTTAGCATGAAACACCCTCCTCCAACATGCCTCAATTCCCCAACCTCAGGGCAGAGTCTCTGGGAAAGCAAAATCCCATCATTCACAGATGAAGACTATTAGGGGCATGAGTTCTTCAAGAGATTTCCTGCAGCTATGGTGTCAGGAAAGGATTAGTTCTACATAGGATTTCTTATTAGAATTTTTACCAAGCCTCAAAGCACAGCAACTCTTTTTATTACTGATCTCTTCAAGCCTACTACAATGTAGAGTTCATGCTTCCAAATATGCCAACTAAGCCAGCTGCACTTATTCCATGTGGGGAATACTGATTAGTTTACCCACACTTGATTAACCAATGGTGATCTGGGAGCTTGGGCTCTCTTGATTTACTGAGAGTAAAACCTGGTTCTGTTATGTACAAGGCAGGGAACCTCTGGTAGATCTCAGAATCTCTCAATGGTGCTGCAGCTCTCCTGGCTAAGTAGGAGGAGCACCAAAGAGTCCTGATCTCTGGAGCCATTGTAAGGATGAAATGATTAATCCCTTTGAGAAATCAGTGCCTGGACCAGTGGCTGTTGGTGTGATTGTTGGTCAGTTTCTGACCAATGCTAAGTCTGTCTTTGCCTAAACCCTGAGCAAGTAAAGCTCCTCCTAGAGTACAGACACAGTGGTGATTCATCATGGATTCAGCAGCCATTTCTTTTCATATGGATATAACTTTCTGGGTTATCTTGCACAGACCAATACTAAAAAAATGCTTCAAATGGTTTACAGATGTCTAGTGGCTTCATAAAGCAAAGGAGTCATTCCATTGTGGATATGGTTCAGTCTGCTTGAGGAACTGAGCTGACTGAGCTGGAATGTTCCAGATGGCTTTGGGGTGCAGGTAACTGCAAGCACTCAGACACAGCACCCTGGAGAATATGCTCAGTGCCCATTGCTCTGCTTTCTGAACAGCATCAATTGAGATTATGTCTTGATGTGCTTTGAGCTGAAGGCTTTGGCTTTACCTAGGCTCAGCCCCCCTCCCCTTCATACCTTTGCTGACCACTTCAGCAGCCTCTATGACTCCAGCCCTGGCCCCTTTGATCCGTACCCTCCAGGAGACAAATCATTTTCTGCACTTGGATAACATGATTATCTTTAGAAGGTTACTTCACATTTCAACTATACTCAAAAGAGCTTCTAGAGCTGAAGAGACTTACAGCTAAGTGGCCTTCTTTCTAAAAAGGAGAAGGGTCTGGGAAAGGTTGAGGTGGTGGGTGTAGAGCAAGGTTGAGAAATGAAACCAAGGAAAAAATAAAATTTGCTGTGAAATCCCTGGTTGTTTCTAAAGAAATCAGTCTTGCCAGCCTATCTCTCCAGAGACCAGCATTTCCTGTTTCACAAAGTGTTGACCAGTATGGCCAGTGAACACCATAGAAATGAGTTTTTAGTCCTTCAAACATGATTAGCCCATGGCTGACCTCTAACTTTACCTATGAAAGGGAAGCAATAATACCTGAGATAATGCATGAAGTTAACACAGTTAGGAATAAGTATCTCTTACAAAGACCCTGGAATCATTAAGGCACATATGATTTTCGGGAATGTTGTGTGTGACTGGAATGCCCATCCTTAATTTACAGATAATATCAACTGGCAACATCTAGAAAGCTGACCATGTTCTACATCTCCTTCTGGATGCACCTGATACAAATGTATTATTCAGCTTGCAAAAATGTATAGCACCATTGTAATAGGAAACTTTCCCTATATCTGTGTTACATGAAAATTTTTTGCTGGCTATAGAAGAGATGAGGGATAATTTAAATGTTTAGGTTCTGCTTCTTCAGTGGAGTTTGCCATAAGAGGATTAGCTTCATTGATATGTGAGCCTTGAGATCCCATAAGGTGGAAGGTCAGAACAACACTGCTCTCAGATTGGTGGGCAACTAATTTTAAGTTCTGTGCCCTGTGCCAGCAGCAGTTGCGGACAAAAGAGACAAGAATTACTAGGCATATTGCCTGAAACGTCTATTCAACTTCCTTCCCACCTTGTCAATGTTTTCTAAAAATCACAACAAGGTGAAAAAAGTGCATAGAATTTCTCTAGAATTTGGGATGATTAGCAAAGGATGAGACATACAGCTCTACTAATAAAGCACTAGGGAGTACAAGGCAACTGAAGGGCAGAGAGCATCTCCATTACACTTTCTAGCCAGAAGAGGTCTCTGAGAGAAGTCACCCAACAATGATAAATTGAATCTTAGATTCTATCACATTCTTCCAGTCGCACTTGTGCCTAAACTGTGTGTGGATGTGGCTCAAGCAAGAACAAATAGAAACATCCCTGAGGACATAAAGTGAGTGGCAAGCTAGGACTGTGACAACCAGTCCCACAGAAAACACTGTTGAAAATAAGTCTCATGCCCATCTTGGCTTTTCACCCTGTGCTTCTCCCCCCAACCCCCATGAAACCCACCTCCTCCTGTCAGCTCATAATATGGCCTTCTAGGCCATCCACATTTCTAGCATCCGTGTCTGCTCCTAAAATAAGAGAAACAAAATGGAAAATATTCTTAGATGACTGAAGGCAGCATTTCAGAAAATTATATTTATATGCTCTGGGCTAAAATGCATTCAAGGGGGAAAAGTACAAAATTTATTATGTTGGGCAAATAAATATTTCTGCATTTGAAGCAATATAGTCAAATCTTTAAAAAGTTAACTGGTTTCTTTTATAATCATCATCATCATTATTATTATTACTATCATTATTATTAAAATCTTTTGATAAGAGTATCCTTGTAATATCTACATTACCAATAAAATGTCACTTATTCTTCAAGTCTTTCAGACCCAACTCCCTGGGAACATCTGCTTGCCTACTTGCTGGCTGGGTCAATCTTTCCTTTATTTCTATACAATGAAAGGGAAGAATGGATACAGAAAATGTGGTATAGTTACTCAATGGAATACTACTCAGCAATTAAAAATGATGAATTCATGAAATTCTTAGGCAAATGTTTGGAACTAGAAAATATCATCCTAAGTGATGTAACCTAATCACAAAAGAACACACATGGAAAGCAGTCACTGATAAGTGGATATTAGCCCAGAAGCTCTGAATATCCAATATATAATTCACATATCAAATGATTCCCAAGAAAAAGGAAGGAGAGGGCCCTGGTCCTGGAAAAGATTGTTCCTGCATTATAGAGGAGTACCAGGACAGAAAAGTAGGAAGGGTTGATTGGAGAATGGGCTGATGGAAGAGGGCTTATGGCACTTATGGGGAGGGGTTAACTGGGAAATAGAAATCATTTACAATGGAAACAAAGAATGAGTGTGTATATATATATAATACAGGTCTTGTTCAGTGTGAAGTGTTAATTCCCTGGTTAGTTTTAGGAACTGTATCATAGAAAAAAGAGACCTATGAACAACAATCTGTATCTGGAAATGAATATACATACCCACAGTAATAAACCTAGTCATGTCAGTAATTAGAGTTAGTTCACTGGTACTATTGACTGGATACAGTCAATAAAAGATTAATATAACCGATCAATGAGTGATTTTGTTTTATAGCTACTGACACTGGTTTTCAGGTATTTCTACTTTACAAGGGATGCTGAATCCATTTACTTTTTATATAAAACTTCTGAGTTGTCTCTGGTTCCACATCCTAGGTATTATGTTCTTTCATTATTAGCACTTTGGTACTGCTCTTACAGAGAGCAATGTATCTTTTTCTCATTTCTGTGGTATTGATACAGTGCAGGGTGTGGTGATATGAAACCCTTGTAAGCTACTGCATATAGGAGAAACTTGTAAATATTTTAAGACATACTAAGAAAAGTTGGAGTGATATTATATGAATAAGATCAAATGTAAAGTATTGTGGCTTGCATTCACTAACTGGGACTGTATTCAGAAGTCGTGATTTTAACATGACTCTATTTTATAAAAGCTTTTCTGGAAGATTTTATTCAAATTCTATTCAAAACCCAACTTAGAAATCATTATTAAATAATTAGTGATGCCTCTAGAAAAGAAATTTTACTAGAGTTTTAAAAATCCATAATAGAATTATTTAAACCATTTAAAACAGAAAATAAATAAGATCATATGTTCAGCAATGTGTATGCTAATAGAATTATTTCCAAACTATGAGGTAGAAAGTATTCTTTAAAACATTAAAAGTGCAATAAAACCAACTATAAAAGAACCAAAGGATAATTGAAAATCGACGTGCTTCTCTCTGGTGTTTACAGAAATATGCAATAGGATATATTTAAGCATTTGGATATTTTGATGGTTTGTAATGGAATGGAAGTTTTGAGATAGGATGGTCTAGGCAGATAAAGCAGGCTGGGACAAATAAAACTTAATATATCACTCAGTTTTTGATTGGAGAAAATACTCACTATTGTCATATGTATTCATCTCTAATTGATCTATAACACATTATAAGGAACAGTACCATGGTTATCAAAGTTCTTTAGGACATGCAAATGTTATAAAACAATGTATCAGAAAATATTATCATTTATAAAATCTTTCCATTGGAAACACTGATATAAATGTTTAATTATATTGTACTTAAAATAAATTTTCGTTGCAAGGCCAGGCAGTGGTGGCGCACGCCTTTAATCCCAGGACTTGGGAGGCAGAGGCAGGCAGATTTCTGAGTTCGAGGACAGCCTGGTCTACAGAGTGAGTTCCTGGACAGCCACAGCCAGGACTACACAGAGAAACCCTGACTCGAAAAACCAAAAAAAAAAAAAAAAAAAAAAAAAAAAAAAAAAAGATTTTCTAAGTAAAATCTCTCTGAAACTTTCACTCTGGGAGGCAGAGGCAAGCAGATTCCTGAGTTCAGCCTGGTCTACAGAGTGAGTTCCAGGAGAGCCAAGGCTACACAGAGAAACCTTGTCTAAAAAAAAAAAAAAAAAAAAAAAAAAAAAAAAAAAAAAAAAACCAAAAATTTTCGTTGCAGGAAAAAATTAAATAAAATAAAATTGAGGGCTAAAAAAAATTTATTCAACTCCTACTCAAAATGGAACTCTTATTCTAAATAGGTGCAGGTGTCTCTCTTTTCTTGGAGTCCATCCCAGGGGCAGCTTATAAAGGCAATACCATTAATGGTCACACACAGGATCAGGAACTATAGCTCAGTGGTTGGTGCAGATCCAAGCTTATTGTGGCTAAGTATACACAGCAGTTCTAACTGACTTCCCTTGTGATTGGCTTGTAAGAACGCCAAAGTGCAGAACATCCAAATAAGAGCAGCAAAAGTATGTGAGAAAGTTTTCTTATAGCTCTAATGATAGCACAAAATGGCAGACTAGACAGAAGATAGTTACCTCAGCCTTAGCATTCTATCTGCAACTTTATTGAATTTGTTATCACCTAGGAGACTAGATTAGTGAGGGATACTTCTGGGTGTATCTACAGATTAACTGAGGGTGGGCCAAATTCTTCCAGACAATTCAAACAACCAACAGAAAGCCAAGGGCCAGACAGTGGTTGTACGCACCTTTAATCTGAGCACTTGGGAGGTAGAGGTTTGGGGATTTCTGAGTTTGAGGCTAACCTGGTCCACAGAGTTCGTTCCAGGACACCCAGGCCTATACAGAGAAACCCTGTCTCGAAAAACCAAACCACAACAAAGATAACCAAAGCAATCCAAAGCCAAGCCAAGCAAACCAAACCAGACAAAACAAAACAAACCAAAAAAGAAAGCCAAATGACCAGCACTAGGAAGGCAGAAGCAAGTAGATATCTGAGTTCAAGGCTATCTTAGTCTGCAGATCAAGTTCCAAGGCAGCTAGGGCTATACAGAGAAACCCTATCTCAGAAAAACAAAAACAAAACAAATCTGGCATGGGGATGGTTGGTGTGGTGTGGCAGGGTGAGCACATAGGAGGAAACCTTAAGAACTTATATCACACACACTTTGAAAATATCTCTTAACACCTCAGAGGCTGATTATTCTAGTATATCAACCTCATTTTGTCTTCTGGCCATTCTCATTGATTGAATTGTAGATATATTTTCTTTCAGGCTCTAGTAAGAGCCCTCCTCCCTAATGAGGCACATAAAGGTTAAGGTTTACAATGAAAATCTTCTGCCTTATATCAACAGTCTTCTAGTAACATGTGTTAACACATAATGAAGCCAGTTTATCAGGGTCAAACTCTTAACACACAGCTTCCATGATTCCATCACAACAATAAAGACTTCACTATTCTGGACAAAGCACAGCTGTGGCTTCCTTGCATGAATGAGGAAATGACCCTTGTTTTGTTTTGGCTTGGAACATAGGAGATACAGATTAAATATGTTTTTTTTTAATTTTTGTTTCTTTTGATTCAAATATTATATTTCTCCCTTCCCTTTTTTTCTTCCACCTCCTCTCAAATACCCGCCCCTCACTTCCCCTCAAAAGCATGGCCTGTTGACATGGTTTTTTAAAAAATTGTTATTGTTACATATATGTAATAGCAGAGAAATCTAATCAACCTGATGACCAGGAGGCTCAAGTGTTTGTTTCACAGATGTTTTCTGCTAAGTCAGCATCTCCCTAAGTAGCTATGGCTGGCCTTGAAATGAAAATGTAATAGCAGAGTCATCTAATCAAGTTGAGTCTTTTTGGAGGCACTCATATGCACATAATTTCAGGATTAACTAATTTGTATTAGATATCTATCTCTGAACTCATCCTGGGAGAGGCTAGTTCTCCTTTTGCCTGCAATTCTTTGCCTAGTGTTGAAGCCCTATGAGATTTTGTTCTTCTGGGTCATCATATCTATTAGTGTTTTTGCTTGGGTCTTGTTTTGGATGTTCTAAGATGGTATTAACAGGGTTGAGGTTTCCGAGTTGTTTACTGCAGGCACAATCTCACGGCTGACTTCCTAGAGGATCTTACAACATTTCTGACTCCTCTAAGTCCTGTCAGTGTGAGAGCAGCTCTGTTGTAGCTATAACCACTGAGATAGTACTTCTCTGTCTTTGACCTGGTGTGGTTTTCTGATTGTCTCTGTCTACTGCAAATGGATGTTTCCTAATTGTGCCGAGCTGGTTCCCTGACCAGCAGGGAAGAAAGACTAGCACACCAATTCCTTCCAGAGAGAGTTTACTCAAAATGAATGATTAGTTACAGCTTGCTGGGTGTGCCCCTGAATCTCCCTAGAGCATGACTGATATACCATTGCTAGGACAGCCCGTGGTCCGAGATGACGCTTAGCTCTACCACTGGCCAAGCAACATGGTGTAAGATCACGCCATTGAGTGATCCAAGCCTCAAGCCTCATACAGACTTGTTTACTCCAGACGGCCAGGCTCTGGCAGCGCCATCTTTAACGCATGGTCAGCTCTCATAGTTCTCCTTTGTGTTTTTATAAAAGGCTGATACCATTCGTTCAAACAAAACCCTTCAAGAGTGGTCCTGTGATCAAGAATGGTTAGGCCAAGAAGTTGACCCACCTACTGGGTGCAATGGGCAAGAATCCCTCCAGGTGCAAAGGCTGGGTCACAAAGCAAATGGACACCCATCCACAGTGCAATGTGAACAATGTCACATGGGGTGCAAGGTCTGTCCTACACTCGAGAAATTGTGGAAAGGAGGTTAGCGCTTATCAATCGCTGCCAGCCACCCCTGAGGAGAAACTCCTGCCTCAAGGGCCTGAAAGGCTCGAACCACCAGGGCACGCTCCCTTGCCTGTGCTTGAGCCATACGGCAGAGATAAAACGCACCCAGAGCACAGGACCCCAGCAGGGCAAGAGTCAACACTCCTACTCCTGCCCACTCCTTTAGGTGAGACATTGCTTGAAGAATCCAAGAAGAAAATCCTTCAGCAAGCGAGGCATCCACACGTGGAGAATTAACTATGGTAATGGAGACACGCAATTCTTTCATGAGGCTGTCAAATGATCTGGACCAATTACCTGTAAGATAGCTAGACAATTCTTTAGAAAGATTTGCAGCTTGAGAATAATTATTATAATATACAGAGGTCACACACAATCCAGAAAACTTCCACTCACATCCAAATTGGGCTATCTGCCAGAGTGTATCTATTTGTACTTGCACTAAGTCAATTCGCTGATTGACTACCATGAGGCCTCCCTTAATCTGCCCATTAATGGAGGCTTGTACACGGAGTACTTGTGCAACATTGGCAGATAGATTATTTAATGCGGCAGCATTTTGAATGCCCTGTGAAAGAGCCACACCAGCCACAGCAGCTAATTTTTCAGAGGAGAGAGGCCACTGAGGAACCCACACTGGCTCCTCTGTCTTCCAGGTGATAGGGATATTCTCAGCGGGACCTAAGAAAAACCCAATTCTTTTTTATCTCTTTTAGGGATTGCCGTTACTGCATGTATATCCCCCTGAGAATCTTTACCCAATCCTTGCCCAGGCTGCCATCCCATGCGCCACATCATCCGCTGTGAGGGCATTGAATATCCACTATTGGTCAATTGATATGCCATGAGTGTTATCAGGTCTCTGCCCCATAAGCTGATCGGTAACTCCAGCACATAAGGTTGGAATTGACCACTATGTCCTTCTTCATCCTTCCAAGAAAGGAGGGCTGCGCTCATATTAGGAGCTTTTGCATACCCTTGGCCCTGCAGGGACTGAGCAGATGCCTGTACCGGCCAGGCAGTAGGCCAATCCTCAGTGGCAATGATACTACGATCAGCTCCAGTATCTAATAAACCCTGGATTTTCTTGCCATTAACTGTTAATTGTAACATCATCCAGATGTAAGCTAAAGAATATAGCATCATTCCCTGTTGAGCCAAATCCGCGGACACCACGGTGAGTTGTATGTGTGGCAAATGTACTATGACAACTGAGCAAAAGTAAAAGTTGGGCGATGCAATCTCCTGGAGAGATGGCCGTAACACCCCTTAGGAGAGGAGACCATGATTTTAACAACCCCTTCATAATCAGAATCAATAACTCCTGGATGAATGATTAGACCCTTTAAGGCAGAAGAGGATCTCCCCAATAGCAACCCCACTGTTCCTGCTGGTAATGGACCTTTAAAGTCCGTAGAGATAAGCTGTACCCCCATCTGTGGTATTAATACGACTCGGGTGGTGCATAGGTGGTCCAACCCTGTGGATCCTGGGGTTGCCCTTCTCGGTATCTCGGAAAGCCCAGGGTAGTTCCGGGGGCTGGCGCTGTCATGGCCCCATATATTTGTGGGCCCTGGGGTTGAGAGCCCTTCTGCACGTTTTTTTGCCAGGGGCCACCACTATCCCTGAGTTAAAGGCTGGCCATGGATGTCCTTGACCCACCTGCACTCATTGGCCCAGTGATTTCCTTTACAACACCTGGGGCAAATCCTCCTTTATTAGGACACTGCTTCTTCAGGTGTCCTTGCTTACCACAAGAAAAGCAAGCTCCAGGAGATCTTTGTTTAGTTTTAGAATATTGAACTACTCCTTGCACAACAGCTGCTGCCAATCCAGCATTAGATAAAGGTCCTCCTATCTCGCGACATGCTTTCATCCAGGCCTGAAGTCCCTTCCCTTTCCATGGGGTAATGGCATTGCAGCATTCACGAGTGCACTGCTTAAAAATTAATTGTTGCACCAGTGGCATGGCCACATCGGTATCTCCAAAAATCCGACCTGCTGCCTCCATCATTCTGGCCATAAAAATCTGAGAATGGCTCGGTAGCCCCTTGAAGAATTTTGGTTAAGTTCCCAGAAAACTCTCCTTTATATGGGAGAAGACTTCCAGGCCTTCTTGGCTATCTGTCTCACCTGATCATACACCTGGATGGGAAAGTTAATCTGATTGTTCAGCCACTGTCCCTGGCCCATGAGCATGTCATAAGTCCAAGCAGCCTGGCCATTAGCAATATTCTCCCTGGCTTGTTGTGCCAGTTCAGCGTATATGGACTTCCAGTCTAGATATTGCCCCATAGTCAAACACGCCTTAACTGTGGATTGCCAATCAGAGGGCGTCATAGCATTCCCAGATATGCGCTCAACCAGCGCAAGGGTGAAAGAGGCATTAATGCCATATGCTTGAACTGACTCTGCCAAATTCTTTACGAGCTTGAGGTCGAGTGGTTCATGAGATCTCACTTGATTAGCATCTTCATAGACTGGGAAAGCCATAGCAGCTTCTCTCCATGTATTAGGGCAAAAGGTATGAGATGCTTTAGCGCCCTCTGCTGATCCTAGGGACGATGGGCCAGCGGACACTTCCGCATAGGGTGGAGGGGCTGTCTGTAGGCAACACCCTGTGTCTAACTTCCATGTTCTCCCCCTTTAACTCCTTGTCTTGCTTCTCCTTCTCTTTCTTTTTTCTCCTTCGTTCTACCTTTGCTAGGAGCTCCCGCATAGCTTCTTCTAGATCCTCCATATCTAGCTCACTCTCAGAGCTGCCATCTGTTCCTCAATCCTGCTCCCCCTCTATTCCTTTCAAGCTAGGATACAGGCGCGGTGGTTTGCTAGGAGGATCTTGAGATTTAACAGAGTGTGTATCAGAGCGGGCCTCTTTAACCTGCTCTAAGGCCTCAGCTGTAGCCTGGATGGCAGGCAGGCAACTCTCACAAGTCAGACAGCTGAGGATAACTTTCCACAAACCCCGCACTCCCGTTAAAAAGTTCTGAATAGTTTTGCCTTTGAACTTATGGCAACGGAGGCAAAAACAGCTGATTAAAGTTATCAGAACCACTGCCACAAACACCAGAATGACAATTAACGGAGGGATTCCTCCGGGCATGAACATAGTCTGCTGGCTGCTTTTACTTTCACTTTATGATGCCTCCTTCCGAGGACCTAAAAGTGATGAGGCCTCCTTCTGAGGACTTTCTAATGCGGGGCCCAACTTACCGGCCACTTACCAAGCACTTGCTCTGACTCTCAACAGGTTCTGGAACTCCTGGGGACGTGAAGAAAAAAGGGTCCCAGTACAGGCCACCAAATATACCACGCCGGTTCCCTGACCAGCAGGGAAGAAAGACTAGCACACCAGTTCCTTCCAGAGAGAGTTTACTCAGAATGAATGTTTAGTTACAGCTAGCTGGGTGTGCCCCCGAATCTCCCTAGAGCATGACTGATATACCTTTGCTAGGACGGCCCATGGTCCGAGATGACGCTTCGCTCTACCATTGGCCAAGCAACAAGGCGTGAGATCACGCCACTGAGTGATCCAAGCCTTATACGGGCTTGTTTACTCTGGATGGCCAGGCTAGGGCAGCGCCATCTTTAAGGCACGGTCAGTTCTACACACCTAATGAGGATGGGAGATACATTTCTCTGTGGGTTTAATGACATTGTGTCATTTAAGAAAGCTCAGCCTTAGCTTGGCAATTTGGGAGATTTGAAAATTCTCCTTGTTTCTACCCCATGGAGATTGTATTTTGCTCTTACACATGTCGAAGCGTAGCAGGAAAACTCTTGAGGATAGCAGATGCCTTCATTTAGGTGACATGATATAATGTTCAGCTGTAGCTGAATCTAATAAATACACACTAGAAACTTATCCAAATGGAAAAATGCACCGATTTTTCTTCCTTATGGACAACAGATCTTTCCAAGATCAGGAAGAAGTGGGATGAAGAGGAGAGGGAGAGCATCTGCACTGAGAAGCCACAGCGTGGAAACTTTCCAACCAAGCAATGGCACTACAGGTCCGAAATACAAGAAGGAGACTGGATTCCATGGCTGCCAAGGAAGAGCTAGGGCTTCTGGTTGCTGGGCTGAACACATGGGAAGGGGGAAGTGGTGACAGTTCTAGCACCCATGGGTCCATCCCATGAGAGCACTACAAACTGGGGACTCTGGGTAAAAAGATTTAAGTTTGGTTGTTCAGGAGTCAAGGGAAGAAAGCATATCACTGCATTAAAACATGTCAGAGTGAATTATATACTTCGCTCACCTCCTCCTATCTCAAGATATTGCTGAGCCTCTGAAATCACAACAGCTAGAGTCCTGTATTTTGGGACTTGAAAAGGAAAGAGCCCCAGATACAGTATCTCTGAGTAAAGATGCCTGCTGGGGGATATCAATTTGAGAGATTAAAATGCTTCTACTGGTTATTCATTATGATCCATAAGCCAGTGGTAACATCCTGTTGAGCCTGAAGCTGCGTGGCTCTTTTGATTTTTAAATTAATCATTTTATTTACATCCCAAATGCTGTCCCTTTCCCAGTTACCCCTCCCACAGTTTTAAACTTATATTAGTCCCCAAATAACTGCACTGAGAGACCAAGTTTTCTTTATTTATTTTTTTGAAAATGGTCTAGTGGCACATACTTTTAATCCCAGCACAAAGGAGACAGAGGCAGGCAGATTTATCTCTGTAAGTTCAAGGACAGCCTAAGCTACATGGTGAGAATGGAAGGGGTCACAGAACAACATGAGAGCCTATATACCACTCCTGTAGGCCTGACACTCATAGTCACTGACCTCTGATTATGTTCTGAAGGAGATTAGTTTGAATTCTCTTTGGCATCGAAGGCTATGCAAAGCCTGTTTCTGCTTGCCTCTACAGTCAAGTGCCTGGCACCAGGTGTTCAAGAGATGCTGCAGGAAGGAACTGTTTTCCTCGCTGTGAATGTCATCAGAAGAATGGAGATCTCCATCTCCTTTTCTTCCTGGTTCCTCCTAGCAGAGTTCAGGGCTGAGTGCATTTCTCAAAGCATGTCGGGACTGTGCATCCATCCGATTAAGCAGTCCAGGAAACGGATAGTGAATGGCTTCACTTCCTACAGGTGATCATTGTGGACCTTGTAGCTCTTGCTTTCATCATTTCTTTAGCAAGTTAATATGGTTCCTGAGAAGCCAGTGGATCAAAACATGACCTAAATTCATTATTATGGAAGGCTCTGAGATCTGCTGTCCTGGGTCAAATTTCTGAAGAAATGCTGCCTTAGCACAGCCATAACATCACGTAGCTTTGGCTCACTCTCAAACTCTTCTTTCTATTATAGCCTGGTTCCCTAGACTGTCCAGTCCTCTCCTTGCTTGTTTTACTTTTCATGACTTGCTCTATCTTTTTTTGTACTTGTTGTTTCTGGTGTTTTTTGTTCTTCTCTCAGAGACCAGGAAGCTCAAGGGTTTATTTTACAGATGTTTTCTGCTAACTCAGCATCTCCCTAAGTAGCTATGGCTGGCCTTGAAATGAAAACTTGTTTCTCTTTCTTAATACTCAGATTGTGACTGATGAAAGGGGTTAGGTTGCTCCTGGACTAAGATGGCATGTCAGGACTTCTCCAGAAATGTTAGTCAATGGAAATTTGGGTACCATTAGGGGCACTTTTGAGCTTTTGCAGTCTCTGAATTTTCCTGTACTTAGCTCTTCTCATCTTAAACCACCGGTGCACTTCGGATTGTCCCATATACAGCTGTCTTGCAAGGATCTTCTTTGTGATCTCATTAGGGTACTGAACTTCTTGAAAAGCTTGCTCAAGTGTGCCTTGCTGCCAGGGTGTAAGACCTCTACGTATTCGTGGTCGAGTGTGCCGGGGCTGAGGTTTTGGAACTCTGGCAACTATGGTCTCCAATCCTTCCAACTGTAGATGTCTGGGGCTTTGATGGCTCTCTTGGTTTGAGAAGGTGACATCACCACCAAGGTCGTTCAAGCTGACTTCTAGCTTCTTATCACCCTGTTGATTCAGGATACCATGGTGCTCGGGATTGTCCAGAAAGCTTAGTGCATGTTCTAGGAGAACGCTGTTCTCTTCAGCAGCAAGTACTTGTGGTTGTTGAACTCTGGCATCTAAGGTGTCCAATACCTCCAACTGTAGATGTCTGGGGTTTTGATGACTCTCGTGATTCCAGAAGGCGACATCAACACCAAGGTCATTGAAGCTGACTTCCAGGTTCTTATCACCCTGTTGGTTGAGGATACCCTGGTACTCAGGGTTGTCCACGAGGTCTAGTGCAGGATCATGGAAAATTCTATTCTCTTCAGCAGCAATTACCTCTTGGTTATCTTTGATTTCCACCTCAATCTCAGGTTCCCCCATGTTGAGGATATTGGATGTAGAGTTATCTCTGAGGAGTTCCATTTCTTGAACTCTGTAGAAGAAGCCTTCTTTCATAGATAAGGACGTGGTCTGCATAATCCTACAGTCAGTGTCTTTCTTAATCTGAAAAAGCTGACAATCCAGAGCTGCTCAGTGCACCAAGCTGGACTTCTCCACAGTCTCAATCTGACATAGAAATCTGAACAGAATCCTGTTGTACTGTTCTGCAGTCTTTGGTCTTTGGTAAAATCGCAAGGAACTTGGTCCTACTTCCAGTGATGGAGCAGCAACCAGCAGGACAAGGTAACTTGCCAGCAAGAAGGAGGGCAAGTGGCAGAAAAGCCAACCTTCCTTCCATCAAGTCCTTTTATAGATGCCCCAGGCAAAAGGCCCCGCCCACATTTAGGGAGGGCCTCACATCAAATGGTCAATTACAGAAAACTCCTTGGTATCTGGGCATAGTAGCACACACCTTTAATCCAAGAATTCTGGAAGTAGAAGCAACGGGATTTCTTTGAGCTCCATGGGGACTTGTGTATATAGAAAGTTCTAGATGGAAGGAGGGAGGTAGAGAGAGATATGCAACAGAGAGAGACAGAAAGAGAGAGAGAGAGAGAGAGAGAGAGAGAGAGAGAGAGAGAGAGAGAGAGAGAGGGAAGCTGTGTATGACCTTGTTCAGGAATTTGTTTTTGATTCCAGATGCAATTAAAAGAACGGCCAATAATACAATCAAAATTTGCTAGATGTAAAATCTTTTAGTGACAGAAGACTAACTTAGCATGTCACTTTTAGATATTCCTATCTTCACTTCTTATCTAACTAAATATATAAGTTGAAATTGCTGCCTCAATATTAAAAACAATTGGAGAAGATATCAGTCAAATTAGAAAGAAAATTTATTAACCAGATTTATGGTGAAAATTTGAAGATTCTTTTTTGTTTGGTTGGGTTTTTTGTTTGTTTGTTTATTTGTATGGGCTTTGGTTTTCTGAAACAGGGTTTTACTATACAGTTTTGGTTTTCTGGAACTCACCGTATCTACCTTTCTTCTGACTCCTTAGTGCTGGGATTAAAGGTACACACCATTAACTGACCTTGAAAATTAAGATGTGTTTTTGCGTTTTGTTTTGATTTTGAGATAGCCTTTTTTGTGTAGTCCTGGTTGTTCTTAAGCTGGATTTCTAGACCATTCTGGCCAAAAACTCAGAGACCCTACAACCTCTGACTCCAGAGTGATGGGATTAAAAGCATTTGCTACCACTGCCTGGCTGATGACCAATTCTTTTTTTTTTTATTCGACGTATTCTTTATTTACATATCAAATGATTTCCCCTTTTCTTGGTCCCCACTCCGCACAAATCCCATAAGCCATCTTCCCTCCCCCTGTTCCTCCATCAACTCCTTCCCAATTCCCAGTTCTGGTAATCCCCTATACTGTTGCATTGAGTCTTTCCAGAACCAAGAGCCACTCCTCTGTTCTTTTTGGACATCATTTAATATGTGGATTATTTCTTGGGTATTCAAAGTTTTTAGGTTATTATCCACTTAGCAGTGAGTGCCTATCATGACTGACCTTTTGAGACTGGGTTACCTCACTTAGTATGATGTTCTCCAGCTCCATCCATTTGTCTACGAATTTCATGAATTCATTGTTTCTAATGGCTGAATAGTAAGTAGTCCATTATATAAATATACCACATTTTTTGTATCCATTCCTCTGTTGAGGGACACCTGGGTTGTTTACATCTTCTGGCTACAACAAATAGATCTGCTATGAATATAGTGGAGCATGTGTCCTTATTAGATGCTGGGAAATCCTTTGGGTATATGCCCAGGAGTGGTATAACAAGGTCCTCTGGAAGGGCCATGCCCAGTTTTCTGAGGATCTGCCAGATTGATTTCCAAAGTGGTTACACCATCTTACAATCCCACCAGCAATGGAGCAGTGTTCCTCTTTCTCCACATCCTTGACAGCACCTGCTGTCTCCTGAGTTTTTTACCTTAGCCATTCAGACCGGTGTGAGGTGAAATCTCAGGGTTGTTTTGATTTGCATTTCCCTAATGATTAATGATGCTGAACATTTCTTAAGGTGTTTCTCAGCCCTCCGAAGTTCTTCATGTGAAAAATTTTGTTTAGCTCTGTACCCAACATTTTAATGGGGTTTTTTTGTTCTTTAGGTTCTATCTTCTTGAATTCTCTGTATATATTAGATATTAGCCATCTGTCATATTTAGAGCTGGTGAAGATCCTTTCCCAATCTGTTGGTTGACGTTTTGTCCTTTTTACAGTGTCCTTTGCCTTACAGAAACTTTGTAGGTTTATGAGGTCCCATTTGTCAATTCTCGATTTTAAAGCATAAGTTATTGGTGTTCTATTCAGGAACATTCCCCCTGTGCCCATGTCCCCAAGGGTCTTCCCCAGTTTATTTTCTATTAGTTTCAGTGTGTCAGGTTTTATGTGGAGGTCCTTGATTCATTTGGAGTTGAGCTTAGTACAAGGAGATATGAATGGATCGATTCGCATGTTTCTGCATGCTGACCTCCAATTGAACCAGCACCATTTTTTGAAAAGACTATCTTTTTTCCACTGGATGTTTTCAGCTCCTTTGTCCAAGATCAAGTGACCATAGATGTGTGAGACCATTTCTTGGTCTTCAATCCTATTCCATTGATCTGCTTGCCTGACTTTGTACCAATACCATGCAGTTTTAATCATTATCACTCTGTAGTAAAATTTGAGGTCTGGGATACTAAATCCCCCTGATGTTCTTTTACTGTTGAGAATAATTTTAGCTATCCTGGGTTTTTTGTTGTTCCAGATGAATTTGAGTATTGCTCTTTCTAGCTCTATGAAGAACTGGGTTGGGATTTTGATGGGGATTGCATTGAAACTGCACATTGCCTTTGGCAATATGACCATTTTAACTATATCAGTCCTGCCAATCCATGAGCAAGAAGATTTTTCCATTTTCTGAGATCTTCTTCAATTTTCTTCTTCAGAGATCTGAAGTTCTTGTCATATAGTTCTTTCACTTGTTTGGTTAGAGTCACCCCAAGGTACTTTATGCTGTTTGTGGCTATTTTGAAGGGTGTCATTTCTCTAATTTCTTTCTCAGTCTGCTTATACTTTGAGTATATAAAGGCTACTGATTTTCTTTAGTTGATTTTGTAGCCAGCCACTTTGCTGAAGTTGTTTATCAGCTGTAGAAGTTCTCTAGTAGAGTTTTTTGGGTCACTTAAGTATACTATCATATCATCTGCAAATAGTGATAGTTTGACTTCTTCCTTTCCAATTTGTATCCATTTGATCTTCTTATGTTATCTAATTTCTCTAGCAAGGACTTCAAGAACTATATTGAAAAGATAGGGAGAGAGGGGGCAGCCTTGTCTAGTCCCTGATTTTAGTGGGATTGCTTCAAGTTTCTCTCCATTTAGTTTGATGTTGGCTACCAGTTTGCTGTATATTGCTTCTACTATGTTTAGATATGGGCCTTGAATTCCTGTCCTTTCCAAGACTTTTAGCATGAAAGGATGCTGAATTTGGTCAAATGCCCTTTCAGCATATAATGAAATGATCATGTGAATTTTTTCTTTGCGTTTGTTTGTGTAGTGGTTTGCATTGATGGATTTCCTTATATTGAACCATCCCTGGATCCCTGGGATGAAGCCTACTCGATCCTGGTGGATGATCATTTTGATTCTTAAAGAACAAAGACACAGTACTTCCAGCCAGGAACAAAAAGATTGAAATCACACCTAATTGCCTTGAAATTTTGAGTACCCTCCTACCTCTGAAGACCTAATATTGGGAGTAAAAGGTAAGCCCGTAGCTATAAGCAATGTGATTTGATTTTAGCAATGTGTTTGTGCCAGAGTCATGAACACTTGGGGTGTTCAAGCTATGCTGAAGAGAAGAAATGGATGGGAAGCACAACCAAGTTCACACAGATTACTCACTCCATGCAGTTACCTGGGCAATGATATCTGCACTCTTGGCATGAACTTGAGCAATGGCCTCCAACTTTTCCAGGCAGGCAAAGATCTCATTGAGCTAAAACAGAAATAAACAGCATCACAGCATCTTTTAGCATCATGACAAAAATGGCCATTTATTAAAACCAGGACTTAACCTGTCTTAAAATGGATAGGAATATAGTCCAAAGAGATTTAAGAGGCTTTGTCTCTATAAAAGATTTGTCAGGACTTACATACAGTTTGGACCAGTATCTGAGGAACCTTCTCTCAGGCATCCAGATTGAATGGAGGAATTTTTCATTGAGCTTAGACATGGTATACTAGAATTCTTTTCAACAAGTGCTCCAACAGCCCCCAAGGGCCTGATCAAAGCTAACACACATATTCAAACTATTACTCTGAGTCTTTCAAGACAAAATTACCCTTACTCTCCACCAAGTTAAGAGTACTATTTTCTTGCATTTCCCATGATTGATTCAGGTTTATCAAAACTCATGCACATCCATGATATTTCCTAAAAAAAGGCAAACTGATACAAATATGACAGCCAAGCCAGTGCAATGGGCAGGAAGCCTACCTGATTCTATGAGGCAGACAAATGCACACTTTCACCAGGTTTATAAGAGGTTCAGAGACCAGCTTTCCCTTATTCAAGCACCTTAGGTACCCAACCCATAACCTTCTTTAAAATGTAGTATGTACAGCAAGGTCTTCAATAAACGACCTGGCATAATGGCCACCCACAAGCCACCATAGTGGCTCATGTCCCAAAAGCCAGGGTCAACAGCAACAATAGGAAACCCATGCAGACCATCCAAACCAGACAGCCTAATGGGTTGTTACCTCAGTGTTGAACAGTTGATATAAATCCTTGTAGGCCATGTAAACCATGAAGGAATTTACACCTGCCAGGCAAGAAAAGGAAAAAAGTCAGGAAAAAGTCTTGATTAGCTATCAACATAGTCGTCTCATGTTTATCATTTATACATACAAAACCATACCCACTCCCCCCCCCACATATATATATAGAGAGAGACAGAGACAGAGACAGAGAGACAGAAAGACCCTGAGCACATGGCTCAGATGCCTGTCCAATAGAGCTGAAGACATTTGTAATGCTTTTATCCTTTCAAGTCCTTTCTTGTCCTGTAAAATCCATAGTTTGTTAGTAGTGTCTTGGCAGAATGGTGTCTCCCTTCTGCAGCTTTAGCTAATCCCAATTCCCAGCATTGCCAGAATTTAGAAGAGCAAAATTGATATTGTTTGAGGAAGCAGATACCAAGAAGTTACATTAACATACCAGTTGTGCAAAGACACTAGGGGTTGTAGAACCTGAATGTACCACCACACCACGATCACCTGGGAATGCTTCCCTTTGGGGCATCTGTTCCTCCACCCTTGTAAATTGGAAAACAACACTCACCTCATAAGGAAGTAGTTCACCATGAAAGGAGCCAATGGTCTTTTAGTCCCTGTGAGGGACTAAAAGTGGTCTCCATGGGGTGGGTTTATTTCACTATTTGGTCTCCATGGGGTGGGTTTATTTCACTATTTGGTGAAAGACTGTTATATACTATGCTGCAGGATGATGTGCCAAAGAGGAGAAAGAATACAATAAAAGTAACCTTAAAAACTACTTATGGGATAGACCTGGCGATGGGACAAGCTTCTCATCCTATTATTGGGTTGGCTAAGGCAGGAAGATTACTATGAATTTTCTTTCTATTGCTTGGTGTATCCCATGAGTTTTGCCAGTGTCCTGGGCTACATAAAACTTATCTGGCCACCCAGTAAGGCTTTGCATCAAAATAAAATTAAAGCCAAATCTCTGAAAGCCTTGTATCCTCCATAAAAACTATTTTGTAATTTGGAGAATGTATATACTTATAGGATGTAATATTTTCTGCCATGGAACTTACACTTTTCAATACACACATACACAGCATATGTACACATGCATTCACACATACACAGCACATCTGCACAGTTTTATTCTAACTATATCATTTTCCCACCATTCTCTACAATTTGTTTGAAGAATAAAACAGGTGGTGGTGGCCCAAGCCTACTTTTATCCCAGCACTAAGAAGGCAGAGACAGGCAACAATCTGTGAGTCCAAAGTCAGCCTGGTCCACAGAGCAAGATCCAGGACAACCAAGGCTACAGAGAAACCCTATCTCAGAAAGAAAAAATAATCTAGTTTTCCATGTAAGAATATCATGACTTTTATTAGAAAAGGGTGGATACTATCTACTCAGTTTGGCTGTTTGGATAGTAGTGACTCCCATAGGCTGAGTTATTTAAATGGTAATTATGGAGTGACAGTGCTTGACAGTGATTAAGATGTAGCCTTGTTGGGTTTAGTATGGCCTATTGAAGCAAACTTGTCACAGGTGGTGTGATTTGGAGTTTTCAATTGTAGATTTAGTGTTTTTCTCTCTTCCTCCTGCCTACAGATCTAAATGTCTAAGCCTCAGCTACATCTCCATCCCCATGTCTGTCTGTGTAGTGCCATCCTTCCAAGCATGGGGATAAGGAGTAAACCGCCAAATCTGTAAGGTGGCCTCAATGACATGTTTCAGTTTTATAAGAGTTGCTGTGGTCATGGTATGTTCACAGCAAATAACATTGACTAAGACAATGTTCAACAGTTTGAAGAATAACTTTTTCATGTGTGAAGTTTCTAAGCTTTGAATGCAGTTTCTAAATTTCAAATGTAGAAATAAAAATTAGATATAAAACCTGGCTTCAGTCAATTAACAGAGAGTACAGATAGCAATTTGTGACTTGAATCTATGCCTTGTACTCTCATCCCTAAGTCATCAGCATTATAGGAAAAGATCTATTTTATTTTCAACCAAATCAATAAGTAGTTGGGATGGTGGAACTCAATGTGGGTCATCTCAGGGCAGTTTTCCACAATATTCTCATTTCCAAAAGCGTCCAAATAATTCTTGGAATGACCCAAGTTGTGTAATTTCCTTAAAACAGCTGAATTTTTATTACTATTAAAATTCTCTGTGTGTCAGACAACAGGGAAGGAGGATGGGGCTAATTGTTGTTTTGTGTGCTCAAGGATTGGGCAAGATTTATAGGGTGCAGGAAGGGATAAAAAGGAAGAGACATCCTTTGAGGGAGCATCCTCTCTCTCCAACTTAGACACATAATATTTCCCTAAAGTTTTTGCACAGTGGCAAAACAGAACTGGTGCTTTGAAGCATCCTATCTGCTGCCATTCCTTCAAATGCTTTCCTTTGTACCACACCATCAGCAGAGGCTGTTGTTTATCCATCTCTGATATTCTGGATCACCTTACAAAGCTAAGCACATGACACACATTTGCATAACTATGTGTAATCCTGTGGATGTACAGAGTCTAATGACAAGAACATAAGAAGAGACCAGAAGAATCTATGATGATAATGGAACCAAAATCATCATTGCAATGATAGGACGGACACACACACACAGACACACACACACACTGTATTTTTTATTACTAACTATCAATCTATCCTTGCTCCTTGCATGTCTTAGACTTTCTTAAAAATGTGTCATTATTACATAATATTAATATTTGGTCTTATAAAACAGATAGAGGTTAGAATCATTTGTTCTCAGATTTGTTAGGAATGTGACCTCAGGAAGGATTAGTACCCTTGCTGCAAGTTCTGCCTTTGTAGTACTGGTATTGATGCATTGTGCTGGGTAGTTTCATGTCAACCTGATTCAAGCTAGAGTCATTTTGGAAGAGGGAACCCAGACAGAGAAAATGTTTCTACTGTGGGCAAACCTGTAATATATTTTTCTTGAATGGTGGCTAATGTGGGAAATCTAGCTCACTGTGGACAGAGTCATCCCTGGGATGATAGTTCTATGTGCTGTAAGAGGCAGACTAAGCAAGCCATGAGGAGCAAGCCAGTAAGAGGGGCTTCTTCAAGGTCTGTACTTCAACTCTGACCTCCAGGTTCCTGTCCTGCTTGAGTTCATGTCCTGCCTCCCTTCAGTGACAGACTACCAGCGGTAAGATGTAAGAAACCCTTTAGTCCTTGATTTGCTTTTTGTCATTGTTTTTAATCATATCAATAATTAACTCAAATGCCCATGGAGGTGGAAAGCATCATCTTTTCTGCAGATCTGTTGCCTATTAAATGTCACCCCGGGCAGTTATCCTGACTTTCTGTGTTTTTCTTTTTTTTTCTATTTATTTATTTATTTAATTAATTATTTACTTATTTATTTATTTATTTATTTATTTATTTATTTATTTATTTTGGCTTTAAAAACAGCTTTTATTTAGCAAGGAAGTTACAACTGTGTACATGTCCTTTTTTTTTGCTTTCGAGTGTCTGATCTTGTCTCAGCTGTACTTGATCTGGGGAAATATCTTTCTCCCTGTGCTTGCTTGAACAGTCTTAGATGTGATGATCTTTAAATCCGTGAGCTCATAAATGATCTTCTTCAACTCTGGAACAAGAAAGAGACAGGGCAGTGGGGTTTTAATTCTAAGAAATTCATGACAAGGACCCTGCTAATACAACACAGGCTTCACAATGCATAAGTAAACCAGCCATTCTGTTCACTCTTACAAAGAAAAATGGCTCAAAAATACATTATGCATTCTTTTTTTTTCTTTTTTTAAATATTTTTATTTTCAATATTCTTTGTTTACATTCCAAATGATTTCCCCTTTACCGGATCCCCCCTCCCTATATGTCCCATGAACCTTCTTTTCTCCATCCCTTCTCCAATCACCTCCCTCCTTTTTCTTTTTCCTTATATTCTCTTCCAATGCTAGATCAATCCTTTCCAGGATCAGCACCCTCTCCATACTTCTTCATGGGAGTCATTTGTTATGCTATTTGTGCCGTGGGTTTTCAGGGCTTCTGGGCTAATTAATATCCACTTATCAGAGATTGCATTCCATGTGTATTTTTTGTGCTTGGGTTACCTCGCTTAGGATGATATTTTCCAGATCAAACCATTTGCCTAAAACTTTTGTGAATTCATTGTTTCTAATTGCTGAGTAGTATTCCATTGTGTAAATATACCACATTTTCTGTATCCATTCCTCCTTTGAGGGGCATCTGGGTTCTTTCCAGCTTCTGGCTATTATAAATAAGGCTGCTATGAACATAATGGATCATGTGTCTTTATTGCATGTTGGGGAATCCTTTGGGTATATGCCCAGGAGAGGTATACCAGGGTCCTCTGGAAGTCTCATGTCCAGTTTTCTGAGGAACCTCCAGACTGATTTCCACAGTGGTTGTACCATCTTACAGCCCTACCAGCAGTGGAGGAGTATTCATCTTTCTCCACGTCCTCGCCAACACCTGCTGTCTCCTGAGTTTTTGACCTTAGCCATTCTGACTGGTGTAAGGTGAAATCTCAGTGTTATTTTGATCTGCATCTCCCTAATGACTAATGATGTTGAGCACTTTTTAAGGTGCCTCTCGGCCATCCGAATTTCTTCAGGTGAAAATTCTTTGTTTAGATCTGTATCCCATTTTAATAGCGTTATTTGGTTCCCTGGGGTCTAACTTCTTGAGTTCTTTGTATATATTGGATATTAACCCCCTATCAGATGTGGGGTTGGTGAATATCCTTTCCCAGTTTGATGAGATAGTTTTAGCTATCCTGGGTTTCTTGTTATTCCAGATGAATTTGAGAATTGCTTTTTTTAACTCTGTGAAGAACTGAGTTGGGATTTTGTCAGGGATTGCATTGAATCTGTAGATCGCTTTTGGCAAGATGGCCATTTTAACTATATTAATCCTGACAATCCAGGAGCATGGCAGATTTTTCCATTTTCTGGGGTCTTCTTCAATTTCCTTCTTCAGAGACCTGAAGTTCTTATCATATAGATCTTTCACTTGTTTGTTTAGAGTCACACCAAGATACTTTATATTGTTTGTGGCTATTTTGAAGGGTGTTATTTCCCTAACTTCTTTCTCAACCTGCTTATCCTTTGAGTATAGGAAGGCAACTGATTTGCTTGAGTTGATTTTATAACCAGCCACTCTGTGGAAGTTGTTTATCAGCTGTAGGAGTTCTCTGGTGGAGGTTTTCGGGTCACTTCAGTAGACTATCATGTCATCTGCAAATAGTGATAATTTGACTTCTTCCTTTCCAATTTGTATCCCCTTGACCTCCTTATGTTGTCTAATTGCTCTAGCTAGAACTTCAAGTTCTATATTGAAAAGATATGGAGAGAGGACAGCCTTGTCTAGTCCCTGATTTTAGTGTTATTGCTACAAGTTTCTCTCCATTTAGTTTGATGTTGGCTACCGGTTTTCTGTATATTGCTTTAACGATGTTTAGGTATGGGCCTTGAATTCCTGTTCTTTCCAAGACTTTTAGCA
The DNA here is from genome assembly GCF_947179515.1 of Apodemus sylvaticus. Taxonomy (NCBI): domain Eukaryota; kingdom Metazoa; phylum Chordata; class Mammalia; order Rodentia; family Muridae; genus Apodemus; species Apodemus sylvaticus. The sequence continues at coordinate 56,156,927 of NC_067484.1, read as the reverse complement.
TGAAAGGATGCTGGATTTTGTCAAATGCTTTTTCTGCATCTAATGAGATGATCATATGATTTTTTTCTTTGAGTTTGTTTATGTAGTGGATTGCATTGTTGGATTTCCTTATATTGAACCATCCCTGCATCCCTGGGATGCCTACTTGATCGTGGTGGATGATCATTTTGATGTGTTCTTGGATTCAATTTGTAAGAATTTTTTAAAGTATTTTTGCATCAATATTCATAAGAGAAATTGGCCTGAAGTTTTCTTTCTTTGTTGGATCTTTGTGTGGTTTTGGAATCAGCGTAATTGTGGCTTAATAGAACGAGTTGGGTAGAGTTCCTTCTGTTTCTATTTTGTGGAATAGTTTGAAGAGTATTGGTGTTAGGTCTTCTATGAAGGTCTGATAGAACTCTGCACTGTAGCCATCTGGTCCCGTGCTTTTTTTGTTTGGGAGACTTTCAATGACCCTTTTTAATTCTTCAGGTGTTATAGGACTGTTTAATTGATCTACTTGATCCTGATTTAGTTTTGGTGTCAGATATCTGTCTAGGAAACTGTCCATTTCCTCCAGATTCTCCAGTTGTGTTGAGTATAGGCTTTTGTAGTAGGATCTAATGATTTTATCAATTTCCTCAGTTTCTGTTGTTATATCTCGCTTTTCATTTATAAGTTTGTTGATCTGGATACTGTTTCTATGTCGATTGGTTAGTCTGGCTAAGGGTTTATCTATCTTGTTGATTTTCTCAAAGAACCAGCTCCTGGTTTTGTTGATTCTTTGTATGGCTCTCTTTGTTTCTACTTGATTGATTTCGGCCCCGAGTTTGATGATTTCCTGCCTTCTACTCCTCCTGGGTGAAATTGCTTCTTTTTGTTCCTGGGCTTTCAGGTGTGTCATTAAGCTGTTAGTGTATGCTCTCTCCATTTTCCTTTTGGAGGCACTCAGGGCTATGAGTTTTCCTCTTAGCACTGCTTTCATTGTGTCCCATAGATTTGGGTATGTTGTGTCTTCATTTTCATTAAGTTCTAAAAAGTCTTTAATTTCTTTCTTTATTTCTTCCTTGACCAAGGTATCATTGAGTAGGATATTGTTCAGTTTCCACGTGTATGTGGGTTTTCTGTTGTTTTTGTTGCTATTGAAGACCACTTTTACTCCATAGTGATCTGATAGGAGGCATGGGATTAGTTTGTTCTTCTTATATTTGTTGAGGTCTGTGTTGTGACCAATTATATGGCCGATTTTGGAGAAGGTACCATGAGGTGCTGAGAAAAAACTATATTCTTTTGCTTTAGGATAGATTGTTCTATATATATCTGTTAAATCTAATTGGTCCAAAGCTTCAATTAGTTTTATTGTGTGCCTGTTTAGTTTCTGTTTTCCTGATCGGTCCATTGAGCAAAGTATAGTGTTGAAGTCACCCACAATTATTGTGTTAGGTGCAATGTGTGCTTTGAGCTTTAATAAACTGTCTTTTATAAATGAGGGTGCCCTTGCATTTGGAGCATATATGTTCAGGATTGAGAGTTCTTGTTGTATTTTTCCTTTGACCAGCAAGAAGTGTCCCTCAGAGTCTCTTTTGATGACTTTGGGTTGAAAGTCAATTTTATCTGATATTAAAATGGCTACTCCAGCTTGTTTCCTGAGACCATTTGCTTGTAAAATTGTCTTCCAGCCTTTTACTCCAAGGTAATGATTGTCTTTGACCCTGAGGTGTGTTTCCTGTATGCAGCAAAATGTAGGGTCCTGTTTACGTATCCAGTCGGTTAGTCTATGTCTTTTTGTTTTTTGGATTTGGTTTTTTTCGAGACAGGGTTTCTCTGTGTAGCCCTGGCTGTCCTGGAACTCACTCTATAGACCAGGCTGGCTTCGAACTCAGAGATCCACCTGCCTCTGCCTCCCAGAGTGCTAGGATTACAGGCGTGGGCCACCACCACCCGGTTAGTCTATGTCTTTTTATTGGGGCATTGAGACCATTGATGTTAAGAGATATTAAGGAATAGTGATTGTTACTTCCTGTCATTTATGACATTAATTTTTTTACATTTGATTGGTTAACTTGTTTTGGGTTTGATGAAAGGTTACTATCTTGCTTTTTCCAGGGTGAAGTTTCCCTCCTTGTATTGCTGTTTTCCTCCCATTATCCTTTGTAGGGCTGGGTTTGTGGATAGATATTGGGTAAACTTGGTTTTGTCATGGAATATCTTAGTTTCTCCATCTATGGTGATTGAGAGTTTTGCTGGATATCTTAGTTTTGGCTGGCATTTGTGTTCTCTTAGAGTCTGCATGAGATCTGTCCAAGATCTTCTAGCCTTCATAGTCTCAGGTGAAAAGTCTGCTGTGAATCTGATAGGTCTTCCTTTATATGTTACTTGGCCTTTTTCTCTTACTGCGTTTAATAATCTTTCTTTGTTTAGTACATTTGGTGTTTTGATTATGTGACGGGAAGTATTTCTGTTCTGCTCCAGTCTGTTTGGAGTTCTGTAGGCTTCTTGTATATTCATGGGCATCTCTGTCTTTAAGTTAGGGAAGTTTTCTTCCATAATTTTATTGAAGATATTTGCTGGCCCTTTAAGTTGTAAATCTTCACTCTCATGTGTTCCTATAATCCTTAGGTTTGGTCTTCTCATTGTGTCCTGGATTTCCTGAATATTTTAGGTTATAAGCTTTTTACATTTTGCATTTTCTTTAACTGTTGAGTCCATGGTTTCTATGGTATCTTCAGCATCTGAGATTCTTTCTTCTATCTCTTGTATTCTGTTGTTGATATTTGCATCTATATCCCCTGAGTTCTTCCCAAGGCTTTCTATCTCCAAAGTTGTCTCCCTTTGAGTTTTCTTAGTTGTTTCTACTTCGGATTTTAGATCCTGGATGGTTTTGCTTAGCCCCTTCACTTGCTTGTTTGTGCTTTCCTGTAATTCTTTAAGATATTTTTGTGTTTCCTCTTTCATGACCTTGGCCTGTTAACCAAAGTTCTCCTGTATTTCATTAAGTGGTTTTTGTGTTTCCTCCTTATTGGCTTTTGTATTCTCCTGAATTTCTTTCAATGATTTTTTGAGTTTCCCTTGCAAGGGCTTCTAACTTTTGATCCATTTTCTCTTGAATTTCTTTAAGTATGTCCTTCATGTGTTCCTGTACCAGCATCATGACCAGTGATTTTAAATCCAAGTCTTGTTTTACTGGTGTGATGGTGTATCCAGGACATGCTGTTAAAGGAGAATTGGGTTCACATGTTCCCATATTGCCTTGATTTCTGTTAGTGACATTCCTGCGTTTGCCTTTTGCCATCTAGTTCTCACTGGTGTTAGTTGGTCTTGTCAATGCTGGACTCACCAGTGCATGCTGCCGCTTCCCAGGTGGCCTCTGGTGCACAGCTTACCTCCTGCACTGCCTGGAGTCAGGGTGCTGTTGCCCAGGCTGTTCAGATCCTGAAGCAGACACCTGAAGGCTCCTGCTGGGGGCCCGCTGGATTCACCAGAGCACATTGATTACTCCCAGCTGGCCTCCCAGAAGCTCCTATTGCCTCTTGCAGGACCCGGAGATGTGGTGTTGCCACCCAGGCTAATCTGGATCTGGAAGCAGAGCGATCTGAGGTCTCCCGCCAGAGGCCTCAGGACTGGAATGTAAGCTCTGTGCCACTGGAGCAAGCTGTGTGCTCCTAGACTGCCTCCTGGTGCACACCAGGTACCCCGCACTTCCTGGAGACCGAGTGCTGTGGCCCAGGCTGTTCAGATCCCAACGTAGACCCCTGAATGCTCCTGCCGGGGCATGCTGGGTTCACCAGAGCACACTTGAAGCAGACACCTGAAGGCTCCCACAGGGGACCGCTGGATTCCTCCCTGTGTTTTTCATCTGCATAGTGACTATTTATCTCATGAAGATCCTACAAAAAGTAAAGTTTCATAAAAAGAAAGTGCCTAGAACAAGGTAAAAGCCCCCCAGGCATCCCTCATGTTTTAGTTATCAGACTCCAATCAAGAGTAATGACTCACATGCATGGGAAGTTGTGGGAGGTGCAGACAAGGCAGCAGAGAGACAAGGCTGGTGAACTTGCTTTGGCTCACCTTTTGCTATGCTGAGGTTCTGCACTTCCTGCTAGACACTGTCATTCCAGTGTGTGATGTACACATCACGCTATGCAAAGCATAGTTGCAGCAGCTGTTAGCATCAGCCCACTTATGCCACTTTTCATAGGCCTCTGTCAGGTTAGACTCAGGTTCATGCACCATATGGTCAACTGAAGACAGAGGGAAAAATGTGTGACTCAGACACAGCTTGGTCTCCCTGCTTAGTTGACTCCAGGACTTGGAACAAATTGCTAGCTTTCTGAAACCTAGGCTTTCTTTTCTTAAAAATGGGTGTTAAGTAAATAAGGAACATATTCTGACATAATTTTCCATCTAAGTTTGCCATTTGACTAAGCGAATAATGCATATATAAGGTGCTTCACCGATACCTGTTGCATGCTAAGTGTTCTGTAAGTGTTAACACCACTATTCTCTGCATCCTGCTGATACATATTTTTATATAATTGTGGATGTATCTGCATCTATTTGTGTCAGCTGCTGGGTGGAGTGCCTCAGAGGACAGCCATGTTAGTCTTCTGTCTTAAGCATACCTGGGTATCATTAATAGTGTTGGAGATTGGTGCTTGCCGGTGGGATGGGTCTTAAGTTGGGCTGGTTATTTGTTGTCCTTTCCCTCAGTCTCTGCTCCATCCTCCATCCCTACATTTCTTGTGGACAGGATACATTTTGTGTCTAGAGTTTGGTGGGTGGGTTTGTGTCGCTATCACTCTATGGAATTATTGTGAGAGGGTGTGACGAGCAGGCGGGAAGTGACCAGTGTGTAAAGTGAATAAGTTAACAAAAAACTAAAACAATAATGGAGTTGTATTGTCAGTTTTGTTTTTCAACTTGATAGAGGCTGGAGTTATCACAAAGAAAGGAGTCTCAGTTGAAGAAATGTCTCCATGAGATAATATTAGTATGGTTGCTCATCAGCTGTCAGGCATTTTCTCAATTAGTCATCAATGGTGGGAGGGCCAATTGTTGGTGGTGCTGTCCCTGGGCTGGTAGTCTTGGACTCTATAAGAAAGCAAGCTGAGCAAGTCAGGAGAACAATCCAGTAAGTCACATCCCTCCAAGAACTCTACATTAGCTCTTGTTTCCGGACCTGCTTGACTTCCAGCCCTGACTTGCTTTGGTGATGAACAACAGTGTGAAGTGTTAGATGAATAAAGCTAGCCAGGCAGTCCTGGCACAAATCTTTAATCCCAGCACTTGGGAGGCACAGGCAGGTGGATTTCTGAGTTTGAGGCCAGCCTGCTCTACAGTCATTTCCAGAACAACTAGGGTTATAAGGCAAACCGTAGTTCAAAAAACCAAAATTAAAACAACAACAACAATAACAACAACAGCTATCTAGAGAGAAAAAGCTGCTTGGTAATCTCCAAACTGAGCAAATTTAAAGAAAAAAAAAAAAAAAAAAAAACAAGCAGTCTCCCAGCTGCCTTGAGCCAAACAGGTCATCAGCTTAGACAGCTGATTTGAGTTTGTTTTCAACCGTTGACACACACCCCTTCTCTTAGAACCCCTCTTTAAGCTAAGGTTGGTCCTTGGCAGTTATAGATGACACTAATTATTTTAGAAAATTTTGTGGTTGTTTAAGCATTTATTCTAGCATAGAATTCTCCACTATATACTTTATTTGGATCAGAGCGTTAGACTTCCATTGGACACTCAGTTTAGAACACTTAGTGGGTATTTGCGTACTTGGTCCACCTGTCTGGCTTTCCTAGGAATAAAAATGCTTGTATATCATTGGCAGCTGCTTGAACCTAATCCAGACCAAAGCTTTTTTTCACTTGACTGACATTCAGAATTTCCCTTACATGAGTGAAATGAACTGGGACACAGTCCTGCAGAAGAGGCTCATTCTAGGCTTTGTTCAACGGTGAGTCAAGCCTTACAAGTCCAAAATGTTCCCACACTCTTTTCCCATTACTCGGTGCACAAGTCCACCCTGGGTCACACTTGATGAGTATACCAGTAAAATAACACCCTGATGCTAGCTTTACAGAGAAGAAAATGGAGACATATGTAGGGTAAGTTGAAATCCCTAAGTCACATGATTGGCAAGTCACTAAGCAGGATGTCAACATATGAACTTCTAGTCTTTAGCCACACATTTTTCTATAAGTGGTTCTAGTGTTCCTAATAGTCATTTTCAGAAATATTCTCATAGAAAAAGAAGTTTCCTTATTGCAAAGAGGTACTCTTTAATATCCATTGAAATCTATGATTTGGTTAATGGTAAAACTCCAGGATCATTCCTCCTCTTTTGTTAGTTTTATTGTACTGATCCATAGTTTTCTGGACTAATAGTAAAATTAATAATAATAATATGAATAAATTAATAAAAGTTAAAAAAAAACTAATAGTGACAGAGAAATAATTTCCGTTGGTTCAGTACCCAATCAAGGGATATTGTGTCTCATGGAATATTGCTGGGTAAGTGTTATATTGGAGCCCTACTGAAGCTCCTCTCTCTTTTTCTTTCCTTGATATTTAAATTATACTACAGGATATAGGAATATTGGCAAGAGCAATGTGCTCTGCAGAGGCGTATAGAGAGAAATCGGGGGTTTCTCTTCACGTCCAAGCGAGGTACTTGTCCTGGAGACATGGGCAACTGGCTGTTTCAATGAACAGCTGGAAAAGGTGCATTGTTAATGTGTCAGATGAAAGCCTTGTGGAAGTTGGAACAGTGTTGTGGCATTCAAGTATGTCAGTGTCTACTCTAGTGAGTAAGAGGAAAGTGAGGTGACTATGGGGGACCCTGGGTGCCACCTGCCACAGATACCACCTTTTTTCTTTTAGCTGCTCCTCACACCCTAAGAGAATATCCACCTTATAGATCTTGGCCCTTTCTCTAAATCTGACTCTTTGCAGAATTTATCAGGTTTCAAATTCTTGGCCTCACATTCAGAAATCCTGATATTGAAACCTTGTTGTGGAACTTGGATGGTGACCAAGCAATGGCCATGATTCTGGTCTACTGAGAAACCCAGAATTTCAAACCTTAGCAATATTGTTTCAATATGGTCTGCTTCATTGCATACCTAGGTATAGTTAGATATTTGTAAAATTAACTAAACTATACTATCAAAGAATGTAACAATAAATGCTGCTATTAAATGCTATAAATTCTGAGAGAGAGAGAGAGAGAGAGAGAGAGAGAGAGAGAAGAGAACCTGTTATTATTCTTGGGCTACCCCATCAAGACTATTCATAACTCTCTGTGTTAGGCTTCTATGTCTTAGGAATGATACAGGGATCTGAGGACTGAGCCCTGCTTTCCTTCTTACAGAAAGGCAGGCTCAATTGTGATCCCACTTTGAACTGGAAGAAGTGATTTTGGAGTGCAAAACTCTTCACAAAAAAAAGAGTCTCCTGGCAAAAAAAGGAGTAGGAAATGAGGAAAAGTGACTCCTCTCAGGTAGATAGGCTCCCAACCAAGCTAAGGGAAGGGCAGTTCATTTCAGAGCTGCTAAGGCAGGACATCTTAGAAGCTTGCCCCTGCATGATGCTGGGGGCTTATAATAATAAGGGAGGCACAGCAACAGAGGCCATTAGGTTATTTGTCTTCACCCCTGTGATACAGCAACAAGCAGCAAGCAGAAGACAGTTTCCCAGGATTTAAAAGATATTGTCACAATTTCCCATCTGCAAGCTGTGGTACAGGTTTCTGAAGGTACATGTGCAGGATTCCTCTCAGAGACACAATGGGTGGAATAACCTCTACAGTATTAGCAGTGAAATTGCAATTTATCTGCACCTACTCATGGAAGTTATGCGTGATTACATACTCACACATACACAAACACACACGCACACACACACACACACAAACACACACACCACACACACACACACACACACACACACACACACACAATATGTATGTCTATATTCTAGAGTTCCAAAAACATTGTAACTAATTCTGATAGCTCAATTATCCAGGGTTGAGAACTGTCTTAGTTAGGCTTTTAGTGCTGTGAACAGACACCATGACCAGGGCAATGCTTATAAGGACAACATTTTATTGGGCCTTGCTTACAGGTTCAGAGGTTCAGTCCATTATCATCAAGGCGAGAACATGGCAGCACCCAGGCAGGCATGGGGCTGGAGGAACTGAGAGTTCTACATCTTCTTTTGAAGGCTGCTATCAGAATTTGCACTTCTGGGCAGCTAGGATGAGGGTCTTACAGCACACCCCCACATTGACATACCTACTGCAAAAGCGCCACAATTTCTAGTCGTGCCACTCCCTTTGCCAATTAATTTGGCCAAGGTTATATATATATATGTCGGACACTTTCTTCATCTGAAAACAGGTATTCCTCTATACATGGTGCTCACTGAATGCTCTATGGTGTATGGGACATTTGAGGTCCCCATGTGTCAAGTAAGTGTGCCTCTGTTTCTTTGTCATGTTCCCCTTGAAGACATGCCTTCTTCAAGTGCATCTTGATGCTGTTCTGAAAGAATTTATTATTTTCAAGAGAGAAAAGTAAGTAACTCTGGGCTGTAGACCAGTGACTTAAAATGATATCATATAGGCAGATTTTGTTTGCAGGGTTTTCATGTATGTTATAGACCAAAGTCTGCCACAAGATAACCACCATTCTTTGGTCCAGGGAGGCACAGGTCCAGGCTGATGACAAACCGACAGGACCACAGAAGCAGTGTGAAATAAGAATGTATATTTCTGGATGTCTCCTAGTACAGTCTGAAGGACTTTCGTCACCAGGATGAAGGGGCTTAAAAGGAGGGAGTATAGGGGGTTAGGTGAGTGTGGCTAGGCGGCGTGGGGGAAGGTGTCCAGGTGGGACCTTGCCTGGGCACCACTGCCCATGAGGGACCACACACACACATACATGGTATAGAATAGAGTTTATTCAGAATAGGGGATGGGAGTTAGTGGTAGAGAGAGAGAGGTAGAGAGAGAGAGAGGGAGAGAGAGAGGGAGAGAGAGAGAGAGAGAGAGAGAGAGAGAGAGAGAGGAGCGAGAGAGAGGAGAGGCCGCCATGACCACGTGGAGGGGGGAAGAGCCCCAAGGGCACAGAGGTGAGAGAGTGTGGGAGAGCAGAGAGCAAAGAGAGAGAGGAGGAGCAAGTAGCGCCTCTTATAGTGGGCCAGATCTCTGGGGCAGGGAATACCTGGCTATTGCCAGGTAGGTGTGGGGTGGAGCTTAGACAAAACCCCAACATACCCCAAAGTTTGTTTAATTAATAAAAGAAAAAGAAAAAAGAAAAGAAGTGACGGCAAATACAGCGAAGCAGGAATAGTGTCGTTGTTGAGATCTGGCTGCTTCATCCTGACATAGGGGCGGCGTGTCTCTGGGGAACCTAGAGATGGGGGTATGGGGGGTTGATTGTCCAGTCTCAGGAGGACAGGCTGCTTCTTTGCTGTCCAGGGTTTGTAGAGCCATTTGAAAATAGGTCAGGAGAACAGGTCCATTAGAAGCTGTCTGCATTTGGAGAAGCTGAGAGGAGATTGGAGCATCTGAAGGTTGCTTCTCTGGAGCTATCCTGGATATGGCAAGGGCCTGGACTTAACAAGATGTTGGAACACATTAGTATAGTTAGGGAATAAGACTAAGTACATTTGGGAGAAAGGAAAATTTTCTTAAGATGTACAATTAAAACCCAGAGGAATCCCACCCTTTGGAAAGGTAGTAAAGTGGGAACTTGGGCAGATGTACTTATCTGGATGGAGCCTACTTGGTCCATGAGCAGTAGATCTGGGTAGGTTTCCTGTAGCTAACAAGTTTATTAAAGAGATAACAACATGAGTTAACCACATGAACAGTCTTTAAGATGAGCCTTTGTGGATCAGAAGGAATAGAATTGAAGGTTGGGACAGTGACAGAGCAAAAGGGGAAATATGAAGCATTTAATAGAAACAGAGTTTAGGTAAGGAGATAACTGTCTCGCTGTCAATGTAGTCAGAAGTCTGAGCAATAAACAATAACTTAGCAGTTATATTATTAAAGAATGACAGATTCCAGTAGCCAGCAGTTCTTTGTGGTCTCTGGTCTCCATGGCGGCTTTGGCTGTCAGTCTGGCTTTCAAGCACAGAAGAAGCAAAGCTTTTTCTGTGGAATGGATACCCATGACATGAGAAATGGCTTACTTTTGTTTAGCTAAGTCATTTGACTCAAGGTATCCAGTTTTGTCCACTGCACTCTTTCAGGCAGCATCCTGTGGCGGTGTCCATCTTTCTTCTGAGACCTCCTGGGAGAAGCTGTCAGGCCTTTGGGAATTCTGTCTGTCTTAAATCTAATAACAAACTTCTGACAAGATTGAGCACAAGAGAGGAGAGCAATAGTTAAGAGAGAACAGGAATGGAAATCTTAAGTAGCTTTGACAGGTTGCATAGGTAGAGGAAAGTATATTGCCTTGGTTAGTAAAGATGCTAGGATCAGAGTAAGAAAGCTGGCAGCAATGGATAAAAATGTGGTGACAGAAAATGAGTTTGTCTAGGCAGATTTAGGCTTGTTAACATCAACTTGAGCATGCAAGCTATAGGAGCAAATGAGTTAAGGGTGTGGAAACACAGAATAGGTGAGGTTCAGATTCTTTATCGTTTACCAGACTGTTAATTTTAAAAGTATAGAGTCGAAGACAAGTAGCACCCACTGGGTAGGGAGGGAGTTGTTCTGCAAACTTAGCATCCTAAAGAGTGCAGAAACAACTGAAAGGCAGCTAAGCCAAAGAGTCCAGACCGTCGTGAGGACCCTTGGGAGCCGGGGCTAGAAAAGCTGGAGCTTTAAAAGCCGGAGGAAGCATCCCGCCTGGACCCGGATTTTCGAGGACAGCTGTAAAAGCCAAAGGGAGACTCAGGATCACTTCCGGATTAGGAAACACCCGAGGGTGGGTCTAGAAGTCCTAAGCAGGAGTGTGGACTAGGCATGAGAGGAAACCCTTCGTTCTAAAAGAGGTTAGCCAGACTTCATTTGAAAGGTAAGGGTTATTTACTATTATGGTTAATGTTTATTTAAATTTTTAATCTGCTAGAGGGAAGAACCTGACATGTAGCACACATCAGTGGAAGCCAGTGTGGACCGCTTGGCTGTGGGACCCAGTCCCCCAACCTTGCTTCTCCTTCTTGTGCATGACTGCAAGACCAGTCATGGCCTGCTCTAATAACAGTAGAGGACATTGGGAGTGGTGGGAAGGAAACCGCACAGTGAAGAAGAGGGAAGACAGGGTGGTAGAGAGAAGACATAGAGCTGTGAGAGAATCGGGTAGTAGAATTGATGGGGCATCCCAGTAGCCAGTGTGGAGCTGGGCATGATCTGTGGCTAGGCTTTTGCAGGTAAAGGCCCTAGAAATCTTCACTGTAGCCAGCAGAGTGGAACAGTATGGTGGTGGGGGGGTGGGGTGCAGCAACGGGAAATGAGTGCAGGCTTGTTGTGGCGAGGAAGCAGCATTGCTCGGCAGGGACGGAGCACAGCCGATTCTGAGAGCCTGGAGAGACCTCGCCATGGGTAGCAGTCACTGTCCCAACTCTGCGGCGGTTTTGATGAAAGTTAGTGATCACGCATGCGCAAGGCAGAACTTCCTGTCAGCAGCAGAAGTAGGAAGTTAGGTAGCCTGCAGTGGCTGGGAAGTAGCTTGTTTAGTATCCTAGCAAAGGCGCAGGAGGGGCAGAGCTGCCTCGGAATTGGCAGCAGCAGTGACGGCTTCGTCAGAAGTTCTGGAGCAGGAGGGGGCTGGCGTGGGCGGCAGCAGCCGCAGCCAACGCTGGGGCTTGGCCACAGCAGCCGCAGCCAACACTGGGGCTTGGCCAGCGCGCCATGAGCCCCGCAGGCCACAAAGCCAGCTCGCAGGAAAACAAGGGGAACCAGTAGAATAAATGCTGTCCTAGCAATAAGATGCAGGAGTGAATTAGATAGCTGAGCCTGGTGGCACTCGCCTGGCAGGGAATTGCCTCTGCACGCTGCTGAGTTCCACCAGGAAAGAAGGAGGGAACAGAACAGCAACGGTCCTGCGGGGAAATGCGGGAAGTGCAGAGACTATTGCTCTGACCAGAGGTGGTGTAAGACTAACCTAGAGGCTTAATATCCCATGGTGTTTCTCCTTCCTGGGTTTCGGAACCAAGTGACGGACTTTAGGCAGCAAGATGAAGGGGCTTAAAAGGGGGGAGTATAGGGGGTTAGGTGAGTGTGGCTAGGCAGAGTGGGGGAAGGTGTCCAGGCGGGCCCTTGCCTGGGCATCTCTGCCCCTGAGGGACCACACACACACATACATGGTATAGAATAGAGTTTATTCAGAATAGGGAATGGGAGTTAGTGGTAGAGAGAGAGAGAGTTAGAGAGAGAGAGAGAGAGAGAGAGAGAGAGAGAGAGAGAGAGAGAGAGGAGAGAGTGGAGGCCGGCCATGACCACGTGGAGGGAGGAAGAGCCCCAGGGGCAGAGAGGTGAGAAAGTGTGGGAGAGCTGATAGCAAAGAGAGAAAGGAGGAGCAAGTAGCCCCTCTTAAAGTGGGCCAGATCTCTGGGGCGGGGCATACCTGTCTATTGCCAGATAGGTGTGGGGTGGAGCTTAGACAAAACCCTAACACAGTCAAGTTAACATCTCAAATTAAGCATCACATTCCTCTGTAAAAGGCTAGGGTTTCTAGGGCAATATAGGATGTTTACCCAAAGTCCCGGGCACATGCGGTTAAAGGCTTTCCTCACCTTGGCTCCACTGTCATGCTATCCTGGGAGCTGAAGAAGGATGGTTCCCATGTCTGCTCTTCCAGACAAAGATGGCGGCATTGTAAAGTTTGGGAAGCTGCCTGAAAGAGCACTTATGCCTAGTCCGCCCATTGTATTCTTCTCTGTGCCATGCCCGGTGCCACCATAGGCCTCTGAGGCCCCTGGTGATCAGCTCTGGTAGCAGCCTCTAGCCCCAAGCCTAATGAACTCATCAGCTGCAGCCCTAAGGCCCAGCCTGGTGAACTAACCAGCTGCAACCCTTAGGCCCAGCTTGGTGTGCTAACTAACTCAGTACTACTCCAATTATCTCTCTGAGTTAAAAGTACCTACTGTCTTCTGAATCTTACATGGATAAGGTAAAAATGTTGTTTTGGTCAAAAACTCCCTAGGTGTGTCTGCAACACAAAAGCAATTCCTCACAAACGTCCCATGCCATCCAGGTGGGCCTGGGTAGACATAGCCTGTCTGCATAACAAGCAAGCTCAAGAGTTAAAAGCAGAACAGGCTTAACATGTCAGTGGATGCCCTGGGATATCCAAATTCAGTTGCAAGACAGAAAGCCTGGCCTCTGGAATGGGGGAAGGTAGCTATGAGCCAGGTACCAACTCAAATGTAAAATCTTTCTATTTTGTCCAATACCCATTCATATGGCAAGAACCTTGTAAGGTTTTTCTGATGTAAATATCATTAGTCTGGACCTATTGTTTGGAATCTACCTGCCCGAAAGAAAGAAAGAAAGAAAGAAAGAAAGAAAGAAAGAAAGAAAGAAAGAAAGAAAGAACCTGTGATTTAGAGTTCCTGGAATTTTTTTTACAGTGATTACATAAATGATTAGAGCAAAGCTTAGCAGAATTTTTGGCTACAAGATGGATTCTTTCATATCTATATTTGTTTGGTTATACTATTTCCCTGTCGCTAGGAAGAAGGAGAGTTTTCAGAAGTATAGTAAATTCCCAAGTGAGATTATCAGCTTATGAATATACAGGGAGTTCCACTTTTTCCCAGGAGACTTTTCTCACCTCTGTCTGTAAAATATGATTTTCCAGGTTTCACTGGGCCATCATGGCAATATATTTTTAAGTTTTTTGTTTTTATGGTAATAAAAAAGGATGCAAATCCAGGATGGAGATTTTGAAATAGCAGGAGCCGTTTTTTTGTCCCAGTCTTTTAATTGTTAAATTACCCCTGTGTAGTACATTTGTGAACTGGAATGTAAACATGGTGACTATTTATAAAGTCTTAACATTTTCAGGCGTGAGATGAATGAGAGGTAGCCACTGGACAAGCTGCAGGAGCCAGTTCTCCCCTTTCTACCATTTGTGGGCCCTTGGAATTAAAGTCAGAGTGTCAGGCTTATTCATTAAAGGCTCTAACTACTAAGCCCAACATGATGACTTTTAAAAGCTTTCTTAGCTCAGACTTCGTTATAAATTGAGGCAACAGTGAATGAACTTTAGTGTTACATTCATATAGTTATTCATTTGTTTATTCATGTAGAGCTTACATGCATATATTTATTCATTTACTTTTGTAACAACAATGATTAAAGACAAGAAGGGTGTGGATTTGGGAGGGGCTGGGTCAGCCAAGAGATGGGTAGTAGTGAGAAAATGGACATAGAAATGTTTTAATTATCTTTTAATTACATTTTAAAAGAATGAAAAATTTTGGATTATATGCTATCATTTCAAAAGTTTAAATTCCTTTCTCCTTTAATGAATAATACTCTCTCCCACCATCCCTCTCTCATACTTTTTTCCATTAAGAGTAAAAAGAGAATCTAATCAAAGACAAGGAAATGTAGCCTTGGAACAAACCAAAAACAACACAGAAGAGGAGGATTGGCAGAATAACAACCCATAAAATGCTTTGTAGAACAGTGTTTGGCACCTGGCTAGAAACTCCTGATTACCACAACAGAAGAGCTGACAGCAGTCTTGCCACTCCTGTACCTCATGACTTAGAGAATGTGATTGAAAAGTCCTCAAAAGTGGTCTCACTCTGCAGCAACTGGAGAGGAAGAGAGTTCCTGGTTCTGAGCACTTCTGTCCTGGCTTCTGTACTCAATGACTCTGTGACCTTAAGGGAATCATTTAACTACTTCCTCTGTTTTAGTTCCCCACTGAAAAGGTAGAGGGTTATTTAAGAAGAACTGGTCTTTGCTCTGTTAATGGTACAGTTGTTCTAAACAGCCTTTATTCTTATTTTTAAATGAATATTTTAATGTAGATTTATTCTTTATTCCTTTTGATGACACTGTGAAACATGAACACTCTGTACACAGTGAGCCGATTCAAGACGGGAGAATATCACACAGGGGCCAGAATTCCAAAAATTGATTGTGTAGGAATAAAGATGTTCCATCAGGAATAAATACATAGGTCAGATTAGAAGCAGGACCTTGCAGTGGGAGACTGCTTCTGCAACGAATCTGTTTGCAAGTGCCTCCTGTGTGTGTGGCCTCTCCCCTTCTCTTCTGCCTTCGAGGTGGCCTTGATCAATTGAACAAAATTCCACTGATAGGAGTCACACACACAGAAGTTGAGCAAATGCTTCAGGTTGGGAAAAAAAATTTTCCAGCATGGCAGTTGCAAAATATCATATACCAGTATGTTTCTTCCTGGAGGGCAAATGTCCCTCAAGATTATCAGAGACCAGATTCTGCAGAGGATCAGACAGTACAGCTGAACTAAAGGGTTACTTGCACCTGTTCAGAGATGTTACACCATATAGTAGAATTTTGCATGTTACATATGGAAGCCAGCAAACTTTTTCTTGAGAAACTCCTAGCTCTCCAAAGTGAAAGGGAAAAAAGTTAATAGCTCTTTGTTGCCAAGAAACATAAACATGATTTTTATTCCTTGGCCCTTTGTTTTTCATAGAGCTTAACTAAAATATGGAACAATTTTACATATGCCTACATGTCTTCCCTCCTGAGTTACATTTAAAGCAGCAGGATGGCTTATAGATCCCAGAGGTCAAACTCAGGGATACTGATGCCCCCACACTGTGAGAGGGCTGTCAGAATTGCCTTGTTACTGAAAATATTGTTGAGGTCTTACTCTGTTGTTTGTGTATTTCAGTCATGTGCAAAGTATAATTCACCTAACTGTTCATATGTTGTAACTCTACTGAGTTCATGAATATGAGATGTTTGAAGAACTTCTTCAGGTGCCCCACTGGTGACACTAGGTAAAACCAAAATATAGATAGTTTTACAGAGCACTGTTTTCAACTCTTGAGAAACTGAGGCCATCTAATGGTGTTCCCTATGGATAGTACAGACATAAACATGGTGACAGCACTCTGGTCCAAAGGGCCAGCTTGATTAACAGATGTCATTTGGAAAAGGCAGACAGGTGAAAGTAAATGGTCGACACCGAGGCAAGAAAGCTTGTGTAGAAAAACAAGACCTGAAGGTGAGACTAGCATTTATAAATCGCCATATTCTACTGTGACTGGGACATGGTGCTTCTGTACTAAGAGAAAACACACACACACACACACACACACTCACACAGACACAGACACACACACACACACACACACACACACACACACACACATATGTAGAAACATATAAATACTCAAAGCCCACCTCTTTCATTCAGCCCCTGTCTCTGAAGTTCTCAAATGTTATTTGTGACATTTTGCTTGTACTCCATCGCTGTTTAACTCAGAGCATTTCCCTGACCTTCAGAGGTGTGAATGGGTGAAACATAGGAACCCAGAGATGAGCCTGCAAGTGTCAGGTCCAAGTGCATGCTCCAGATTCCACCTTTTGTTCTTCTCTATTGATGACACCATGTGTTGGATGTGTTATGCATTTAACTTCCCTCATCTGGCCACTCCTGCTCTTGGACCTTGTCAACATCCTCCAAAACAGGAGCCTACAGGCCTGCAGGGCCAACAGGTCTCCACAGGGTGATTTGGACTGTTCTGTTCTGTGTCTTTAAACATTTATATGGGGGTAGGAGCTCAGGTGACCTCTAAAATTTAAATCTCTAAATTGTATTCCCATTTGGCATCTTTCTGAGCACTGTTGCTTCCAGAAGTGGGGATATGCTGGTTACCATGCAGGATAGGAGTTGCGTAAATGACTGGTACACAGTGTGTGGCTAGTTAGAAAGAAAAACAAACAGAAACAAATGCAGTGGGTTGTGCTGTGACTCAGTAGTAGAATATGTGCTCAGCATGAGTGAAGACCTGGGTAGATTCCCAGCACACACACAGGGATAGAATCACTGAATCTGGCTGTGTAGAATAGCTGGTTCTGAGCACCACTTACTGCTGTGCATTTTAGGAAGAGGAAAAACATCAAGAAGAAAACAAACCAAGCAAGCAAGCAAACAAACAACAACTTTCCCAAGAACTGGTAATTGCTTCTTTGTTTTACTTCCTAATTTGGGCTAAAATTTAGCACCCACCAGATGAAATATACTTATTTCTGAGAAGGATTAGTTCTGAGAACTTCAGAAACCAGTGGGACTACTTAATCCTTTCTTCTGTTCCCAGTGCAATCTGTCCAAGCAGACTCCTACCCCCCTTATTCTACAGAGCATCAGAAAGGCCTGAGCAGTGTTTGAAAACCAAAATGTCCTGGATGTAAATCACTCTGGGCACTGCAGTCAGAAATCTCCAGGGCATTCCCACTGACTCTTCGTGGAAGGGTGGGGCAGGTAGCTACCTTTGGGCAAAGCTTGTAAGATCCTGACTCCCTAGAATGATGCATCCTCCTAAGAGCCAATGATCCTATTGCAACCCTGGTGATAGGCATGAATCTCAAGCAGAATAGAGCATTTTTTGAGACAGGGTTTCTCTGTGTATCCCTGGCTGTCCTGGAACTCAACTTGTAGTCCAGGCTGGCCTTGAATTCAGAAATCTGCCTGCCTTTGCCTCCCAAGTGCTGGGATTGAAAGTGTGTGCCACCACAGCCTGGCCCAGCATTTCTAAATTAACCCCCGTGATCTAATTAATTAGTGGAAGTCCAGAAATGCCTGGATTTCCTATCTTTGTGGCTGTCTTGGTGACTCTTGAATTAATAACTAGGAAGGCAGCTGTTGGTATTGTTGCAGCTATTGATACTCTTGTTGCTGCTCAAGGTTGACATGGATTCTGGGCTGCAGTGTTTAATATGCTCAGTTGCCAAGCACAGAAATTGCTTGGCTCAGCCCCTCCGTGTTCCTGTGTTCTGTCCTCAAGATATCTGTCTTTTACTCCTGTTCACCTGTGATTGCTAGTCACTGCAATTTCAGTGTGCCTGCTCAATATGACACCCTGAGTCTCTGTATTTCATTCTGTGTGCTGTTCTCAACTGGTGGCCGATTAAAAAGCTCCCACACCAAAAGAAAAGTTATATGTATAAATATATATGTGTGCTTCTGTTGAGCTATAGTGTATATGATAAAAACGTGCATTCATGGATTAAAATGTCTTCTGTAACAGTATTCCCTTGGTGTTCCTTTGTCAACTGTGTGTGTCTCTGGCCCTCCCAGGTTATCTGCTCTTACTTCCATTTCCATTAAGCAGAAAGTCTCTTTAGCATGGATGGCGCTGTTGCTCTGTAGCTGGAATAGGAACAGTGAAAACAGGAACAGTGCAGGAACATATAAAGGCCTGCTTAGATGCCTCACCAGCTATAGTGCAAGGAATGGCCTATGCTGCAGGTATGAAAGGACAGAAATTCAGCACCTATGTTAAGCAATCCTATTGTAGAGGACGAAAAGGAACCTCCAAGCCTACTTGTTTTAAATGTAGAGAGTCAGGACATATGCAAAGGCAATGTCCAGGAAATAATAAGAGCAACTCCAATAAAAGGAGTGCTCCTCCAGGAGTTTGCGCTCATTGCCAAAAAGGCAAGCATTGTAATGATGAATTGAAATCAAAGCTCCACAAGGATCGACCACCCCTTACAGGGGAAAAGAAAGGAAAACTCAACTTAGATTTTTTAAATCAGAGGCAGCCCCTCAGCCACAAACTTGAAAGAGAGGAAACTGCTGTTAATATGGACATAGAACTAGTAACCTCAGACAAGCAAAATAAACAGCATTTTTCATAAGGGCCAATAAAGGCTCTTTTAATATAGATAAGGTGAAATAAAAGTGAAAAAAGCCTATATGGCTCAATTATGGCCCCTAACGGAAGAAAAAAATACAGGCTATAAATAAACTTATACAAAAACAATTGGCAAAGAAACATATTAAGAAAAATAACAGTCCTTAAAATACTTACATATCTGTAATAAAGAAAGTCAACTCTGTACCCCATTTTTAATAGGTTTACTTGGTTTTCTGGGGTCTACTTTCTTGAGTTCTTTGTATATATTGGATATTGGCCCTCTTTCTGATGTAGGGGTTGGTGAAGATCTTCTCCCAATTTGGTGGTTGCTAATTTGTCCTTTTGATGGTGTCCTTTGCTTTACAGAAACTTTGTAATTTCATGAGGTCCCATTTGTTAATTCTTGATCTTAGCGCAAATTCTAAGATCAAGTTCTATTAGTGTTCTGTTCAGGAACTTTCCCCATCTACCGATGTCCTTAAGGGTCTTCCCCAGTTTCTTTTCTATTAGCTTCAGAGTGTCTGGCTTTATGTGGAGGTCCTTCATCCATTTGGAGTTGAGCTTAGTACAAGGAGACAAGGATGGATCAATTCACATTCTTCTGCATGCTGGTCTCCAGTTGAGCCAGCACCATTTGTTGAAAAGGCTATCTTTTTTTCCATTGGATGTTTTCAGCCCCTTTGTCGAGGATCAAGTGGCCATAGGTGTGTGGGTTCATTTCTGGATCTTCAATCCTGTTCCATTGATCTGCCTGCCTGTCACTGTACCAATATCATGCAGTTTTTAACACTATTTTTCTGTAGTATTGCTTGAGGCCAGGGATACGTATTCCGCCAGAGTCTCTTTTGTTGTTGAGAATAGTTTTAGCTATCCTGGGTTTTTTGTTATTCCAGATGAATTTGAGAATTGCTCTTTATAACTCTATGAAGAATTGAGTTGGGATTTTGATGGGTATTGCGTTGAATCTGTATATTGCTTTTGGCAAAATGAAAATTTTAACTATATTAATCCTGCCAATCCATGAGCTTGGGAGGTTTTACCATTTTTGAGGTCTTTTTCTGTTTCGTTTTTCAGGGCCTTGAAGTTCTTGTCATACAGATCTTTCACATGTTTGGTAAGAGTCACCCCAAGGTACTTTATACTGTTTGTGGCTATTGTGAAGGGTGTTATTTCCCTAATTTCTTTCGCGGCCTGCTTATCCTTTGGGTATAGGAAAGCTACTGATTTGCTTGTGTTGATTTTATAACCTGCCACTTGGCTGAAGTTGTTTATCAGCTGTAGGAGTGCTCTAGTGGAGTTTTTTGGGTCACTAAAGTAGACTATCATGTCATCTTCAAATAATGATAGTTTGACTTCTTCCTTTCCAATTTGTATCCCTTGACTTCCTTATTTTGTCTAAATGCCCGACCTATTACCTCAAGTATAATATTGAAAAGATAAGGAGAAAGGGGGCAGACCTATCTAGTCCCTGATTTTAGTGGGATTGCTTCAAGTTTCTCTCCATTTAGTTTGATGCTGGTTACCAGTTTGCTGTATTTTGCTTTTACTATGTTTAAGTATGGGCCTTGAATTCCTGTCCTTTAGGCAGGGAGCCTAAAAAGGACCAAATGCTTTAATCTCCTTCAAGAGGGGATATCCATATATGTCTCCACAGGATACTAACTCCTCACTTGAGATCCCTGAGCAGCTTGTGTGATCTACAGCTGTTCAGAGAGACAGCAAGGAAAGGAAAAGCAAGAGAGACAGAAGACAAAAGGGAAGCTACAAAAGCTTTCACTGGCTCCAAAGAGAATGCTGACTGCTGACATGGACGCAGCTAGAGAAGCTAACAAGAGAATCTATAGAGTTGGTGACTGTTCAGCAGCAACCACAGACTCTTAAATTTATTTTCCTTGCATTGTATGATTAATTGCTATGCATGTAGACATACCAATTGTGTGGATTCTGACATAGATAAATATACAACAGTCATGATTCTATATCATACAACATATGATTCTACATATGTTATGCTTCCTATAGATTTCAAAGATGCTTGGTTTGACAAGGAAATTTTACAGCTATTTAAAAGATTGAAGGGGCTTATTAGACCAAAGCATTTTATGACAGCCCTGATATTAAATATTAGTGCTTTTATTACAATTATAACTTCATTTAAAGCTTCATCAGTGACTCTAGTCTCAGAATTGAAGCCTGCACACCTCGTTAATGATTTAAATAAAAATATTTCTTTGATGCTACTAAAGCAACAAATTATAGATAAGAAAGTAGAAGCAAAGTTTGATGCTTTAGAAGATGTAGTTTTAAGATTAGGACAAGAGGTAGAAAATATTAAGATTCAGCTTTCTACCAGGTGCTATGCCAGCTTTCGATACATATGCATAATGCCATTAGCCTATGATAAACAACATAATTGGACTCTTAACAAAAATCATGTGTTGGGAATTTGGGAAGATAATAGCATTACTCATGATATGGCTCAATTACAAACTCAATTTTCAGCTATGAACAAGCCATATGATGGGTCCACACATCTAGAAGACTTAGCTCAATCTATTAGTCTTGGTCTGCAGTCTCTGAACCCTATAAGTTGATTACATTGGATTATTGTCATCACTATGGCTACAGGAATAACCCTTCTTCTCCTCCTTATTCTTCCATTCATTTTCAGACTAGTTTTCTCCTCCATTTCTGCCAAAAGAGATATCCATGAGCTTCAATTAAAAAACTAGAAAAGGGGGAGATGCCACACCAACCCCAGTATATTCTGTGTGGCAAAAAATTTTCCACAGAATGAGGCATTTGACTCAGAGGAGAAAGTCTCCTGGAAAGGCTGTGGAACTTTCCAGTTGTAGAATAATTCTGCGCCTTAGTTCTCAAAATCAGTTTTCTCTAAAATTTCCTCTTTTCCTCTCTCACAAGTTGATCCTAAGAGTCCTGGCCGATAATCCATTTTTTGAAGTGGAATCACTGACTGCAAACTCTTTTTAAGACCTACAACACTTTGCCTCATAGTCATTTACATAATTACAACCCCCAACATCATGCAGGTTTATATGGCTAAGCATATGTAGAAGAGGGTGGCTCTGACACTGTACTAAGAAAAGCATTGATTAAGTTTATAAGTTTTTAAAAGTTAAAAGGTAAATGTTAGATAAGGATTTCACTTGGGAAGTCATTAAGCCCCAGGGAGTTTAAGAAACTTGAAACTCTATTTAAAGGTTTCCTGTTAACTACAAGTAGCACTGTATTCTAATCAGGAAGATACTACTAAGTATCTACAGATACTATCAAGTATCTGTAAATTGACCCTCTAAATCTGTTACATGAAAAGCATTGTGCCTGATTGATTTTGCATTTCCTTGTGCCAAATGCTTATAATAATTGTGCCTGCCTTACTGGCTACATCTTTTGAAATGGTAATGCCAACTCTTCTCCTATAAAAATCCTTATTTAGAGCTCCTAAATACATTCAGATTCAAACCTCCTCTGATGTTCTTTCTGTTTGCCACCACTGAGCCTGTATCTCTCCTGAAATCCAAAGTCTGCCCTCAGATTAGAATCCTCCAGGCTGGGATTCTCCTCTACCCCCTGGGTCCTGCTTCTTTTCCACAGACATAGGTGGATGTTCCAAGGCCCATAATCTGAACTAGACAGACAACAGAATCTTTGGGAACTTTCAACTAACTGATAGGCTCATCAAAGCTCCACAGTTAGAAAACTGGAGATCCAAGGCCTGTTCTGGAGTTAGTGGGCTTGGAATCTCTACTCACCAACTGCCCTGTAGCCCCTGCCCCACTAAGTTTCCTGTATGCTTTTGCCATTAGCCAAAGGTTGGGGTTCAGCACCCTAGGTTCTGAAGAGCACCAGCCTCAGGTGTATGCTCTCATTTTTCAGGCTGCACTGGTCCCTTTTTCCTCTATCTTCTCCTCAGATGTAAGTTTCTTCCGTGATGGGTTGGTGTGAGAAGAGCGACTTCTCAAAAGTTCTTTGGGACCAGACTGTTTTTGTTACTCCTAACCCTGTCAGTGTCCTCACTCCTGACCTGTCCAAGTGTGATGATCACGTACTGGATGCTTCATTGGTATGAAAGTTAGCCAATGCATCAATACTTCATATAGCTGTTTCCAACTTCCTCTATGCTCCATCCAAGTGAAGATCATTGTAAGTGCCTACCACCCCTTTACAAGCCAATCAAACATTTAGCAGGCTTAACTAGCTGTTCCTGGGTCATGAGAAGGGAAATATCTTTGACCACTCCTGAAGTTGGCGAAAATTAATCTCTTTGGCTGAGATTATTGAGGGATTCTCTCTCCTCCTGAGTTTCCAAGGCAGATAAAATGAAAATCTAGAGAGATGCCAATGACCAGTATAGCCTTGACAAGGAATGAGCTTTACTGGGGCAGAAGCACTTAGTTGGGAAGGCTGGATTGAGATGGAAACTGCCTGGGTTCATTATTTCCATTCAGCAAGCTCAAGTTTGCCCTATTTTATCTGAGCTCTTTAGACATCCTAAAACCCCACTTCCAGACCTGCCCATGTACCCATCTTGCCATATGCAAATGAGAACTGGATTCAGGAATGTTTCCCAACACAAGGAGAGAAATGATGGAGGTTCATAGCCAAAAGAATCTAAAAACCTGACTTAAGCTTTGATCTCTTTGTTCATGGGGGGTTTTATATTTCTGTTTTTACAGTTCTGGGGATGGAAACTAGTGCCTTTTGCCTGCTAGGTAAACAAATGCTCTGCCCACAAGCTTCATCCCCAAGGATGGATGACCTATAAACACTCATTCCAAAAGTCAAAACTTCCAACTTTCTAATATGCACAGTGAAGCTCCCAGATGTGTGGGCATGGCCAGGAGTTTTTTCAGACATTTTTCAGACTCTTAGAGATCAGCTTGCTGAAGGATACATCTGGTGTGCATTTAGATGGGGGCTTTTGCTCCATGCCTAGACTTTAGGGACTAAGATGATGGTGTGTACAGAAGGGCATAATAACCTCTGTTGGGAGAAGACACGTACAGCACACACACACACACACACACACACACACACACAAACCCAAAAAATACATAAAGGCACAACTTAAAAAAACCCTTTTTAAAGTTCTGTTTCAAAATCAGCTAGAATTATTCCCAATAAACATTTTTTACACTTATTGTAAATGTTATTATTTATTAGAAATCTTAAGTGATTTCCAAGGTTTCACCTTTCATTATCAGGTCAGTGGCTCACAGTTCAATGTCAATGAAGGAAAATAGACATTTCTTCTTTTGTCTTGTATGGTATGTGAGTGTGTGTGTGTGTGTGTGTGTGTGTGTGTGTGTGTATGTGTGTATGTGTTTGTGTGTTTGTGTGTGTGAAACATATACATCTAGATATGGCTGTGCATCGGTGTGCATGATGCATGATCCTGGGAACCAGGAAAGGACATCATATGTTCCTTTGTAACAATTTTCACCACTGAATCAAAATCTCTACCTGAACTTGAATCTACCAAACCCAGCTGTCCTTCTGTCTCTACCTCATCCCCAGCACCATGGTTATGGGTACACATGTTAGTCATATCTAGGTTTTTAGGTGGGCACTGAGATTGGAACTCGGGTCTTCTTTCTTATACTGTGAGCTCTCTTACCCACTGAATCATTTCCTAGACACCCAGATTTTCAATATATTAGGTGAAATGGTTTTCCTCACACAAACTACTAGAGAGCAAAGGTGGTCACTTTGTAATTATTTGATAACCAGGTTTACATTAACAGTCAGTTTCTTCACGGTTCAAACCAAATAACTCTTCAATCTCCAAGCAGCCTCACAATTAGCACAGGTCACAGGGGGACTCACTATCTTTCCAAAGCCACAAGAAACAGAACTGAACACAAACACACCATGTCTCAATGGGGAATTTTGAGGAATGCTGACTGCCTGGACTAGCGCATGACTGCATCACAAGTCAAGCTGGGCTGTCTAGGGGAGAAGCTGCGAGGCTTGGGGCAAGAACCAATGTCAGGAAGCACTCGCTTTTTGGAAGGGACTTAGCAGAAAGAGCAGAAATGTTTCCAGGGTTAGGACTCAGGCCTTGGGAGTTAGACCTCTGCATATCACAATAAAGAAAATCCAAAGTGCTACTGAACTTTGAAGATGAAGTGAGGCTATTTTGGCACATAACTATAATCCTATTAGTTTTAGAAAAACAACCCCCCCCCCAAAACATTGAGATCTCAAATTTTCCTCTGGAGAAGCTGCTTTAATTGTTCCAGAGAGACCATATCAACCTCTTGAATCTGTGGCCGTTTAAGAAAGAACATTGATAAACAGATTGCCACTGCGATCTCAGAAATAACTTGGCAGTTGGAGATTGCAGGGTTTTCTTAGAGGGGGATTCGTGAAAAACCCAGAAGACAAAGCCTCTTAAGAGAGCATACTCGACCGAGCTTCACTCATGTGCCAGCGATCTTGGAGAGCAACCCTAGAGCAAAATGCAGCTCACTGTCATTTTCCTCCCTGAAACCCAATGACTGGGGCTGTCTTGTCTGTGAAGCAGAACCAATTTACATTTAAACTTGTAATTCAAGTAACACAGTTGCCAAGAAAAATTCCAGTTGTGGAGCTGCTCAGGAATGCTCAGGATTTACTATCCTTGGTGCTACTTATAGTGAATGAAGATAGGGGCACATCCTGAGATGGCACCTTGATGACTTGGAGAAGCTAGCTACTCCTTGCTTGAGTGGAATATAAGGTTTTCGGGATACATTGGAAATGCCAAGTGCAGTGCAGATGAATTCATTTTTCATGACCAGGGAGACCCTGGAGGGCCTCAGGTATGGGCAACCAGATAGTGCTGGAGGCCCAGAATTACAGTTCACTTACATGTCTCTTCCCCATCATGTGGCCAGTGGTGGTAGTATATCCTGTACTGCTGCCAAACCTGGCTATTGAGGTATTTAGTTTACATGCTGCAGAACTGGCAAACACCGTTTGCATCTAAAAGTCCTTCTGTTTTCCTGGATATGTCCCCAAATTTGAATTGTAGTTCAAAACTTCATTCCTGTCTTTTTCTGCTAATGTGCCTTTAGAATGAAAGCACCATGAGACCTTTAAAGTAACAAGATTCCTATTATGAGTTGAAAGAGTCTTTTCCATGATTAGAACAGAAGGGAGCTTTCTTACGGAAATTCCATTCTCTGCTACTTATAAGTCCTTATGTATCCAAACTGCTCATATTTCTCTAGTTTTCAGTTTTATTACAGCCTACAGTCAGGACTCGGCGCAAGAGCACAGTGGCAGATTTTTGCCTAGCATTCAAGAGGCCCTGGACTCAGTTGTCCAGCATCACAAAATGAAATAAACAAAAATTCCCCACCTCAAAAACAATACCCAAAACATAATCCACACATCAAATTACTTACAAGAAGAACAGAGGAGTGACCCCTGGTTCTGGAAAGACTCAGTATAGCAGTATAGGGCAAACCCAGAGCAGGGAATAGGGAAGGGGTGGATGGGAGAACAGGGGGAGGGAAGGGAACTAATGTGACTTTCAGAGTGTGGGTGGCCAGAAAAGGGGAAATCATTTGACATATAAATAAAAAATATATCGAATAAAAAAGATAACTTAGCAAAAACAAACAATACCTGCAGGCAGAGATGGTGGTTTTTCATAAGTAAGTAGAAAGTGTATGAGGCCTGCTCTGTTCCTCAGGATAATTAATGCTCAGTGCAATAGTTCTCCCCAAGATGGCCCCCAGAGCACAGAAGTCTGAGCCAAGGTGGCTGCCATTTCTTCTGCAGGAGAGTAGCTGGCTAATACAGACCCCTGCCTTGCTCACAGAATCTGGGTCATGATTGATTCTGGAAATGGTACGAGAGGAACATGGGCTTCCACCTCTGACAGACTGCCTCTATCAGCAGGGCAGACAACAGGGTTCCTGGAGCTACCTAAAACAAGGGCAGATGGGCAAAGACACAAAGAGACCGACAGCAAGTCTAATCCTGATCAAGCTGTCAAATTTTATGTTTTACATAAGCCAATATAAAGGGAAGCTCACACGGTTTGGTAGGGGTAAAGGGGGGGAACAATCTCAGGGGGTTGGCATCATTCTAAGAAACATAATTTCTGGGTAAAGATAGTTATTGATGCTGGAATTTTGGCATGATAAAGGGGGTCAGGAGGAGGTAAAGTTGAAAAGGGTTGCTATAGTAACCTATCCACAGAAGAGCTTCGAAAGGAGGGGGTATCGACATCTATGTAAGAATGGTTCCTGGAATGGAGATCTAAATGAGAATGACCACTGTTATCAAGGTCTCCTGGCATTGAGATCTGGGTGGGAATGGCTTCTGGTATGGAGATTTCTTGGCATTGAGATGTAAGTTTGATGGCTCCTGACATCTCCACCTTCTCTGTATAGTAGAGACCAGAGTTCAGACAGCCATTGATATAAAGCAGATAAGGAATCAAAATAATGGGACAGTGCTTGTCTTAACAATTGACCCTGTCATCCAACATCCTGTTCCCATTAGGATGTCTCTGCCAGCCTCCAGAAACTCCTGTCTTAGGTGGGACTGGCCCTGGGAAGTTGCGAGTCATTGGCTAACTACCCAGAAATTTAATTGTTACTGATGCCTTCAGCTTGTGGGGTTCCTTCTGGAATCCCAGCTGGAATGGCTGTGACAAAGATGCACTCTCTGTTAAGGTACTAGAGTGTGTTGTTTAGGCTGTTTTGCCCTGGGGATATAGGTAGCCATCTCTCAATCCTACAAAGCCAAACGATGGTAATGTACCTGAATAGGCTTGGCTGCCAAGTCATCTTCCTGCTTCTTAATTAGGGCAGTGACGCATTTAAAAGCCCATGGTCCAGAAGAAAATAACAGTAATATTCCTACAAAGAGACCTAATATAAAGGGTAAAAGTGTATTGAGCCATGGAGAGGTAGAAAACCAATTTTCATACCAACTTTCTTTCTGTTATCTTTCTCTCTTATGTTTTTCTAGTCCTTTTCTATTTTCATGCTATTGTTTACAACTCCTGTCTTACTAGCATAAAAACCGAACACTTCTTTCAAAGCTGCACAAAGTGCACCCTGTTGGAAGAACATTAGATCAAGTCCTTGCCTATTTTGTAGGACAACCTCAGCTAGGGAGTCAATGTAGTCAGAGAGATCAATTATCCCCTACTGAAGGCGTTGGACATCTTGATCGATGGTGGCACTAAGCTCTGTGTACCTAGAGTTGCAAAGAACAAGGTAAGAAATAACTGTCCCCACTCTCACAGATCCAAGGCCAAGTAGGACAGAGAGAGTAACAGCAGAGATAGGTTCTCTGCAAGGGCGGCTCAAAGAAGTGGAAACTTCAGTGGATGTGGATTGATCCCACAAGTGAAAAAATTCTTCAGAGTGATAATAAACTAAGTGAGGAATCATCTTAATAAGGATGAAAAACTCAGGCCTCACACCATTCTTTTGATTTTGAAAAACTGAGGTGATGAGGCAAATTATAAGGCCATCAAGGCATGCCAACCATGTTTTTTCTGGGGGGGGGGAGAATAAAATAATTGCCAGGAGGGGGAAATTAGGTTTGATTACACATGTGAGCATAAACTGAGGGGTCATTGGTTCCACTAGAGATCACACAAAGTCGCAGGCCATATATTTGGGTTAATGAAAGAACTGTACAAGTGCCCTTTTGCCAATGGCAGCGCTGTGGATCATCAGCATGGGGGGTATCACCAAGAACAGCAGTTCCTTCATAAAAGTGTGGTTGGGAATGGTAGTACAACCAGCAATCCTCAACAAGTTCAGAGGAATATGTCATTTTTTTTATTCCATATAATTTATTTACATTTCAAATGATTTCCCTTTTCTAGCCCCCCCACTCCCCGAAAGTCCCGTAGCCCCCTTCTCTTCCCCTGTCCTCCCACCCAGCCCTTCCCACTTCCCCGTTCTGGTTTTGCTGAATACTGTTTCACTGAGTCTTTCCAGAACCAGGGGCCACTCCTCCTTTCTTCTTGTACCTCATTTGATGTGTGGATTATGTTTTGGGTATTCCAGTTTTCTAGGTTAATATCCACTTATTAGTGAGTGCATACCATGATTCACCTTTTGAGTCTGGGTTACCTCACTTAGTATGATATTCTCTAGCTCCATCCATTTGCCTAAGAATTTCATGAATTCATTGTTTCTAATGGCTGAATAGTACTCCATGGTGTAGATATACCACATTTTTTGCATCCACTCTACTGTTGAGGGATACCTGGGTTCTTTCCAGCATCTGGCAATTATAAATAGGGCTGCTATGAACATAGTAGAGCATGTATCTTTATTACATGGTGGGGAGTCTTCTGGGTATATGCCCAGGAGTGGTATAGCAGGATCTTCTGGAAGTGAGGTGCCCAGTTTTCTGAGGAACCGCCAGACTCCTTTCCAGAGTGGTTGTACCAATTTGCAACCCCACCAGCAGTGGAGGAGTGTTCCTCTTTCTTCACACCCTCTCCAACACCTGCTGTTTCCTGAATTTTTAATCTTAGCCTTTCTGACTGGTGTAAGATGAAGTCTCAGGGTTGTTTTGATTTGCATTTCCCTAATGACTAATGAAGTTGAGCATTTTTTAAGATGCCTCTCCGCTATTCGAAGTTCTTCAGGTGAGAATTCTTTGTTTAACTCTGTAGCCCATTTTTTAATAGGGTTGTTTGGTTTTCTGGAGTCTAACTTCTTGAGTTCTTTATATATACTGGATATTAGCCCT
This sequence comes from Apodemus sylvaticus, assembly GCF_947179515.1. Lineage (NCBI taxonomy): Eukaryota > Metazoa > Chordata > Mammalia > Rodentia > Muridae > Apodemus > Apodemus sylvaticus. The sequence continues at coordinate 56,127,377 of NC_067484.1, read as the reverse complement.
CTATCTGATGTAGGATTGGTGAAGATCTTTTCCCAATGTGTTGGTTGTCGATTTTTCCTCTTGATGGTGTCCTTTGCCTTACAGAAACTTTGTAATTTTATGAGGTCCCATTTGTCAATTCTTGCTTTTAGAGCATATGCTATTGGTGTTCTGTTCAGAAACTTTCTCCCTGTACCGATGTCCTCAAGGGTCTTCCCCAGTTTCTTTTCTATTAGCTTCAGGCTGTCTGGCTTTATGTGGAGGTCCTTGATCCATTTGGATTTGAGCTTAGTACAAGGAGACAAGAATGGATAAATTCACATTCTTCTGCATGCTGCCCTCCAGTTGAACCAGCACCATTTGTTGAAAAGGCTATCTTTTTTCCATTGGATGTTTTCAGCCACTTTGTCGAGGATCAAGTGGCCATAGGTGTGTAGGTTCATTTCTGTATCTTCAATCCTGTTCCATTGATCCTCCTGCCTGTCACTGTACCAATACCATGCAGTTTTTAACACTATTGAACTATCTATTTTTGAATCTTAGAAAATGTGGACTGACTGAAGACAGATGGAAAATGAGTGGAACATGAACTAAGTCTTAGAGAAATTAATTTGTGGTGTTATTTTGGGCAAATTACTTAAGCATTCTGAGCTTAGTTTACTCAAATGAAAGATGGAAAGATGCCTCAGAATTCTAGTTATAGGTAGGACTTCCTAGAGACAATGGCAAGGAACAGAAGAAATGCCATTTCTATTACACTAGGCACCCTGAGAGGGAGGGGAGGGACTACATAGGGCATTGGGAAGTTCACCATCCTGGGAGAACAGATCACCTTTCTTCCTGGCATGTGAGAGGAGATCAGCGGCACTCTTGCTCATGACCTTGGTGACATAGAGGGGATAGTTGTTCTGGCTGGTGACGGTGATGGCACAGAACACAGCCTCAGTTTCCAACTATAAATAAACCCAATCAGTAAAACAGAGCTCCTCACCATTGACAGGTCCTGCCTCTATAACAGGTGCTGATAAAGTACTTTGATGAGGCTAAGAACCACCCAGGAGGATTTGAATTTACATGACTTGGATCTGCCTCTGGGATTCCTCTTCTTACATTCCTGTGTTTCCCTCTGTCTGGGAGGAGGAGCATATCATAGGGTTGTGCCTAGGGCACTGCCTGTCATTGTACCTTTCTCCTCTCCTATAGTTAGCATGAAGCACCCCCCTCCAACATGCCTCTATTCCCCAACCTCAGGGCAGAGTCTCTGGGAAAGCAAAATCCCATCATTCACAGGTGAAGACTATTAGGAACATGAGTTCTTCAAGAGATTTCCTGCAGCTATGGTGTCAGGAAAGGGTTAGTTCTACATAGGATTTCTTATTAGAATTTTTACCAAGCTCAAAGCACAGCAACTCTTTTTATTACTGATCTCTTCAAGCCTACTACAATGTAGAGTTCATGCTTCCAAATATGCCACCTAAGCCAGCTGCACTTAATCTATGTGGGGAATACTGATTAGTTTACCCACACTTGATTAACCAATGGTGATCTGGGAGGTCGGGCTCTCTTGATTGACTGAGAGTAAAACCTGGTTCTGTTATGTACAAGGCAGGGAACCTCTGGTAGATCTCAGAATCTTTCAGTGGTGCTGCTGCTCTCCTGGCTAAGTGGGAGCACCAAAGAGTCCTGATCTCTGGAGCCATTGTAAGGAGTCACTCCATTGTGGATATGGTTCAGTCAGCTTGAGGAACTGGGCTGACTGAACTGGAATGTTCCAGATGGCTTTGGGGTGCAGGTAACTGCAAGCACTCAGACACCGCACCCTGGAGAATATGCTCAGTGCCCATTGCTCTGCTTTCTGAACAGCATCAATTGAGATTATGTCTTGAAGAGCTTTGAGCTACATCATAAAAAAGAAACTTGTAAATATTTTATGACATACTAAGAAAAGTTGGAGTGATATTATATGAATAACATCATAATGAGATAGGATGGTCTAGGCAGATAAAACTGCCTGGGAAAATTAAAACTTATTATATCACACAGTTTTTGCTTGGAAAAAAATCTTACTTTTGTCATATGTATTCACCTCTCATTGATCTATAAAACAATATAAGGAACTGTACCATAGTTACCAAATTCTTTAGGACATGCAAATGTTATAAAACAATGTATCAGAAAATATTATCATTTATAAAATCTTTCCATTGGTAACACTGATACAAATGTTTAATTATATTGTACTTACAATAAATTTTCTTTGCATGAAAAAAAAATAAAATTAAATAAAGGGCTAAAAAAAATTCATTCAACCCCTACTCAAAATGGAAGTCTTATTCTAAATAGGTACAGGTGTCTCTCTTATCTTGGAGTCCATCCCAGGGGCAGATTAGACAGGCAATACCATAAAAGGTCACACACAGGATCAGGAAGTGTTGCTGAGTGGTTGGTGCAGATCCAAGTTTATTGTGGCTAAGTATCTATAGCAGTTCTAATTGACTTCTGGTGTCATTGGCTTCTTAGAACACCAAAGTGCAGAACATCCTAATAAGAGCAGTAAAGTATGTGAGAAAGTTTTCTTATGGTGCTAATGATAGCACAAAATGTCAGATTAGACAGAAAATACTTACCTAAACTATCTGCAACTTGATTGAATTTGTTATCACCTAGGAGACTAGATTGGTGAGGCATACTTCTGGGTGTGTCTACATATTAACTGAGGGTGGGCAAAATTCTTCTGGATAATTCTATCAACCAACAGAAATCCAAGGGCCAGACAACGGTGGTACACACCTTTAATCCCAGCACTTGGGTGGTAGAAGCTTGCGGATTTTTGAGTTCAAGGCCAGCCTGGTCTACAGAGTTTGTTCCAGGACAGCCAGGGCTATACAGAGAAACCCTGTCTCGAAAAAGAAAAAAACAAACCACACCAAACAAAGCCAAACCAAAACAAGCCAAAGCAAACCAAAGCAAACCAAACAAAACGAAACAAAACAAAACAAACAAACAAACAAACCAAACAAAATAGAAAGCCAAATGCCCAGCCATTGGGAGGCAGAGGCAAGCAGATATCTGAGTACAAGGCTATCCGAGTCTGCAGATCAAGTTCCAGAACAGCTAGGGCTATACAGAGAAACCCTATCTCAGAAAATCAAAGAAAATAAAACAAATCTGGCGTGGGGATGGTTGGTGTAGTATGTCAGGGGGAACACACAGGAGTAAGCCTTAAGGACTTACATCACACACTATGAAAATATATTTGCACATTTGGAGCAATATAGTCAAATCTTTAAAAAGTTAACTGGTTTCTTTTATCATTATTATTAATATTTCTATCATTATTATTAAAATCTCTTGAGAAGAGTGTCCCTGTTTTATCAACATTACCAATAAAATGTCACTTATTCTTCACGTTTTTCAGACAAAACACCCTGGGAACATGTCCTTGCATACTTGCTGGCTGGGTCAATCTTTGCTTTATTTGTATTCAATGAAAGGAAAGAATGGATACAGAAAATGTGGTATACTTACTCAATGGAATACTACTGAGTAATTAAAAATGATGATTTCATGAAATTCTTGGGCAAATGTTTGGAACTAGAAAATATCATCCTAAGTGATGTAACCTAATTACAAAAGAACACACATGGAATGCAGTCACTGATAAGTGGTTATTAGCACAGAAGCTCTGAATACCCAAGACATAATTCACATATCAAATGATTCCCAAGAAGAAGGGAAGAGAGGGCCTTGGTCCTGGAAAGACTTGTTCCTGCATTGTAGGGGAGTACCAGGACAGAGATTTAGGAAGGGTTGATTGGAGAATGGGCTGAGGGTATAGGGTTATGAAACTTATGGGGAGGGGTGAACTGGGAAAGATAAATCATTTGCAATGGAAACAAAGAATGTGTGTGTATATATAAAATACAGGTCTTGTACAATGTGAAGTGTTAATTTCCTGGTTAGTTTTAGTAACTATATCATTTAAAAAAAGAGACCTATGAACAACAATCTGTATCTGGAAATGAATATACACAGCCACAGTAATAAACCTACTCATGTCAGTACTTAGAGTTAGTTCATTGGTACTATTTTATCCAGTCAATAAAAGATGAACATCCTGATTAATGAGTGATTTTGTTTTATAGCTACTGACACTGGTGTTCAGGTATTTCTACTTTACAAGGGATGCTGAATCCATTTACTTTTTATTTAAAACTTCTGGATTGTCTCTGGTTCCACATCCTAGTTATGATGTTCTTTCATTATTAGCACTTTGGTAATGCTCTTACAGAGAGAAGTGTATCTTTTTCTCATTTCTGTGGTATTGATACAGTGCAGGGTGTGGTGATATGAAATACCTTGTAAGCTACTGCATAAAGTAGAAACTTGTAAATATTTTAAGGCTTACTAAGATAAGTTGGAGTTATATTATATGAAAAACTTCAAATGTAAAGTATTGTGGCTTGCATTCACTAACTGGGACTGTATTCAGAAGTCATGATTTTAACATGACTCTATTTAATAAAAGCTTTTCCGGAAGATTTTATTCAAATTCTAGTCAAAACCCAACTTAGAGATCATCATTAAATAATTAGTGATGTCTCTAGAGAAGAAATTTTACTAGAGTTTTAAAAAGCCATAATAGAATTATTTAACCATTTAAAACAGAAAATAAATAAGATCATATGTTCAGCAATGTGTATGCTAATAGAATTATTTTTAAACTATGAGGTACAAAGTATTCTTTAAAAAATTAAAAGTGCAATATAACCAACTATAAAAGAACCAAAGGATAATTGAATATCGATGTTCTTTTCTCTGGTGTTTACAGAAATATACAATAGAATATATTTAAGCATTTGGCTATTTTGATGGTTTGTAAAGGAACAGATGTTGTGAGATAGGATAGTCTAGGCAGATAAAGCAGCCTGGGACAAATTAAACTTAATATATCACTCAGTTTTGCTTGGAAAAAATACTCACTATTGTCATATGTATTCATCTCTCATTGATCTACAACACTTTATAAGAAACAGTACCATGGTTATCAAAGTTCTTTAGGACATGCAAATGTTATAAAACAATGTATCAGAAAATATTATCATTTATAAAATCTTTCCATTGGCAACACTTATATAAATGTTTAATTATATTGTACTTACAATAAATTTTCTTTGCAGGAAAAAATTAAATAAAATAAAATTGAGGGCTAAAAAAATTTTATTCAACTCCTATTCAAAATGGAACTCTTATGCTAAATAGGTGCAAGTGTCTCTCTTTTCTTGGAGTCCATCCCAGGGGCAGCTTATAAATGCGATAGCATAAAAGGTCACACACAGAGTCAGGAAATATAGCTGAGTGGTTGGTGCAGACCCAAGCTTATTGTGGCTAAGTATACACAGCAGTTCTAACTGACTTCCGTTGTGATTGGCTTCTAAGAACACCAAAGTGCAGAACATCCTAATAAGAGCAGCAAATATATGTGAGAAAATTTTCTTATAGCTCTAATGATAGCAAAAAATGGCAGACTAGAGAGAAAATAGTTACCTCAGCCTTAGCATTCTTTCTGCAACTTGACTAAATTTGTTATCACCTAGGAGACTAGATTAGTGAGTCATACTTCTGGGTGTGTCTACAGATTAACTGAGGGTGGGCCAAATTCTTCCAGACAATTCAAACAACCAACAGAAAGCCAAGGGCCAGACAGTGGTGGTACACACCTTTAATCCCAGCACTTGGGAGGTAGAGGCTTGGGGATTTCTGAATTTGAGGCTAACCTGCTCCACAGAGTTCATTCCAGGACAGCCAGGACTATACAGAGCAAACCTGTCTCGAGAAAACCAAACCACACCAAAGTAAACCAAAGCAAACCAACGCAAACCAAAGCAAACCAAAGCAAACCAAAGCCAAGCAAACCAAACCAAACCAGACAAAACAAAACAAAACAAAAAAGAAAGCCAAATGCCCAGCACTAGGGAGGCAGAGGCAAGCAGATATCTGAGTTCAAGGCTATCTTAGTCTGCAGATCAAGTTCCAGGGCAGCTAGGGCTATACAGAGAAACCCTATCTCAGAAAAACAAATCTGGAATGAGGATGGTTGGTGTGGTGTGGCAAGGTGAACACATAGGAGGACGCATTAAAAACTTATATCACACACACCATGAAAATATCTCTTAACACCTCAGAGGCTGATTTTTCTAGTATATCAACCTCCTTTTGTCTTCTGGCCATTCTCATTGATTGAATTCTAGAAATATTTTCTTTCAGGCTCTAGTAAGAGCCCTCCTCCCTAATGAGGCACATAAAGGTTAAGGTTTACAATGAAATGTCTTCTGTCTTATATCAACTATCTTCGGGTAACATGTGTTAACGCATAATGAAGCCAGTTTATCAGGGTCAAACTCTTAACACACAGCTTCCATGATTCCATCACAACAATAAAGACTTCACTATTCTGGGCAAAGCACAGCTGTGGCTTCCTTGCACGAATGAGGAAATGACCCTTGTTTTATTTTTGCTTGGAACATAGGAGATACAGATTAAATGTTTTTCTAAAATTTTTGTTTCTTTTGATTCAAATATGATTACATTACTTTCTCCCTTCCCTTTTTCCTTCCACCCCCTCTCAAATACCTGCCTCTCACTTCCCCTCAAAAGCATGGCCTGTTGACATGGTTTTTAAAAATATTGTTATTGTTACATATATGTAATAGCAGAGAAATCTAATAACCCTGATGACCAGGAGGCTCAAGTGTTTATTTCACAGATGTTTTCTGCTAAGTCAGCATCTCCCTAAGTAGCTATGGCTGGCCTTGAAATGAAAATGTAATAGCAGAGACATCTAATCAAGTTGAATCTTTTTGGAGGCACTCATATGCACATAATTTCAGGATTAACTAATTTGTATTAGATATCTATCTCTGAACTCATCCTGGGAGAAGGTAGTTCTTATTTTACTTGCAATTCTTTGCCTAGTGTTGAGGCCCTATGAGATTTTGTTCTTCTGGGTCATCATATCTACTAGTGTTTTTGCTTGGGTCTTGTTTTGGATGTTCTAAGATGGTGTTAACAGGGTTGAGGCTTCCCAGTTGTTTCCTGAAGACACACTCTCACGGCTGACTTCCTAGAGGATCTTACAACAATCCTGACTCCTCTAAGTCCTGTCAGTGTGAGAGCAGTTCTGATGTAGCTATAACCACTGAGATAGTACTTCTCTGTCTTTGACCTGGTGCAGTTTTCTGATTGTCTCTGTCTACTGCAAATGGATATTTCCTAATTGTGCCGCGCTGATTCCCTGAACAGCAGGGAAGAAAGACTAGCACACCAGTTCCTTCCAGAGAGAGTTTACTCAGAATAAATGTTTAGGTCCAACTTGCTGGGTGTGCCCCCCGAATCTCCCTAGAGCGTGACTGACATACCCTTGCTAGGATGGCCCATGGTCCGAGACGATGCTTCGCTCTACCATTGGCCAAGCAACATGGCATGAGATCACGCCACTGAGTGATCCAAGCCTCAAGCCTTATTCGGACTTGTTTACTCCAGACGGCCAGGCTCTGGCAGCGCCATCTTTAAGGCACGGTCAGCTCTCCACAGTTCTCCCTTTTTGTTTTTATAAAAGTCTGATACCATTTGTTCAAACAAAACCCTTCATGAGTGGTCCTGTGATCAAGAATGGTTAGGCCAAGAAGTTGACCCACATTACTGGGTGCAATGTGCAAGAATCCCTCCAGGCGCAAAGGCTGGGCCACAAAACAAATGGACACCCATCCACAGTAGAATGTGAACAATATCACATGGGGTGCAAGGGCTGTACTATGCTTGAGAAATTGGGGAAAGGAGGTTAGCGCTTATCAATCGCTGCCAGCCATGCCTGAGGAGAAACTCCTGCCTCAAGGGCCTGTGCTCTAGAGCCATCCGGCAGAGATAAAATGCACCCAGAGCACAGGCCCCCAGCAGGGCAAGAGTCAACACTCCTACTCCTGCCCACTCCTTTAGGTGAGACATTGCTTGAAGAATCCAAGAAGAAAATCCTTCAGCAAGCGAGGCATCCACACGTGGAGAATTAACCATGGTAATGGAGACACGCAATTCTTTCATGAGGCTGTCAAATGATCTGGACCAATTACCTGTAAGATAGCTAGACAATTCTTTAGAAAGATTTGCAGCTTGAGAATAATTATTATAATATATAGAGGTCACACACATTCCAGAAAACTTCCACTCACATCCCAATTGGGCTATCTGCCAGAGTGTATCTATTTGTTCTTGCACTAAGTCAATTCGCTGATTGACTACCATGAGGCCTCCCTTAATCTGCCCATTAATGGAGGCTTGTACATCGAGTGCTTGTGCAACATTGGCAGATAGATTATTTAACGCGGCAGCATTTTGAATGCCCTGGGAAAGACCCACACCAGCCGCAGCAGCTAATTTTTCAGAAGAGAGAGGCCACTGAGGAACCCACACTGGCTCCTCTGTCTTCCAGGTGCTAGGAATATTCTCAGTGGCTCCTAAGAAAAACCCAATCCTTTTTTATCTCTTTTAGGGGTTGCCGTTACTGGATGTATATCCCCCTGAGAATCTTTACCCAATCCTTGCCCGGGCTGCCATCCAATGCGCCACATCATCCACTGTGAGGGCATTGAATATCCACTATTGGTCAATTGATATCCCATGAGTGTTAGCAGGTCTCTGCCCCAAAAGCTGATAGGTAACTTCAGCACATAAGGTTGGGATTGACCACTATGTCCTTCTTCATCCTTCCAAGAAAGGAGGGCTGCGCTCATATTAGGAGCTTTTGCATACCCTTGGCCCTGCAGGGACTGAGCAGATGCCTGTACCGGCCAAGCAGTAGGCCAATCCTTAGTGGCAATGATGCTACGATCAACCCCAGTATCGAATAAACCCTGGATTTTCTTGCCATTAACTCTTAATTGTAACATCATCCAGATGTAAACTAAAGAATATAGCATCATTACCTGTTGAGCCAAATCAGAGGACACTGTGGCGAGTTGTACGCGCAGCAAATGAACTATGGCAACTGGGCAAAAGTAAAACTTGGGCGTTTCGATCTCCTGGAGTGATGGCCGTAACCACCCCTAGGAGAGGAGGCCATGATTTTAACAACCCCTTCATAATCAGAATCAATAACTCCTGGATGAATGATTGGACCCTTTAAGGCAGAAGAGGATCTCCCCAATAGCAACCCCACTGTTCCTGCTGGTAATGGACCTTTAAAGTCCGTAGGGATCAGCTGTACCCCCATCTGTGGTATTAATACGACTCGGGTGGTGTATAGGTGGTCCAACCCTGCGGATCCTGGGGTTGTCCTTCTCGGTATCTCGGAAAGCCCAGTGTAGTTCCGGGGGCTGGCGATGTCAAGGCCCCATATATTTGTGGGCCCTGGGGTTGAGGGCCCCTCTGCACGTTTTTTCGCCGGGGGCCACCACTATCCCTGAGTTAAAGGCTGGCCATGGATGTCCTTGACCCACCTGCACTCATTGGCCCAGTGATTTCCTTTACAACACCTGGGACAAATCCTCCTTTATTAGGACATTGCTTCTTCAGGTGTCCTTGCTTACCACAAGAAAAGCAAGCTCCAGGAGATCTTTGTTTAGTTTTAGAATATTGAACTACTCCTTGCACAACAGCTGCTGCCAATCCAGCATTAGACAAAGGTCCTCCTATCTCGAGACATGCTTTCATCCAGGCCTGAAATCCCTCCCCTTTCAATGGGGTAATGGCATTGCGGCATTCACGAGTGCACTGCTCAAAAATTAATTGTTGCACCAGTGGCATGGCCACATTGGCATCTCCAAAAATCCGATCTGCTGCCTCCATCATTCTGGCCACAAAAATCTGACAATGGCTGGGTAGCCTCTTGAAGAATTTTGGCTGTTGCCAGAAACCTCTCCTTTATATGGGAGAGACTTCCAGGCCTTCTTGGCTATCTGTCTCACCTGATCATACACCTGGATGGGAAAGTTAATCTGATTGTTCAGCCACTATCCCTTGCCCATGAGCATGTGATAAGTCCAAGCAGCCTGGCCATTAGCAACATTCTCCCTGGCTTGTTGTTGTACCAGTTCAGCGTATATGGACTTCCATTCTAGACATTGCCCCATAGTCAAACACGCCTTAACTGTGGATTGCCAATAAGAGGGCATCATAACATTCCCAGATATGCGCTCAACCAACGCAAGGGTGAAAGAGGCATTAATGCCATATGCTTGAACTGACTCTGCCAAATTGTTTAGGAGCTTGATGTCGCGCAGTTCATGAGATCTCACTTGATTAGCATCTTCATAGACTGGGAAAGCCATAGCAGCTTCTCTCCATGTATTAGGGCAAAAGGTATGAGGTGCTTGGGCCCCCTCTGCTGATCCTAGGGACGATGGGCCAGCGGACACTTCCGAATAGGGTGGAGGGGCTGTCTGCAACACCCTGTGTCTCATCACTTCCATGTTCTCCCCCTTTAACTCCTTGTCTTGCTTCTCCTTCTTCTCTTTTTTTTTTTTCTCCTTCGTTCTACCTTTGCTAGGAGCTCCCATATAGCTTCTTCTAGATCCTCCATATCTAGCTCACTCTCAGAGCTGCCATCTGTTCCTGAATCCTGCTCCCCCTCTATTCCTTTCAAGCTAGGATACAGGTGCGGTGGTTTGCTAGGAGGCTCTTGGGATTTAACAGAGCATGTATCAGAGTGGGCATCTTTAACCTGCTCTAAGGCCTCAGCTGTAGCCTGTATGGCAGGCAGGCAACTCTCACAAGTCAGACAGCTGCGGATAACTTTCCACAAACCCCGCACTCCCGTTAAAAAGTTCTGAATAGTTTTGCCTTTGAACGTATGGCAACGGAGGCAGAAACAGCTGATTAAAGTTATCAGAACCACTGCCACAAACACCAGAATGACAATTAACGGAGGGATTCCTCCCGGCATGAACATAGTCTGCTGGCTGCTTTTACTTTCACTTTATGATGCCTCCTTCCAAGGACCTAAAAGGCATGAGGCCTCCTTCTGAGGACTTTCTAATGCGGGGCCCAACTTACTGGCCACTTACCAAGCGCTTGCTCTGACTCTCAACAGGTTCTGGAACTCCCGGGGACATGAAGAAAAAAGGGTGCCTGTACGGGCCACGAAATATGCCATGCCAGTTCCCTGACCAGCATGACTAGCTGGAAGAAAGACTAGCACACCAGTTCCTTCCAGAAAGAGTTTACTCAGAATGAATGTTTAGTTACAGCTTGCTGGGTGTGCCCCCGAATCTACCTAGAGCATGACTGATATACCTTTGCTAGGACAGCCCATGGTCTGAGATGATGCTTCGCTCTACCATTGGCCAAGCAACATGGCGTGAGATAACACCACTGAGTGATCCAAGCCTTATACGGGCTTGTTTACTCTGGATGGCCAGGCTAGGGCGGTGCCATCTTTAAGGTACGGTCCGCTCTACACACCTAATGAGGAGGGGAGATACATTTCTCTGTGGGTTTAATGACATTGTGTCATTTAAGAAAGCTCAGCCCTAGCTTGGCAATTTGGGAGATTTGAAAATTCTCCTTGTTTCTACCCGATGGAGATGGCATTTTGCTCTTACTCCTGTGGAAGCATACAGGAAAACTCTTGAGGATAGCAGATGCCTTCATTTAGGTGATGTGATATAATGTTCAGCTGTAGATGAATCTAATAAATACAAACTAGAAACTTATCCAAATGGAAAAATGCCCCGATTCTTCTTCCTTATGGAGAACAGATCTTTCCAAGATCAGGAAGAAGTGGGGTGAAGAGGAGGGGGAGAGCATCTGCACTGAGGAACCACGGGGGGGGGGGACTTTCCAACCAAGCAATGGCACTACAAGTCTGAAATACAAGAAGTTGATTGGATTCCATGGCTGCCAAGGAAGAGCTAGGGCCTCTGACTGCTGGGCTGAACACATGGGAAGGCGGAAGGGGTAACAGTTCTAGCACCCATGGTCTATCCCATGAGAGCACTACAAACTGGGGATTCTGGGTAAAAAGATTTAAGTTTGGGTGTTCAGGAGACATGGGAAGAAAGCATATCACTTCACTAAAACATGTCAGAGTGAATTGTATACTTCCCTCACCTCCTCCTATCTCAAGATATTGCTGAGCCTCTGAAATCACAACAGCTAGAGTCCTGTATTTTGGGACTTGAAAAGGAAAGGAGCCCCAGATACAGTATCTCTGAGTAAAGATGCCTGCTGGGGCATATCAATTTGAGAGATTAAAATTGCTTCTACTGGTTATTCATTATGATCCATAAGCCAGTGGTAACATCCTGTTGAGCCTGAAACTGAGTGGCTCTTTTGATTTTTAAATTAATCATTTTATTTACATCCCAAATGCTGTCCCTTTCCCAGCTACCCTTCCCACAATTTTAAACTTATATTAGTCCCCAAATAACTGCACTGAGAGACCAAGTTTTCTTTATTTATTTTATTGAAAATGGTCTAGTGGCACATACTTTTAATCCCAGCACAAAGGAGAGAGAAGCAGTCAGATCTATCTCTGTAAGTTAAAGGACAGCCTAAGCTACATGGTGAGAATGGAAGGGGTCACAGAACAACATGAGAGCCTATATACCACTCCTGTAGGCCTGACTGCCACAGTCACAGACCTCTGCTTATGTTCTGAAGGAGATTAGTTTGAATTCTCTTTGGCATCGAAGGCTATGCAAAGCCTGTTTCTGCTTGCCTCTACAGTCAAGTGCCTGGCACCAGGTGTTCAAGAGATGCTGCAGGAAGGAACTGTTTTCCTCGCTGTAAATGTCATCAGATGAATGGAGATCTCCATCTCCTTTTCTTCCTGGTTCCTCCTAGCAGAGTTCAGGGCTGAGTGCATTTCGCAAAGCATGTCGGGACTGTGCATCCATCCGATTAGGCAGTCCAGGAAACGGGTAGTGAATGGCTTCGCTTCCTACAGATAATCATTGTGGACGTTGAAGCTCTTGCTTTCATCATTTCTTTAGAAAGTTAATATGGTTCCTGAGAAGCCAGTGGATACCAACATGACCTAAATTCATTATTATGGAAGGCTCTGAGATCTGCTGTCCTGGGTCAGATTTCTGAAGAAATGCTGCCTTAGCACAGGCATAACATCACGTAGCTTTCGTTCACTCTCAAACTATTCTTTCTATTATAGCCTGGTTCCCTAGACTGTCAATCCTCTCCTTGCTTGTTTTACTTTTCATGACTTGCTCTACCTTTTTTTGTAGTTGTTGTTTCTGGTGTTTTTTGTTCTTCTCTCAGAGACCAGGAAGCTCAAGTGTTTATTTTACAGATGTTTTCTGCTAAGTCAGCATATCCCTAAGTAGCTATGGCTGGCCTTGAAATGAAAAGTTGTTTCTCTTTCTTAATACTCAGATTGTGACTGATGAAAGGGTTAGGTTGCTCCTGGACTAAGATGCCATGCCAGGACTTCTCCAGAAATGTTAGTCAATGGAAATTTGGGTACCGTTAGGGGCACTTTTGAGCTTTTGCAGTCTCTGAATTTTCCTGTACTTAGCTCTTCTCATCTTAAACCACCGGTGCACTTCGGATTGTCCCATATACAGCTGTCTTGCAAGGATCTTCTTTGTGATCTCATTAGGGTACTGAACTTCTTGAAAAGCTTGCTCAAGTGTGCCTAGCTGCCAGGGTGTAAGACCTCTACGTATTCGTTGTCGAGTGCGCCGGGGCTGAGGTTTTGGAACTCTGGCAACTATGGTCTCCAATCCTTCCAACTGTAGATGTCTGGGGCTTTGATGGCTCTCTTGGTTTGAGAAGGTGACATCACCACCAAGGTCGTTCAAGCTGACTTCTAGCTTCTTATCACCCTGTTGATTCAGGATACCATGGTGCTCCGGGTTGTCCAGAAAGCTTAGTGCATGTTCTAGGAGAACGCTGTTCTCTTCAGCAGCAAGTACTTGTGGTTGTTGAACTCTGGCATCTAAGGTGTCCAATCCCTCCAACTGTAGATGTCTGGGGTTTTGATGACTCTCCTGATTCCAGAAGGCGACATCAACACCAAGGTCATTGAAGCTGACTTCCAGGTTCTTATCACGCTGTTGGTTCAGGATACCCTGGTACTCGGGGTTGTCCACGAGGCCTAATGCAGGATCATGGAAAATGCTATTTTCTTCAGCAGCAATTACCTCTTGGTCATCTTTGATTTCCACCTCAATCTCAGGTTCCGCCATGCTGAGGATATTGGATGTAGAGTTATCTCTGAGGAGTTCCATTTCTTGAACTCTGTAGAAGAAGCCTTCTTTCATAGATAAGGACGTGGTCTGCATAATCCTACAGTCAGTGTCTTTCTCTATCTGAAAAAGCTGACAATCCAGAGCTGCTCAGTGCACCAAGCTGGACTTCTCCACAGTCTCAATCTGGCATAGAAATCTGAACAGAATCCTGTTGTACTGTTCTACAGTCTTTGGTCTTTGGTGAAATCGCAAGGAACTTGGTCCTACTTCCAGTGATGGAGCAGCAAACAGCAGGACAAGGTAACTGACCAGCAAGAAGGAGGGCAAGTGGCAGAAAAGCAAACATTCCTTCCATCAAGTCCTTTTATAGATGTCCCAGGCAAAAGGCCCCGCCCACATTTAGGGAGGGCCTCACATCAAAAGGTCAATTACAGAAAACTCCTTGGTATCTGGGCATAGTAGCACACACCTTTAATCCAAGAATTCTGGAAGTAGAAGCAAGGGGATTTCTTTGAGCTCCATGAGGACTTGTGTATATAGCAAGTTCTAGATGGAATGATGGAGGTAGAGAGAGATATGCAACAGAGAGAGACAGAGACAGAGAGAGAGAGAGAGAGAGAGAGAGAGAGAGAGAGAGAGAGAGAGAGAGAGAGGAGCTGTGCATGACCTTGTTCAGGAATTTGTTTTTAACTCCAGATGCAATTAAAAGACCGGCCAATAATCCAATCAAAATTTTCTAGATGTAAACTCTTTTAGTGACAGAAGACTTACTTAGCATGTAACTTTTAGATATTCCTTTCTTCACTTCTTATCTAACTAAATATATAAGTTGAAACTGCTGCCTCAAAATTAAAAACAATTGGAGAAGATATCAGTCAAATTAGAAAGAAAATTTTGTAACCAGATTTATGGTGAAAATTTGAAGATTCATTTTTGTTTGGTTGGGTTTTTTGTTTGTTTGTTTGTTTGTATGGGCTTTGGTTTTCTGAAACAGGGTTTTACTATACAATTTTGGTTGTCCTGGAACTCACAGGATCTACCTTTCTTCTGACTCCTTAGTGCTGGGATTAAAGGTACACACCATTAACTGACCTTGAAAATTAAGATGTGTTTTTGCGTTTTGTTTTGATTTTGAGATAGCCTTTTTTGTGTAGTCCTGGTTGTTCTTAACCTGGATTTGTAGACCATTCTGGCCAAAAACTCAGAGACCCTACAACCTCTGACTCTAGAGTGCTGGGATTAAAAGCATTTGCTACCACTGCCTGGCTGATGACCAATTCTTTTTCTTTTTTTTTATTCGATGTATTCTTTATTTGCATATCAAATGATTTCCTCTTTTCTTGGTCCCCACTCCGCACAAGTCCCATAAGCCCTCTTCCCTCCCTCTGTTCCTCCATCAACTCCTTCCCACTTCCCTGTTCTGGTATTCCCCTATACTGTTGCATTGAGTCTTTCCAGAACCAGGAGTCACTCCTCTGTTCTTTTTGGACATCATTTAATATGTGGATTATTTCTTGGGTATTCAATGTTTTTAGGTTATTATCCACTTATCAGTGAGTTCATACCATGGCTGACATTTTGAGACTGTGTTACCTCACTTACTATGATGTTCTCCAGCTCCATCCATTTGTCTACGAATTTCATGAATCCATTGTTTCTAATGGCTGAATAGTAAGTAGTCCATTATATAAATATACCACATTTTTTGTATCCATTCCTCTGTTGAGGGACACCTGGGTTGTTTACAGCTTCTTTCTACTACAAATAGGTCTGCCATGAACATAGTGGAGCATGTGTCCTTATTAGATGCTGGGAAATCCTTTGGGTATATGCCCAGGATCAAGGTCCTCTGGAAGTGCCATGCCCAGTTTTCTGAGGAACCACCAGATTGATTTCCAAAGTGGTTGCACCATCTTACAATCCCACCAGCAATGGAGCAGTGTTCCTCTTTCTCCACATCCTTGACAGCACCTGCTGTCTCCTGAGTTTTTGACCTTAGCCATTCAGACTGGTGTGAGGTGAAATCTCAGGGTTGTTTTGATTTGCATTTCCCTAATGATTAATGATGTTGAACATTTCTTAAGGTGTCTCTCAGCCCTCTGAAGTTCTTCATGTGAAAAATTTTGTTTGGCTTGGTACCCCACATTTTAATGGGGTTATTTCGTTCTCTAGGTTCTATCTTCTTGAATTCTCTGTATATATTAGATATTAGCCCTCTGTCATATTTAGAGCTGGTGAAGATCCTTTCCCAATCTGTTGGTTGACATTTTGTCCTTTTTACAGTGTCCTTTGCCTTACAGAAACTTTGGAGTTGTATGAGGTCCCATTTGTCAATTCTCGATCTTAGAGCATAAGCTATTAGTGTTCTATTCAGGAACTTTTTCCCTGTGCCCATGTCCCCAAGGGTCTTCCCCATTTTATTTTCTATTAGTTTCAGTGTGTCAGCTTTTATGTGGAGGTCTTTGATTCATTTGGAGTTGAGCTTAGTACAAGGAGATAAGAATGGATCGATTTGCATGTTTCTGCATGTTGACCTCCAATTGAACCAGCACCATTTGTTGAAAAGACTATCTTTTTTCCACTGGATGCTTTCAGCTCCTTTGTCCAAGATCAAGTGACCATAGGTGTGTGAGTCCATTTCTTGATCTTCAATCCTATTCCATTGATCTGCTTACATGACTTTGTACCAATACCATGCAGTTTTTATCACTATTGCTCTGTAGTAAAATTTGAGGTCTGGGATACTAAATTCCCCTGAAGTTCTTTTACTGTTGAGAATAGTTTTAGCTATCCTGGGTTTTTTGTTATTCCAGATGAATTTGAACATTGCTCTTTCTAGCTCTATGAAGAAGTGGGTTGGGATTTTGATGGGTATTGCATTGAAACTGCACATTGCCTTTGGCAATATGGCCATTTTAACTATAATAGTCCTGCCAATCGATGAGCAAGAAGATTTTTTCCATTTTCTGAGATCTTCTTCAATTTTCTTCTTCAGAGATCTGAAGTTCTTGTCATATAGTTATTTCACTTGTTTGGTTAGAGTCACTCCAAGGTACTTTATGCTGTTTGTGGCTATTTTGAAGGGTGTCATTTCTCTAATTTCTTTCTCAGTCTGCTTATACTTTGAGTATATAAAGGCTATTGATTTGCTTGAGTTGATTTTGTAGCCAGCCACTTTGCTGAAATTGTTTGTCAGCTGTAGAAGTTCTCTAGTAGAGTTTTTTGGGTCACTTAAGTATACTATCATATCATCTGCAAATAGTGACAGTTTGACTTCTTCCTTTCCAACTTGTATCCATTTGATCTTCTTATGTTCTCAAATTTCTCTAGCAAGGACTTCAAGAACTATATTGAAAAGATAGAGAGAGGGGGGGCAACCTTGTCTAGTCCCTGATTTTAGTGGGATTGCTTCAAGTTTCTCTCCATTTAGTTTGATATTGGCTACCAGTTTGCTGTATATTGCTTCTACTATGTTTAGATATGGGCCTTGAATTCCTGTCCTTTCCAAGACTTTTAGCATGAAAGGATGCCGAATTTGGTCAAATGCCCTTTCAGCATCTAATGAAATGATCATGGGGATTTTTTCTTTGTGTTTGTTTGTGTAGTGGTTTGCATTGATGGATTTCCTTATATTGAACCATCTCTGCATCCCTGGGATGAAGCCTATTTGATCCTGGTGGATGATCATTTTGATTCTTAAAGAACAAAGACACAGTACTTCCAGCCAGGAACAAAAAGCTTGAAATCATATCTAATTGCCTTGAAATTTTGAGTACCCTCCTACCTCTGCAGACCTAATATTGGGAGTAAAAGGTAAGCCCGGAGCTATAAGCTTTTTGAGCATGGATTTTGATTTTAGCAATGTGTTTATGCCAGAGTCATGAACACTTGGGGTGTTCAAGCTATGCTGAAGAGAAGAAATGGATGTGAAGCAGAACCAAGTTCACACAGATTACTCACTCCATGCAGTTACCCGGGCAACGATATCTGCACTCTTGGCATGAACTTGAGCAATGGCCTCCAGCTTTTCGAGGAAGGCGAAGATCTCATTGAGCTAAAACAGAAATAAACAGCATCACAGCATCTTTTAGCATCATGATAAAAATGGCCATTTATTAAAACCAGGACTTAACCTGTCTTAAAATGGATAGGAATATAGTCCAAAGAGATTTAAGAGGCTTTGTCTCTATAAAAGATTTGTCAGGACTTACATACAGTTTGGACCAGTATCTGAGGAACCTTCTCTCAGGAACCCAGATTGAATGGAGGAATTTTTCATTGAGCTTAGACATGGTACACTAGTATTCTTTTCAACAAGTGCTCCAACAGCCCCCAAGGGCCTGGTCAAAGCTAACACACATATTCAAACTATTACTCTGAGTCTTTCAAGACAAAATTGCCCTTACTCTCCACCAAGTTAAGAGTACTATTTTCTTGCATTTCCCATGATTGATTCAGGTTTATCAAAACTCATTCACATCCATGATATTTCCTAGGAAAAGACAAACTGATACAAATATGACAGCCAGGCCAGTGCAACGGGCAGGAAGCCTACCTGATTCTATGAGGTAGACAAATGCACACTTTCACCAGGTTTATAAGAGGTTCAGAGACCAGCTTTCCCTTATTCAAGCACCTTAGGTACCCAACCCATAACCTTCTTTAAAATGTAGTATGTACAGCAAGGTCTTCAATAAACGACCTGGCATAGTGGCCACCCACAGGCAACCATAGTGGTTCATGTCCCAAAAGCCAGGGTCAACAGCAACAATAGGAAACCCATGCAGACCATCCAAACCAGACAGCCTAATGGGTTGTTACCTCAGTGTTGAAAACTTGATATAAATCCTAGTTGGCCGTGTAAACCATGAAGGAATTTACACCTGCCAGGCAAGAAAAGGAAAAAAGTCATGAAAAAGTCATGATTCGCTATCAACATAGTCGTCTCATGTTTATCATATATACATAAAAAACCGCACCCACTCCCCCACCCCCACACACAGATAGAGGGAGAGAGAGAGAGAGAGAGAGAGAGAGAGAGAGAGAGACAGAGACAGAGACAGAGACAGAGAGACAGAAAGACCCTGAGCACATAGAAGTGAAGACATTTGTAATGCTTTTATCCTATCATGTCCTTTCTTGTCCTGTAAAATCCATAGTTTGTTAGTAGTGTCTTGGCAGAATGGTGTCGCCCGTCTGCAGCTTTAGCTACTCTCAATTCCCAACATTGCCAGAATTTAGAAGAGCAAAATTGATATTGTTTGAGGAAGCAGATACCAAGAAGTTACATTAACATACCAGCTGTGCAAAGACACTAGGGGTTGTAGAACATGAATGTTCCACCACACCATGATAACCTGGGAATGCTTCCCTTTGGGGCATCTGTTCCTCCAGCCTTGTAAATTGGAAAATAACACTCACCTCATGAGGAAGTAGTTCACCATTAAAGGAGCCAATGGTCTTTTAGTCCCTGTGAGGCGAGCATATGGTCTCCATGGGGTGGGTTTATTTCACTATTTGGTAAAAGACTGTTATATATTATGCTGCAGGCTGAAGTGCCAAAGAGGAGAAAGAATACAATAAAAACTAACCTTAAAAACTACATATGGGCTAGACCTGGCAATGGGAAAAGCTTATCATCCTATTATTGGGTTGGCTAAGGCAGGAAGATGACCTTGAATTTTCTTTCTAGGACTTGGTGTATCCCATGAGTTTTGCCAGTAGCCTGGGCTACATAAAACTTATCTGGCCACCCAGTAAGGCTTTGCATCAAAATAAAATTAAAGCCAAATCTCTGAAAGCCTTGTATCCTCCATAAAAACTATTTTGTAATTTGTAGAATGTATATACTTATAGGATGTAATATTTTCTGCCATGGAACTTACACTTTTCAATACACACATACACAGCACATGTACACATGGATTCACACATACACAGCACACCTGCACAGTTTTTTCTAACTATATTATTTTCCCACCATTCTCTACAATTTGTTTGAAGAATAAAACAGGTGGTGGTGGCCCAAGCCTACTTTTATCCCAGCACTAAGAAGTCAGAGACAGGCAACAATCTGTGAGTCCAAAGTCAGCCTGGTCCACAGAGCAAGATCCAGGACAACCAAGGCTACAGAGAAACCCTATCTCAGAAAGAAAAAATAATCTAGTTTTCCATGTAAGAATATCATGACTTTTATTAGAAAAGGGTGGATACTATCTACTCAGTGTGGCTGTTTGGATAGGAGTGACTCCCATAGGCTGAGTTATTTAAATGGTCATTATGGAGTGACAATGCTTGGCAGTGATTAAGATGTAGCCTTGTTGGGTTTAGTATGGCCTATTGAAGCAAACTTGTCACAGGTGGTGTGATTTGGAGTTTTCAATTGTAGATTTAGTGTTTTTCTCTCTTCCTCCTGCCTACAGATCTAAATGTCTAAGCCTCAGCTACATCTCCAGCCCCATGTCTGTCTGTGTAGTCCCATCCTTCCCAGCATGGGGATAAAGGAGTAAACCGCCAAATATGTAAGGTGGCCTCAATGACATGTTTCAGTTTTATAAGAGTTGCTGTGCTCATGGTATATTCACAGCAAATAACATTGACTAAGAAAATGTTCAACAGTTTGAAGAATAACTCTTTCACGTGTGAAGTTTCTAAGCTTTGAATGCAGTTTCTAAATTTCAAATGTAGAAATAAAAATTAGATATAAAACCTGGCTTCAGTCAATTAACAGAGAGTACAGATAGCAATTTGTGACTTGAATCTATGCCTTGTACTCTCATACCTAAGTCATCAGCATTATAGGAAAAGATCTATTTGATTTTCAACCACATCAATAAGTAGTTGGGATGGTGGAACTCAGTGTGGGTCATCTCAGGGCAGTTTTCCACAATATTCTCATTTCCAAAAGCCTCCAAGTAATTCTTGGAATGACCCAAGTTGTGTAATTTCCTTAAAACAGCTGAATTTTTGCTACTATTAACATTCTCTGTGTGTCAGGCAACAGAGAAGGAGGATGGGGCTAATTGTTGTTTTGTGTGCTCAAGGATTGGGCAAGATTTATAGGGTGCGGGAAGGGATAGAAAGGAAGAGGCATCCTTTGAGAGATCATCCCCTCTCCTCCAACTTAGACACATAATATTTTCCTAAAGTTTTTGCACAGTGGCAAAACAGAACTGGTGCTTTGAAGCATCCTATCTGCTGCCATTACTTCAACTGCTTTACTTTGTACCACAACATCAACAGAGGCTGTTGTTTATCCATCTCTGATATTCTGGATCACTTTACAAAGCTAAGCACATGACTCATTTGCATAACTATGTGTGATCCTGTGGATGTACAGAGTCTAATGACAAGAACATAAGAAGAGACCAAAAGAATCTATGATGATAATGGAACCAAAATCATCATTGCAATGATAGGATGGACACACACACACACACACACACACACACACTGCATTTTTTATTACTAACTATCAATCTATCCTTGTTCCTTGCATGTCTTAGACTTTCTTAAAGATGTGTCATTATTACGTAATATAAACATTTGGTCTTATAAAACAGATAGAGGTTAGAATCATTTGTTCTCAGATTTGTTAGGAATGTGACCTCAGGAAAGATTTGTCCCATTGCTGCAAGTTCTGCCTTTGTAGTACTGGTATTGATGCATTGTGCTGGGTAGTTTCATGTCAACCTGATTCAAATGAAGGTCATTTTGGAAGAGGGAACCCAGACAGAGAAAATGTTTCTACTGTGGGCAAACCTGTTATATATTTTTCTTGAATGGTGGCTAATGTGGGAAATCTAGCTCACTGTGGACAGAGTCATCCCTGGGATGATAGTTCTATGTGCTGTAAGAGGCAGACTGAGCAAGCCATGAGGAGCAAGCCAGTAAGAGGTGCTTCTTCAAGGTCTATACTTCCACTCTGACCACCAGGTTCCTGTCCTGCTTGAGTTCATGTCCTGCCTCCCTTCAGTGACAGACTACCAGCTGTAAGATGTAAGAAACCCTTTAGTCCTTGATTTGCTTTTTGTCATGGTTTTTAATCATAGCAATAATTAACTCAGATGCCCATGAAGGCGGAAATAATAATCTTTGTGCAGATCTGTGGCCTATTAAATGTCACCCTAGGCAGTTATCCTGACTTCCTGTGTTTTTCTTTTTTTTTTCTATTTATTTATTTATTTATTTATTTATTTATTTATTTATTTATTTAGGCTTTAAAAACAGCTTTTATTTAGCAAGGAAGTTACAACTTTATACATGACCTTTTTTTGCTTTTGAGTGTCTGATCTTGTCTCAGCTGTACTTGATCTGGGGAAATGTCTGTCTCCATGTGCTTGCTTGTACAGTCTTAGATGTGATGATCTTTCAATCAGTGAGCTCATAAATGATCTTCTTCAACTCTGCAACAAGAAAGAGACAGGGCAGTGGGATTTTATTTCCAAGAAATTCTTGACAAGGACCCTTCTAATACAACACAGACTTAAAAATACATAAGTAAACCAGCCATTCTGTTCACTCTTACAAAGAAAATGGCTCAAAAATACGTTATGCATTCTTTTTTTTCTTTTATTTAATATTTTTATTTTCTATATTCTTTGTTTACATTCCAAATGATTTCCCCTTTACCGGATCCCCCCTCCCCATATGTCCCATAAACCTTCTTTTCTCCATCCCTTCTCCAATCACCTCCCTCCTTTTTCTTTTTCCTTATATTCCCTTCCAATGTTAGATCAACCCTTTCCAGTATTAAGACCCTCTCCATACTTCTTCATGGGAGTCATTGTTATGCTATTTGTGCCGTGGGTTTTCAAGGCTTCTGGGCTAATTAATATCCACTTGTCAGAGATTGCATTCCATGTGTATTCTTTTGTGCTTGGGTTACCTCGCTTAGGATGATATTTTCCAGATCAAACCTTTTGCCTAAAAATTTCGTGAATTCATTGTTTCTAATTGCTGAGTAGTATTCCATTGTGTAAATATACCACATTTTCTGTATCCATTCCTCCTTTGAGGGGCATCTGGGTCCTTTCCAGCTTCTGGCTATTATAAATAAGGCTGCTATGAACATAATGGCGCATGTGTCTTTATTGCATGCTGGGGAATCCTTTGGGTATATGCCCAGGAGAGATATAGCAGGGTCCTCTGGAAGTCTCATGTCCAGTTTTCTGAGGAACCTGCAGACTGATTTCCACAGTGGTTGTACCATCTTGCAGCCCTACCAGCAGTGGAGGAGTGTTCCTCTTTCTCCACATCCTCGCCAACACCTGCTGTCTCCTGAGTTTTTGACCTTAGCCATTCTGACTGGCGTAAGGTGAAAGCTCAGGGTTGTTTTGATCTGCATTTCCCTAATGACTAATGATGTTGAGCACTTTTTAAGGTGCCTATTGGCCATCCGGATTTCTTCAGGTGAAAATTCTTTGTTTAGATCTGTACCCCATTTTAATAGCGTTATTTGGTTCCCTGGGGTCTAACTTCTTGAGTTCTTTGTATATATTGGATATTAGCCCTCTATCAGATGTGGGGTTTGTGAATATCCTTTCCCAATTTGATGAGATAGTTTTAGCTATCCTGGGTTTCTTGTTATTCCAGATGAATTTGAGAATTGCTTTTTTTAACTCTGTGAAGATCTGAGTTGGGATTTTGTCGGGGATTGCATTGAATCTGTAGATCGCTTTTGTCAAGATGGCCATTTTAACTATATTAATCCTGGCAATCCAGGATCATGGCAGATTTTTCCATTTTCTGAGGTCTTCTTCAATTTCCTTCTTCAGAGACCTGATGTTCTTGTCATATAGATCTTTCACTTGTTTGTTTAGAGTCAAACCAAGATACTTTATATTGTTTGTGGCTATTTTGAAGGATGTCATTTCCCTAACTTCTTTCTCAGCCTGCTTATCCTTTGAGTATAGGAGGGCAACTGATTTGCTTGAGTTGATTTTATAACCAGCCACTCTGTGGAAGTTATTTATCAGCTGTAGGAATTCTCTGGTGCAGGTTTTCAGGTCACTTCAGTAGACTATCATGTCATCTGCAAACAGTGATAATTTGGCTTCTTCCTTTCCAATTTGTATCCCCTTGACCTTCTTATGTTGTCTAATTGCTCTAGATAGAACTTCAAGTACTATATTAAAAAGATATGGAGAGAGGACAGCTTTGTCTAGTCCCTGATTTTTAGTGGGATTGCTTCAAGTTTCTGTCCATTTAGTTTGATGTTTGCTACCGGTTTTCTGCATATTGCTTTAACGATGTTTAGGTATGGGCCTTGAATTCCTGTTCTTTCCAAGACTTTTAGCATCAAAGGATGCTGTATTTTATCAAATGCTTTTTCTGCGTCTAAGGAGATGATCATATGATTTTTTTCTTTGAGTTTGTTTATGTAGTGTATTGCATTGTTGGATTTCCTTATATTGAACCATTCCTGCATCCCTGGGATGAAGCCTACTTGATCGTGGTGGATGATCATTTTGATGTGTTCTTGGATTCAGTTTGCAAAAATTTTATTAAATATTTTTGCATCAGTATTAATAAAAGAAATTGGCCTGAAGTTCTCTTTCTTTGTTGGATCTTTGTGTGCTTTTGGAATCAGCATAATTGTGGCTTCATAGAACGAGTTGGGTAGAGTTCCTCCTGTTTCCCTTTTTTGGAATAGTTTGAAGAGTATTGGTATTAGGTCTTCTATGAAGGTCTGATAGAACTCTGCACTGAAGCCATCTGGTCCCGTGCTTTTTTTGTTTGGGAGACTTTCTATGACCCTTTTTAATTCTTCAGGTGTTATGGGACTATTTAGTTGATCTATTTGATTCTGATTTAGTTTTGGTGTCAGATATCTGTCTAGGAAACTGTCCACTTCCTCGAGATTCTCCAGTTATGTTGAGTATAGGCTTTTGTAGTAGGATCTAATGATTTTATGAATTTCCTCAGTTTCTGTTGTTATATCTCGCTTTTCATTTATAAGTTTGTTAATCTGGATACTGTTTCTATGTCGAATGGTTAGTCTGGCTAAGGGTTTATCTATCTTGTTGATTTTCTCAAAGAACCAGCTCCTGGTTTTGTTGATTCTTTTTATGGCTCTCTTTGTTTCTACTTGATTGATTTCGGCCCTGAGTTTGATGATTTCCTGCCTTCTACTCCTCCTGGGTGAAATTGCTTCTTTTTGTTCCTGGGCTTTCAGGTGTGTCATTAAGCTGTTAGTGTATGCTCTCTCCATTTTCCTTTTGGAGGCACTCAGGGCTGTGAGTTTTCCTCTTAGCACTGCTTTCATTGTGTCCCATAGATGTGTGTATGTTGTGTCTTCATTTTCATTAAGTTCTAAAAAGTCTTTAAATTCTTTCTTTATTTCTTCCTTGACCAAGGTATCATTGAGTAGGATATTGTTCAGTTTCCATGTGTATGTGGGTTTTCTGTTGTTTTTGTTGCTATTGAAGACCACTTTTACTCCATAGTGATCTGATAGGAGGCATGGGATTAGTTTGATCTTCTTATATTTGTTGAGGTCTGTCTTGTGACCAATTATATGGCCGATTTTGGAGAAGGTACCATGAGGTGCTGAGAAAAAGGTATATTCTTTTGCTTTAGGATAGATTGTTCTATATATATCTGTTAAATCTAATTGCTCCAAAGGTTCAATTAGTTTCATTGTGTCCCTGTTTAGTTTCTGTTTTCCTGATTGGTCCATTGAGCAAAGTGTAGTGTTGAACTCACCATCAATTATTGTGTTAGGTGCAATGTGTGCTTTGAGCTTTAATAAACTGTCTTTTATAAATGAGGGTGACCTTGCATTTGGAGCATATATGTTCAGGATTGAGAGTTCTTCTTGTTGTATTTTTCCTTTAATCAGCAAGAAGTGTCCCTCAGAGTCTCTTTTGATGACTTTGGGTTGAAAGTCAATTTTATGTGATATTAAAATGGCTACTCCAGCTTGTTTCCTGAGACCATTTGCTTGTAAAATTGTCTTCCAGCCTTTTACTCTAAGGTAGTGTTTGTCTTTGACCCTGAGGTGTGTTTCCTGTAAGCAGCAAAATGTAGGGTCCTGTTTACGTATCCAGTCGGTTAGTCTATGTCTTTTTGTTTTTTGGATTTGGTTTTTTCGAGACAGGGTTTCTCTGTGTAGCCTTGGCTGTCCTGGAACTCACTCTATAGAACAGGCTGGCCTCGAACTCAGAGATCCACCTGCCTCTGCCTCCCAGAGTGCTAGGATTACAGGCGTGGGCTACCACCACCCGGCTAGTCTATGTCTTTTTATTGGGGCATTGAGTCCATTGATGTTAAGATTTATTAAGGAATAGTGATTGTTACTTCCTGTCATTTATGACGTTATTTTTTTTACATTTGATTGGTTAACTTGTTTTGGGTTTGATGAAAGGTTACTATCTTGCTTTTTCCAGGGTGAAGTTTCCCTCCTTGTATTGCTGTTTTCCTCCCATTATCCTTTGTAGGGCTGGGTTTGTGGATAGATATTGGGTAAACTTGTTTTTTTCATGGAATATCTTAGTTTCTCCATCTATAGTGATTGAGAGTTTTGCTGGATATCGTAGTTTTGGCTGGCATTTGTGTTCTCTTAGAGTCTGCATGAGATCTGCCCAGGATCTTCTAGCCTTCATAGTCTCAGATGAAAAGGCTGCTCTGAATCTGATAGGTCTTAATTTATATGTTACTTGGCCTTTTTCTCTTACTGCCTTTAATATTCTTTCTTTGTTTAGTACATTTGGTGTTTTGATTATGTGATGGGAAGTATTTCTGTTCTGATCCAGTCTGTTTGGCATTCTGTAGGCTTCTTGTATATTCATGGGCATCTCTCTCTTTAAGTTAGGGAAGTTTTCTTCCATAATTTTATTGAAGATATTTGCTGGCCCTTTAAGTTGTAAATTTTCACTCTCATCTATTCCTATAATCCTTAGGTTTGGTCTTCTCATTGTGTACTGGATTTCCTGGATATTTTAGGTTACAAGCTTTTTGCATTTTGCATTTTCTTTAACTGTTGAGTCCATGGTTTCTATGGTATCTTCAGCATCTGAGATTCTTTCTTCTATCTCTTTTATTCTGTTGTTGATATTTGCATCTATGTCCCCTGATTTCTTCCCAAGGTTTTCTATCTCCAAAGTTGTCTCCCTTTGAGTTTTCTTAGTTGTTTCTACTTCTGATTTTAGATCCTGGATGGTTTTGCTTAGCTCCTTCACTTGCTTGTTTGTGCTTTCCTGTAATTCTTTAAGAGATTTTTGTGTTTCCTCTTTCATGACGTTGGCCTGTTGACCAAAGTACTCCTGTATTTCATTAAGTGGTTTTTGCATTTCCTCCTTATTGGCTTTTGTATTCTCCTGAATTTCTTTCAATGATTTTTGTGTTTCCCTTGCAAGGGCTTCTAACTTTTGATCCATTTTCTCTTGAATTTCTTTAAGTATGTCCTGTACCAGCATCATGACCAGTGATTTTAAATCCAAGTCTTGTTTTACTGGTGTGATGGGGTATCCAGGACAGGCTGTTAAAGGAGAATTGGGTTCAGATGTTACCATATTGCCTTGATTTCTGTTAGTGACATTCCTACGTTTGCCTTTTGCCATCTAGTTCTCACTGGTGTTAGTTGTTCTTGTCAATGCTGGACTCACCAGTGCAAGCTGCCTCTTCCCAGGTGGCCTCTGGTGCACAGCTTACCTCCTGCACTGCCTGGAGACAGGGTGCTGTTGCCCAGGCTGTTCAGATCCCAAAGCAGATACCTGAAGGCTCCTGCAGGGGGCCCGCTGGATTCACCAGAGCACATTGAGTACTCCCAGCTGGCCTCCCAGAAGCCCCTATTGCCTCTTGCAGGACCTGAAGATGTGGTGTTGACACCCAGGCTGATCTGGATCTGGAAGCAGAGCGATATGAGGGCTCTTGCCAGAGGCCTCAGGACTGGAATGTAAGCTCCGTACCACCGGAGCAAGCTGTGGGCTCCTAGACTGCCTCCTGGTGCACACCAGGTCTCCCACACTTCCTGGAGACCGAGTGCTGTGGCCCAGGCTGTTCAGATCCCAACGTAGACCCCTGAATGCTCCTGCCGGGGCATGCTGGCTTCACCAGAGCACACTAGAAGCAGACACCTGAAGGCTCCCACAGGGGCCCGCTGGATTCCTTCCTGCGTTTTTTGTCTGCATAGTTACTTTTAACTCATGGAGATCCTACAAAAAGTAAAGTTTCATAAAAAGAAAGTGCCTGGAACAAGCCCCTCAGGCATCTCTCATGTTTCAGTTATCAGACTCCAATCAAGAGTAATGACTCACATGCATAGGGAGTTGTGGGAGGTGCAGACAAGGCAGCAGAGAGACAAGGCTGGTGAACTTGCTTTGGCTCACCTTTTGCTTTGCTGAGGTTCTGCACTTCCTGTTAGACACTGTCATTCCAGTGTGTGATGTCCACATCACGCTATGCAAAGCATAGTTGCAACAGCTGTTAGAAGCAGCCCACTTATGCCAATTTTCATAGGCCTCTGTCAGGTTAGACTCAGGTTCAGGTACCAGATGGTCAACTGAAGACAGAGGGCAAAATGTGTGACTCAGACACAGCTTGGTCTCCCTGCCTCATTCCTGGTCCTTCCGGCTTAGTTGACTCCAGGACTTGGAACAAATTGCTAGCTTTCTGAAACCTAGGCTTTCTTTTCTTAAAAATGGGTGTTAAGTAAATAAGGAACATATTCTGACATTATTTTCCATCTAAGTTTGCCATTTGACTAAGTGAATAATGCATATATAAGGTGCTTCACCGATACCTGTTGCATGCTAAGTGTTCTGTTTGTGTTAACACGACTATTCTCTGCATCCTGCTGATACATATTTTTATATAATTGTGGATGTATCTGCATCTATTTGTGTCAGCTGCTGGGTGGAGTGCCTCAGAGGACAGCCATGTTAGTCTTCTGTCTTAAGCATACCTGGGTTTTCATTAATTAGTGTTGGAGATTGGTGCTTGCCGGTGGGATGGGTCTTAAGTTGGGCTGGTTATTTGTTGTCCTTTCCCTCAGTCTCTGCTCCATCCTCCATCCCTACATTTCTTGTGGACAGGATACATTTTGTGTCTAGAGTTTGGTGGGTGGGTTTGTGTCCCTATCACTCTATTGGAACTATTGTGAGAGGGGTGTGACCAGCAGGCAGGCAGTGACCAGTGTGGAAAGTGAATAAGTTAATAAAAACTAAAACAATAATGGAGTTGTATTGTCAGTTTTGTTTGTCATCTTGATAGAGGCTGGAGTAATCACAGAGAAAGGAGTCTCAGTTGAGGAAATGTCTCCAAGAAATAATATTAGTATGGTTACTCATCAGCTGTAAGGCATTTTCTCAAGTAGTCATCAATGGTGGGAGGGCCAATTGTTGGTGGTGCTGTCCCTG
Organism: Apodemus sylvaticus; assembly: GCF_947179515.1. Classification (NCBI taxonomy): domain Eukaryota; kingdom Metazoa; phylum Chordata; class Mammalia; order Rodentia; family Muridae; genus Apodemus; species Apodemus sylvaticus. Next base: position 56,097,841 of record NC_067484.1, on the reverse strand, counting down.
GGCTGGTAGTCTTGGACTCTATAAGAAAGCAAGCTGAGCAAGTCAGGAGAACAATCCAGTAAGTCACATCCCTCCAAGAACTCTACATTAGCTATTTCTTCCTGACCAGCTTGACTTCCAGCCCTGACTTGCTTTGGTGATGAACAACAGTGTGAAGTGTTAGATGAATAAAGCTATCCAGGCAGTCCTGGCTCAAATCTTTAATTCCAGCACTTGGGAGGCACAGGCAGGTGGATTTCTGAGTTTGAGGCCAGCCTGCTCTACAGTCATTTCCAGGACAACTAGGGTTATAAGGCTAACCCTAGTTCAAAAAACCAAAATAACAACAACAACAACAACAACAACAATAACAACAACAGATATCTTGAGAGAAAAAGCTGCTTGGTAATCTCCAAACTGAGCAAATTTAAAAAAAAAAAAAAACAAAAACAACAACAACAACAACAACAAAAAAAAAAAAAAAAAAAAAAAACAAGCAGTCTCCCAGCTGCCTTGAGCCAAACAGGTCATCAGCTTGGACAGCTGATTTGAGTTTGTTTTCAACCGTTGACACACACCCCTTCTCTTAGAACCCCTCTTTAAGCCGAGGTTGTTCCTTGGCAGTTATAGATGACACTAATTATTTTAGAAAAATTTGTGGTTGTTTAAGCATTTATTCTAGCATAGAATTCTCCACTATATACTTTATTTGGATCTGAGCATTAGACTTCCACTGGACACTCAGTTTAGAACACTTAGTGGGTATCTGCATACTTGGTCCACCTGTCTGGCCTTCCTAGGAATAAAAATGCTTGTATATCATTGGCAGCTGCTTGAACCTAATCCAGACCAAAGCTTTTTTCACTTGACTGACATTCAGAATTTCCCATACATGAGTGAAATGAACTGGGACACAGTCCTGCAGAAGAGGCTCATTCTAGGCTTTGTTCAACGGTGAGTCAAGCCTTACAAGTCCAAAACGTTCCCACATTCTTTTCCCATTACTCTGTGCACAAGTCCGCCCTGGGTCGCACTGGATGAGTACACCAGTAAAATAACACCCTGATGCTAGCTTTACAGAGAAGAAAATTGAGGCATATGTAGGGTAAGTTGAAAACCCTAAGTCACATGATTGGCAAGTCACTAAGCAGGATGTCAACATATGAACTTCTAGGCTTTAGCAACACATTTTTCTATACGTGGTTCTAGTGTTCCTAATAGTCATTTTCAGAAATATTCTCATAGAAAAAGAAGTTTCCTTATTGCAAAGAGGTACTCTTTAATGTCCATTGAAATCTATGATTTGGTTAATGGTAAAACTCCAGGATCATTCCTCCTCTTTTGTTAGTTTTATTGTACTGATCCATAGTTTCCTGGACTAATAGTAAAATTAATAATAATATAAATAAATTAATAAAAGTTAAAAAACTAATAGTGACAGAGAAATAATTTCCATTGGTTCAGTACCCAATCAAGGGATATTGTGTCTCATGGAATATTGCTGGGTAAGTGTTAGGTTGGAGCCTTACTGAATCTCCTCTCTCTTATTCTTCTCTCTTATTCTTTCCTTGGTATTTAAATTATACTACAGGATATAGGAATATTGGCAAGAGCAATGTGCTCTGCAGAGGTGTATAGAGAGAAATCGGGGGTTTCTCTTCACGTCCAAGCGAGGCACTTGTCCTGGAGACATGGGCAACTGGCTGTTTAATGAATAGCTGGAAAAGGTGCATTGTTAATGTGTCAGATGAAAGCCTTGTGAAGTTGGAACAGTGTGGTGGCATTCAAGTATGTCAGTGTCTACTCTAGTGAGTGAGAGGAAAGTGAGGTGACTATGGGGGACCCTGGGTGCCACCTGCCACAGACAACACCTTCCTTCTTTTAGCTTCTCCTCACACCCTAGGAGAATATCCACTTTATAGATCTTGGCACTGTCTGTAAATCCGACTCTTTGCAGAATTTATCAAGTTTCAAATTCTTGGCCTCACATTCAGAAATCCTGATATTGAAACCTGGTTGTGGAACTTGGATGGTGACCAAGCAATGGCAATGATTCTGGTCTACTGAGAATCCCAGAATTTCAAACCTTAGCAATATTGTTTCAATATTGTCTTCTTCATTGCACACCTAGGTATAGTTAGATATTTGTAAAATTAACTAAACTATACTATCAAAGAATGTAACAATAAATGTTGCCATTAAATGCTATAAATTCTGAGAGAGAGAGAGAGAGAGAGAGAGAGAGAGAGAGAGAGAGAGAGAGAGAGAGAGAGAGAGAGAGAAGAACCTGTTATTATTCTTGGGCTACCCCATCAAGACAATTCATAACTCTCTGTGTTAGGCTTCTATGTCTTAGGAATGATACAGGGATCTGAGGACTGAGCCATGCATTCCTTCTTACAGAAAGGCAGGCTCAATTGTGATCCCACTTTGAACTGGAACAAGTGATTTTGGAATCAAAAACTCTTCACAAAAAAAAAAAAAAAGAGGATCCTGGCAAAAAAGGAGAAGGAAATGAGGAAAAGTGACTCCTCTCATGTAGATAGGCTTCCCACCAAACTAAGGTAAGGGCAGTTCATTTCAGATCTGCTAAGGCAGTACATCTTAGAAGCTTGCCCCTGCATGATGCTGGGGGCTTATAATAATAAGGGAGGCACAGCAACAGAGGCCATTAGGTTATTTGTCTTCACCCCTTTGATGCAGCAGCCAGCAGCAAGCAGAAGACAGTTTCCCAGGATTTAAAAGATATTGTCACAATTTCCCATCTGCAAGGTGTGGTACAGCTTTCAGAAGGTACATGTGCAGGATTCCTCTCAAAGACACAATGGGTGGAATAACCTCTACAGTATTAGCAGTGAAATTGCAATTTATCTCACCTACTCATGGAAGTTATGCGTGATTACATACACACACATACACACACACACACACACACACACACAATATGTATGTCTATATTCTAGAGTTCCAAAAACATTGTACCTAATTCTGATAGTGCAATTATCCAGGGTTGAGAACTGTCTTAGTTAGGCTTTTAGTGCTGTGAACAGACACCATGACCAGGGCAATGCTTATAAGGACAACATTTTATTGCGGCTTGCTTACAGGTTCAGAGGTTCAGTCCATTATCATCAAGGCGGGAACATGGCAGCACCCAGGCAGGCATGGGGCTGGAGGAGCTGAGAGTTCTCCATCTTCTTTTGAAGGCTGCTATCAGAATTCGCACTTCTGGGCAGCTAGGATGAGGGTCTTACAGCACACACCCACATTGACATACCTACTGCAAAAGGACCACAATTTCTAGTCGTGCCACTCCCTTTGCCAATTAATTTGGCCCAGGTTATATATATATATATATATATATATATATATATATATATATATATATATATATATATATATGTCGGACACTTTGTGCATCTAGAAACAGGTATTCCTCTATACATGGTGCTCACTGAATGCTCTATGGTGTATGGGACATTTGAGGTCCCCATGTGTCATGTAAGTGTGCCTCTGTTTATTTGTCATGTTCCCCTTGAAGACATGCCTTCTTCAAGTGCATCTTGATGCTGTTCTGAAAGAATTTATTATTTTCAACAGAGAAAAGTATGTAACTCTGGGCTGTAGACCAGTGACTTAAAATGATATCATATAGGCAGATTTTGTTTGCAGGGATTTCATATATGTTATAGACCAAAGTCTGCCCCAAGATAACCAGGATTCTTTGGTCCAGGAAGGCACAGGTCCAGGGTGATGACAAACTGATAGGACCACAGAAGGAGTGTGAAATAAGAATGTATATTTCTGGATGTCTCCTAGTCCAGTCTGAAGGACTTTCGTCACCAGGATGAAGGGGCTTAAAAGGGGGGAGTATAGGTGGTTAGGTTAGTGTGGCTAGGCGGCATGGGGGAAGGTGTCCAGGCAGGTCATTGCCTGGGCACCTCTGCCCATGAGGGACCACACACACACATACATGGTATAGAATAGGTTTTATTCAGAATGGGGGATGGGGGTTATTTACTATTATGGTTAATGTTTATTTAAATTTTTAATCTGCTAGAGGGAAGAACCTGACCTGTAGCACACATCAGTGGAAGCCAGTGTGGACTGCTTAGCTGTGGGACCCGGTCCCCCAACCTTGCTTCTCCTGCCTGTGCATGCCTGCAAGACCAGTCATGGCCTGCTCTATTAACAGTAGAGTACATTGGGAGTGGTGGGACCTCGCAGTGAAGAAGAGGGAAGACAGGGTTGTAGGGAGAAGCCGTAGAGCTGTGAGAGAATCGGGTAGTAGAATTGATGGGGCATCCCAGCAGCCAGTGTGGAGTTGGGCATGGTCTGTGGCTAGGCTTTTGCAGGTAAAAGCCCTAGAAATCTGCACTGTAGCCAGCAGAGCGGGACAGTATGGTGGTAGGGGGTGAGGTGCAGCAACGGGAAAGGAGTGCAGGCTTGTTGTGGGGAGGAGGCAGCATTGCTCAGCAGGGATGGAGCACAGCCGATTCTGAGAGCCTGGAGAGACCTCGCCATGGGTAGCAGTCACTGTCCCAACTCTGCAGCGGTTCTGATGAAAGTTAGTGATCGAGCATGCGCAGGGCAGAACTTCCTGTCAGCAGTGGAAGTAGGAAGTTAGGTAGCCTGCAGTAGCTGGGGAGTAGCTTGTTTCTTATCCTAGCAATGGCACAGGAGGGGCAGAGCTGCCGCGGAAGTGGCAGCAGCCGCAGCAGCTTCATCAGCAGTTTTGGAGCAGGAGGGGGTCTGGCGTGGGTCGCAGCAGCTGCAGCCAAGGCCGGGGCTTGGCCAGCGCCCCATGAGCCCCGCGGGCCACCAAGCCAGCAGGCAAGAAAACAAGGGGAACCAGTAGAATAAATGCTACTGTCATAGCAATAAGATGCAGGAGTGAATTAGATAGCTGAGCCTGGTGGTACTCGCCTGGAAGGGCATTGCCTCTGCACGCTGCTGAGTTCCACCCGGATAGAGGGAGGGAACAGAACAGCAGCGGTCCTGCAGGGAAATGCGGGAAGTTCAGAGACTATTGCTCTCACCAGTGGTGTGTAAGACTTACCCAGAGGCTTAATATCCCATGGTGTTTCTCATTCCTAGGTTTCGGCACCAAGTGAAGACTTTCGGCAGCAAGATGAAGGGGCTTAAAAGGGGGGAGTATAGGGGCTTAGGTGAGTGTGGCTAGGCGGCTTGGGGGAAGGTGTCCAGGCGGGCCCTTGCCTGGGCATCTCTGCCCCTGAGGAACCACACACACACACATACATGGTATACAATAGAGTTTATTCAGAATAGGGGATGGGAGTTAATGGTAGAGAGAGCGAGGTAGAGAGAGAGAGAGAGAGGGAGAGAGAGAGAGAGAGAGAAGAGAGAGAGTGGAGGCCGGCCATGACCACGTGGAGGGTGAAGAGCCCCAGGGGCAGAGAGGTGAGAGAGTGTGGGAGAGCAGAGAGCAAAGAGAGAAAGGAGGAGCAAGTAGCCTCTCTTATAGTGGGCCAGATCTCTGGGGCGGGACATACCTCGCTATTGCCAGATAGGTGTGGGGTGGAGCTTAGACAAAAACCCAACACAGTCAAGTTAACATCTCAAATTAAGCATCACATTCCTCTGTAAAAGGCTAGGGTTTCTAGGGCAATATAGGATGTTTACCCAAAGTCCAGGGCACATGCGGTTAAAGGGTTTCCTCACCTTGGCTCCACTGTCATGCTATCCTCGGAGCTGAAGAAGGATGGTTCCCATGTCTGCTCTTCCAGACAAAGATGGCGGCATTGTAAAGTTTGATAAGCTGCCTGGCTCGAGCTGTCTTCAAAGAGCACTTATGCCTAGTCCACCAATTGTATTCTTCTTTGTGCCATGCCGGGTGCCACCATAGGCCTCTGATGCCCCTGGTGATCAGCTCTGGTAGCAGCCTCTAGCCCCCAGCCTGATGAACTCACCAGCTGCAGCCCTAAAGCCCAGTCTGGTAAACTAACCAGCTGCAACCCTTAGGCCCAGCTTGGTGTGCTAACTAATTCACTGCTACTCCAATTATCTCTCTGAGTTAAAAGTACCTACTGTCTCCTGAATCTCACATGGATAAGGTAAAAATGTTGTTTTGGTCAAAAACTCCCTAGGTGGAGTCTGCAACACAAAAGCAGGTCCTCACAAACTTCCCTTGCCATACAGGTGGGCCTGGGTAGAAATAGCCTGTCTGCATAACAAGCAAGCTCAAGAGTTAAAGGCAGAACAGGCTTAACATGTCAGTGGATGTCCCTGGGATATCCAAATTCAGTTGCAAGACAGAAAGCCTGGCCTCTGGAATGGGGAAAGGTAGCTATGGGTCAGGTACCAACTCAAATGTAAAATCTTTCTATTTTGTCCAATACCCATTCATATGGCAAGAACCTTGTAAGGTTTTTCTGATGTAAATATCCTTAGTCTGGACCTATTGTTTGGAATCTACCTGCCCTTAAGAAAGAAAGAAAGAAAAAAAGAAAGAAAGAAAGAAAGAAAGAAAGAAAGAAAGAAAGAAAGAAAGAAAGAAAGAAAGAAAAAAGAAAGGAAAAAAGAAAGAAAGAAAGATAGAAAGGCAGGAAGAAAGAAAGAAAGAAAGAAAGAAAGAAAGAAAGAAAGAAAGAAAGAAAGAAAGAAAGAAAGAAAGAAAGAAAGAAAGAAAGAAAGAAAGAAACAAAGAAACAAAGAAAGAAAGAAAGAAAGAATGAAAGAAAGAACCTGTGATTTAGAGTTTCTGGAATTTTTTTTACAGTGATTACATAAATGATTAGAGCAAAGATTAGCAGAATTTTTGGCTACAAGATGGATTCTTTCCTATCTATATTTGCTTGGTTATACTATTTCCTTGTCACTAGGAAGAAGGAGAGTTTTCAGAAGTATAGTAAATTGCCAAGTGAGATTTTCAGCTTATGAATATACAGGGAGTTCTACTTTTTCCTAGGAGACTTTTCTCACCTCTGTCTGTAAAATATGATTTTCCAGGTTTCACTGGGCCATCATGGCAATATATTTTTAAGTTTTTATTTTTATGGCAATAAAAAAGGATGCAATTCCAGGATGGAGATTTTGAAATAGCAGGAGCCTTTTTTTGTCCCTGTTTTTTAATTGTTAAATTACCCCTGTATAGTATATTTGTGAACTGGAATGTCAACATGGTGACTATTTATAAAGAATTAACATTTTCAGGCATGAGAAAAATGAGAGGTAGCCACTGGAAAAGCTGCAGGAGCCAGTTCTCCCCTTTCCACCATTTGTGGGCCCTTGGGATTAAAGTCAGGGTGTCACGCTTATTCATCAATGGCTCTAACTACTGAGCCCAACATGATGACTTGTAAAAGCTTTCTTAGCTCAGACTTCGTTATAAATTGAGGCAAAAGTGAATGAACTTTAGTGTTACATTCATATAGTTATTCATTTGTTTATTCATGTAGAGCTTACATTCATATATTTATTCATTTACTTTTGTAACAACAATGATGAAAGACAAGAAGGCCGTGGATTTGGTAGGGGCTGGGTCAGACAAAAAATGGGTAGTAGTGAGAAAATGGACATAGAAATGTTTTAATTATCTTTTAATTACATTTTAAAAGAATGAAAAATTTTGGATTATATGCTATCATTTCAAAAGTTTAAATTCCTTTCTCCTTTAATGAATGATACTCTCTCCTACCATCCCTCTCTCTCCATACTTTTTTCCATTAAGAGTAAAAAGAGAATCTAATCAAAGAAAAGGAAATGTAGCCTTGGAACAAACCAAAAACAGCACAAAAGAGGATTGGCAGAATAACAACCCATAAAATGCTTCGTAGGACAGTGTTTGGCACCTGGCTGGAAACTCCTGATTACCACAACAGAAGAGCTGACAGCAGTTCTTGCCACTCTTGTACCTCATGACTTAGAGAATGTGATTGAAAAGTCCTCAAAGGTGGTGCCACTCTGCAGCAACAGGAGAGGAAGAGAGTTCCTGGTTCTGAGCACTTCAGTTCTGGCTTCTGTACACACTGAGTCTGTGACCTTAAGGGAATCATTTAACTACTTCCTCTGTTTTAGTTCCCCACTGAAAATGTAGAGGGTTATTTCAGAAGAACTGGTCTTTTCTCTGTTAATGCTACAGTTGTTCTAAACAGCCTTTATTCTTATTTTTAAATGAATATTTGAATGTAGATTTATTCTTTATTCCTTTTGATGACACTGAGACATGAACACTCTGTACATAGTGAGCCGCTTCAGGTCTAGAGAATATCACACAGGGGCCAGAATTCCAAAGCTTGATTGTGTAGGAATAAAGATGTTCCATTAGGAATAAATACATAGGTCAGATTAGAAGTAGGACCTTGCAGTGGGAGACTACATCTGCAAGGAATCTGTTTGCAAGTGCCTCCTGTGTATGTGGCCTCTCCCCTTCTCTTCTGCCTTTGAAGTGGCCTTGATCAATTGAACAAAATTCCACTGATAGGAGTCACACACAAAGAAGTTGAGCAAATGCTGCGGGTTGGGAAACAGTTTTTTTTTTTTTTTTTTTTTCAGCACGGCAGTTGCAAAATATCATATGCCAGTATGTTTCTACCTTGAGGGCAAATGTCCCTCAAGATTATCAGAGACCAGATTCTGCAGAGGATCAGACAGTACTGCTGAACTAAAGGGTTACTTGCACCTGTTCAGTGATGTTACACCATATAGTAGAGTTTTGCATTTTACATTTGGAAGCCAGCAAACTTTGCCTTTAGAAACTCCTAGCTCTCCAAAGTGAAAGGGAAAAAGGTTAATAGCTTTTTGTTGTCAAGAAACATAAACATGATTTTGTATTCCTTGGCCCTTTGTTTTTCATAGAGCTTAACTAAAATATGGAACAATTTTACATATGCCTACATGTCTTCTCTCCTGAGTTACATTTAAAGCAGCAGGATGGCTTATAGATCCCAGAGGTCAAATTAAGGGATACCGATGCCCCCACATTATTTAATCACTGTGAGAAGGCTGGCAGAATTGTCTTGCTACTGAAAATATTGAGATCTGACTCTTTGTTGTCTGTGTATTTCAGTCATGTGCAAAGTATAATTCACCTAACCGTTCATATGTTGTAACGCAACTGAGCTCATGAATATGAGATGTTTGAAGAACTTCTTCAGGTGCCCCAGGGTGACACTGTGTAAAACCAAGATATAGTTTTACAGAGCACTGTTTTCAACTCTTGGGAAACTGAGGCCATCTAATGGTGTTCCCTATGGATAGTACAGGCATAACCATGGTGACAGCACTCTGGTCCAAAGTGCCAGCTTGATTAACAGATGTCATTTGGAAAAGGCAGACAGGTGGAAGTAAATGGTCGACACCGAGGCAAGAGAGCTTGTGTAGAGAAACAAGACCTGAAGGTGAGACTAGCATTTATAAATCTCCATATTCTAGTGTGACTGGGACATGGTCCATTTCTACTAAGAGAAAACATACACACACACACACACACACACACACACACACAGACTCACAAACACACACATATGTAGAATCATATAAAGACTCAAAGCCCACTTCTTTCGTTCAGCACCTATCTCTGAAGTTCTCAAATGTTATTTGTGACATTTTGCTTGTACTCCATCACTGTTTAACTCAGAGCATTTCCCTGACCTTCAGAGGCATGAATGGGTGAAACATAGCAACCCAGAGATGAGCCTGCAAGTGTCAGGGTCCAAGTGCATGCTCCAGATTCCACCTTTTGTTCTTCTGTATTGATGACACCATGTGTTGGATGTGTTATGCATTTAACTTCCCTCATCTGGCCACTCCTGCTCTTGGACCTTGTCAACATCCTCCAAAACAGGAGCCTAAAGGCCTGCAGGGCCAACAGGTCTCCACAGGGTGATTTGGACTGTTCTGTTCTGTGTCTTTAAACATTTAGAAGGGGGTAGAAGCTCAGGTGACCTCTAAAATTTAAATCTCTAGATTGTATTCCCATTTGGCATCTTTCTGAGCACTGTTGCTTCCAGAAGTGGGGATATGCTGGTTACCAGGCAGGGTAGGAGTTGGGTAAATTACTGGTACACAGTGTGTGGATAGTGAGAAAGAAAAACAAACAGAAACAAATGCAGTGGGTTGTGCTGTGACTCATTGGTAGAATATGTGCTCAGCATGAGTGAAGACCTCAGTAGTAGAATATGTGCTCAGCATGAGTGAAGACCTGGGTAGATTCCCAGCACACACACAGAGATAGAATCACTGAATCTGGCTGTGTAGGATAGCTGGTTCTGAGCACCACTTACTGCTGTGCATTTTAAGAAGAGGAAAAACATCAAGAAGAAAACAAACCAAGCAAGCAAGAAAACAAACAACAACTTTCCCAAGAACTGGTAATTGCTTCTTTGTTTTACTTCCTAATTTGGGCTAAAAGTTAGCACCCACCAGATGAAATATAATTATTTCTGAGAAGGATTAGTTCTGAGAACTTCAGAAACCAGTGGGACTACTTTATTCTTTCTTCTGTTCCCAGTGCAATCTGTCCAAGGAGATTCCTACCCCCCCTTATTCTACAGAGCATCTGAAAGGCCTGAGCAGTGTTTGAAAACCAAAATGTCCTGGATGTAAATCACTCTGGGCACTGCAGTTAGAAATCTCCAGGGCATTCCCACTGACTCTTCGTGGAGGTGTGGGGCAGGTAGCTACCTTTGGGCAAAGATGGTAAGATCCTGACTCCTTAGAATGATGCATCCTCCTAAGAGCCAATGATCCTATTGCAACCCTGGTGATAGGCATGAATCTCAAGCAGAATAGAGCATTTTTTTGAGACAGGGCTTCTCTGTGTATCCCTGGCTGTCCTGGAACTCAACTTGTAGTCCAGGCTGGCCTTGAATTCAGATATCTGCCTGCCTTTGCCTCTTAAGTGCTGGGATTGAAAGTGTGTACCACAACAGCCTGAGCCAGCATTTCTAAATTAACCCCAGTGATCTAATTAATTAGTGGAAATCCAGAAATGCCTGGATTTCCTATCTTTATGGCTGTCTTGGTGACCCTTGAATTAGTAACTAGGAAGGCAGCTGTTGGTATTATTGCAGCTATTGATATTCTTGTTGCTGCTCAAGGTTGACAGGGATTCTGGGCTGCATTGTTTCATATGCTCAGTTGCCAGGCATGGAAATTGCTTGGCTCAGCCCCTCCGTGTTCCTGTGTTCTGTCCTCAAGATATCTGTCTTTTACTCCTGTTCACCTGTGATTGCTAGTCACTGCGATTTCAGTGAGCCTGCTCAATATGACACCCTGAGTCTCTGTATTTCATTCTGTGTGCTGTTCTCAACTGGTGGCCTATTAAAAAGCTCCCACACCAAAAGAAAAGTTGTATGTATAAATATATATGTGTGCTTCTGTTGAGCTATAGCGTATGTGATAAAAACGTGCATTCATGGATTAAAATTTCTTCTGTAACAGTATTCCCTTGGTCTTCCTTTGTCAACTGTGTGTGTGTCTCTGGCCCTTCCAGGTTATCTGCACTTGCTTCCATTTCCATTAAGCAGAAAGTCTCTTTAGCATGGATGGCACTGTCGCTCTGTATCTGGAACAGGAACAGTGAAAACAGGAACAGTGCAGGAACATATAAAGGCCTGCATAGATACCTCACCAGCCATAGTGCAAGGAATGGCTTATGATGCAGCTATGAAAGGACAGAAATTCAGCACCTATGTTAAACAATCCTATGGTAGAGGAGGAAAAGGAACCTCGAAGCCCATTTGTTTTAAGTATAGAGATTCAGCACATATGCAAAGGCAATGTCCAGGAAATAATAAGAGCAACTCCAATAAAAGGAGTGCTCCTCCAGGAGTTTGCGCTCATTGCCAAAAAGGCAAGCATTGGAATGATGAATTGAAAACAAAGCTCCACAAGGATCGAACACCCCTTACAGGGCAAAAGAAAGGAAAACTCAACTTACATTTTTAAAGTCAGAAGCAGCCCCTCAGCCACAAACATGAAAGAGAGGAAACAGCTGTTAATATGGACGTAGAACTAGTAACCTCAGACAACCAAAATAAACAGCATTTTTCATAAGGGCCAATAAAGGAGCTTTTAATATAGATAAGGTGAAGTAAAAATGAAAAAAAGCCTATATGGCTCAATTGTGGCCCCTAACGGAAGAAAAAATACAGGCTATAAATAAACTTGTACAAAAACAATTGGAAAAGAAACATATTAAGAAAAATAACAGTCCTTAAAATACTTACATATCATAATAAAGAAAGTCAACTCTGTACCCCATTTTTAATAGGTTTATTTGGTTTTCTGGGGTCTATTTTCTTGAGTTCTTTATATATATTGGATATTGGCCCTCTGTCTGATGTCGGGGTTGGTAAAGATCTTCTCCCAATTTGGTGGTTGCTAATTTGTCCTTTTGATGGTGTCCTTTGGTTTACAGAAACTTTGTAATTTCATGAGGTCCCATTTCTTAATTCTTGATCTTAGCGCAAGTTATATTAGTGTTTTGTTCAGGAAATTTCCCCCTGTACCGATGTCCTTAAGGGTCTCCCCCTGTTTCTTTTCTATTAGCTTCAGAGTGTCTGGCTTTATGTGGAGGTCCTTCATCTATTTGGAGTTGAGCTTAGTTCAAGGAGACAAGATTGGATCAATTCACATTCTTCTGCATGCTGGTCTCCAGTTGAGCCAGCACCATTTGTTGAAAAGGCTATCTTTTTTTCCATTGGATGTTTTCAGCCCCTTTGTCGAGGATCAAGTGGCCATAGGTGTGTGGGTTCATTTCTGGATCTTCAGTCCTGTTCCATTGATCTGCCTGTCTGTCACTGTACCAATACCATGCAGTTTTTAACACTATTTTTCTGTAGTATTGCTTGAGGTCAGGGATACTGATTCCGCCAGAGTTTCTTTTGTTGTTGAGAATAGTTTTAGCTATCCTGGATTTTTTGTTATTCCAGATGAATTTGAGAATTCCTCTTTATAACTCTATGAAGAATTGAGTTGGGATTTTGATGGGTATTGCTTTGAATCTGTATATTGCTTTTGGCAAAATGAAAATTTTAACTATATTAATCCTGCCAATCCATGACCTTGGGAGGTTTAATCATTTTTTGAGGTCTACTTCTGTTTCGTTTTTCAGAGTCTTGAAGTTCTTGTCATACAGATCTTTCACATGTTTGGTAAGAGTCACCCCAAGGTACTTTATACTGTTTTTGGCTATTGTGAAGGGTGTTATTTCCCTAAATTCTTTCACGGCCTGCTTATCCTTTGGGTATAAGAAAGCTACTGATTTGATTGTGTTGGTTTTATAACCTGCCACTTGGCTGAAGTTGTTTATCAGCTGTAGGAGTTCTCTAGTAGTTTTTTTGGGTCACTTAAGTAGACTATCATGTCATCTGCAAGTAATGATAGTTTGTCTTCTTCCTTTCCAATTTGTATCCCTTTGATCTCCTTATGTTGTCTAATTGCGTGAGCTATTACCTCAAGTACAATATTGAAAAGATAAGGAGAAAAGGGGCAGACCTATCTAGTCCCTGATTTTCATGGGATTGCTTCAAGTTTCTCTCCATTTAGTTTGATGCTGGTTACCAGTTTGCTGTATTTTGCTTTTACTATGTTTAAGTATGGGCCTTGAATTCCTGTCCTTTAGGCAGGGAGCCTAAAAAGGACCAAATGCTTTAATCTCCTTCAAGAGGGGATATTCATATATGTCTCCACAGGATACTAACTCCTCACTTGAGATCCCTGAGCAGCTTGTGTGATCTACAGCTGTTCAGAGAGACAGCAGAGAAAAGAAAAGCAAGAGAGACAGAAGACAAAAGGGAAGCTACAAAAGCTTTCACTGGCTCCAAAGAGACTGCTGACTGCTGACATGGACACAGCTAAATAATCTAAAAAGAGAAGCTATAGAGTTGGTAACTGTTCAGTAGCAGCCACAGACTCTTAAATTTATTTTCCTTGCATTGTATGATTAATTGCTATGCATGTAGACATACCAATTGTGTGGATTCGGACATAGATAAATATATAACAGTCATGATTCTAGAATCATACAACATATGATTCTATATATTTTATGCTTCCTATAGATTTCAAAGATGCTTGGTTTGACAAGGAAATTTTACAGCTATTTAAAAGATTGAAGGGGCTTATTACACCAAAGCATTTTATAACAGCCTTGATATTAAATATTACTGCTTTGATTACAATTATAACTTCATTTAAAGCTTCATCAGTGACTCTAGTCTCAGAAATGAAGCCTGCACACCTCGTTAATGATTTAAATAAAAATATTTCTTTGATGCTACTAAAGCAACAAATTATAGATAAGAAAGTAGAAGCCAAGTTTGATGCTTTAGAGAATGTAGTTTTAGGATTAGGACAAGAGGTAGAAAATATTAAGATTCAGCTTTCTACCAGGTGCCATGCAAGCTTTCGATACATATCCATAATGCCATTAGCCTATGATAAACAACATAATTGGACTCTTATTAAAAATCATGTGTTGGGAATTTGGAAAGATAATAGTATTACTCATGATATGGCTCAATTACAAACTCAAATTTCAGCTATGAGCAAGGCATATGATGGGTCCAAAAATCTAGAAGACTTAGCTCAATCTATTAGACTTGGACTGCAGTCTCTGAACCCTATAAGTTGGTTACATTGGATTATTGTCATCACTATGGCTACAGAAATAACCCTTTTTCTCCTCCTTATTCTTCCATTCATTTTGAGACTAGTCTTCTCCATTTCTGCCAAAGAGATATATATGAACTTCAATTAAAAAACTAGAAAAGGGAGAGATGCCACACCAACCCCAGTATATTCTGTGTGGCAAAAATTTTCCACAGAATGAGGCATTTGACTCAGAGGAGAAAGTCTCCTGGAAAGGCTGTGGAACTCTCCAGTTGGAGAATAATTCTGCACCTTTGTTCTCAAAATCAGTTTTCAATAAAATTTCCTCTTTTCCTCTCTCACAAGTTGGTCCTAAGAGCCCTGGCCGATAATCCATTTTTTGAAGTGGAATCACTGACTGCAAACTCTTTTTAAGACCTACAACACTTTACCTCAAAGTCATTTACATAATTACAACCCCCAACATCATGCAGGTTTATATGCCTTGCATATGTAGAAGAGGGTGGCTCTGACACTGTACTAAGGAAAGCATTGATTAAGTTTATAAGTTTTTAGAAGTTAAAAGGTAAATGTTAGATAAGGATTTCACCTGGGAACTCATTAAGCCCCAGGGCGTATAAGAAAGTTGAAACTCTTTTAAAAGGTTTGCTGTTAACTACAAGTAGCTCTGTATTCTAATCAGGAAGATACTACCAAGTATCTACAGATACTATCAAGTATCTGTAAATTGATCCTCTAAATCTGTTACATGAGAAGCATTGTGCCTGATTGATTTTGCATTTCCTTGTGCCAAATGCTTATAATAATTGTGCCTGCCTTACTGGCGACATCTTTTGAAATGGTAATGGCAACTCTTCTTGTATAAAAATCCTTATTTAGAGCTCCTAAATTCATTCAGATTCAAACCTCCTCTGTTGTAGTTTCTGTTTGCCACCACTGAACCTATATCTCTCCTGAAATCCAAAGTCTGCCCTCAGATTAGAATCCTCCAGGCTGGGATTCTCCTTTATCCCCCTGGGTCCTGCTTCTTTTCCACAGCCATAGGTGGATGTTCCAAGTCCCATAATCTGAACTAGACAGACAACAGAATCTTTGGGAACTTTCAACTAACTCATAGGCTCATCACAGCTCCACAGTTAGAAAACTGGGAGATCCAGGGCCTGTTCTGGAGTTAGTGGGCTTGGAATCTCTGCTCACCAACTGCCTTGTAGCCCCTGCCATACTAAGTTTCCTATATGCTTTTGCCATTAGCCAAAGGTTGGGTTTCAGCACCCTAGGTTCTGAAGAGCACCAGCCTCAGGTGTATGCTCTCATTTTTTCAGGCTGCCCTGGTCCCTTTCTCCTCTATCTTCTCCTCAGATGTAAGTTTCTTCCATGATGGGTTTGTGTGAGAAGAGCGACTTCTCAAAAGTTCTTTGGGACCAGACTGCTTTTGTTACTCCTAACCCTGTTCAGTGTCCTCATTCCTGACCTGTCCAAGTGTGACGATTTCGTACTGGAGGCTTCATTGGTATGAAAGTTAGCCAATGCATCAATCCTTCAAATAGCTGTTTCCAACTTCCTCTATGCTCCATCCCAGTGAAGATCATTGTAAGTGACTACCACCCCTTTAGAAGCCAATCAAACATTTAGCAGGCTTAACTGGCTGTTCCTGGGTCATGAGAAGGGAAATATCTTTGACCACTCCTGAGGTTGGCGAAAATTAATCTCTTTGGCTGAGAATATTGAGGGAATCTCTCTCCTCCTGAGTTTCCAAGGCAGATAAAATGAAAATGTAGAGAGATGCCAATGACCAGTTTAGCCTTCACAAGGAATGAGCTTTACTGTGGCAGAAGCACTTAGTTGGGAAGGCTGGATTGAGATGGAAACTGCCTGGGTTCATTGTTTCCATTCAGCAAGCTCAAGTTTGCCCTATTTTATCTTAGCTCTTTAGACATCCTAAAACTCCAATTCCAGACCTGCCCATGTACCCATCTTGCCATATACAAATGAGAACTGGATTCAGGAATGTTTCCCAACACAGGGAGAGAAATGATGGAGGTTCATAGCCAAAAGGATCTAAAAGACCTGACTAGCTTTGATCTCTTTGTTCGTTGGGGGTTTTATGTTTCTGTTTTTATAGTTCTGGGGATTGAAACTAGGGCCTTTTGCCTGCTAGGTAAACAAATGCTCTGCCCACAAGCTTCATCCCCAAGGATGGACGACCTATAAACACTCATTACACAAGTCAAAACTTCCAACTTTCTAATATGCGCAGTGAAGCTCCCAGAAGTGAGGGCATGGCCAGGAGTTTTTTTCAGACATTTTTCAGACTCTTAGAGATCAGCTTGCTGAAGGATATATCTGGTGTGCATTTAGATGGGGGCTTTTGCTCCATGCCTAGACTTTAGGGACTAAGATGATGGTGTGTACAGAAGGGCATAATAACCTTTGTTGGGAGAAGACAGGTACATGCATACACACACACACACAGACACACACACAGACACACACACACACACACACACACAAACCCAAAAAATATATAAAGGCACAACTTAAAACAACCCTTTTTAAAGTTCTGTTTCAAAATCATCTAGACTTATCCCCAATAAACATTTTTTACACTTATAGTAAATGTGATTACTTATTAGAAATCTTAAGTGATCTCCAAGGTTTCACCTTTCATTGTCAGGTCGGTGGCTCACAGTTCAATGTCAATGAAGGAAAATAGACATTTCTTCTTTTGTCTTGTATGGTATGTGAGTGTGAGTGTGTGTGTGTGTGTGTGTGTGTGTGTGTGTGTGTGTGTGTGTGTGTGTTGTGTGTGTACGTGTTTGTGTGTGAAACATATACATGTAGATGTGGCTATGCATCCGCGTGCATGATGCATGATCCTGGGAACCAGGAAAGGACATCATATGTTCCTTTGTAACAATTTTCACCACTGAATCAAAATCTCTACCTGAACTTGAATCTTCCAAACCCAGCTGTCCTTCTGTCTCTACCTCATCCCCAGCACCATGGTTATGGGTACACATGTTAATCATACCTAGGTTTTTAGGTGGGCACTGAGATTGGAACTCAGGTCTTCTTTCTTATACTGTGAGCTCTCTTACCCACTGAAACATTTCCTAGACTCCCAAATTTTAAATATATTAGGTGAAATGGTTTTCCTCACACAAACTACTGGAGACTAAAGGTGGTCATTTTGTAATTATTTGAGTAACCAGGTTTACATTAACAGTCAGTTGGTGAGCTTTTTTGTTTGTTTCTTTAATCTCAGCTAACTCAATACACAGTTTTCTTCACGGTTCAAACCAAATAACTCTTCAATCTCCAAGCTGCCTCACAGTTAGCACAGGTCACAGGGGGACTCACTATCTTTCAAAAGCCACAAGACACAGAACTGAACACACACACACCATGTCTCAATGGGGAATTTCAAGGAATGCTGGCTGCCTGGACCAGCGCATGACTGCATCACAACTCAAGCTGGGCTGTCTAGGGCAGAAGCTGCGAGGCTTGGGGCAAGAAGCAATGTCAGGAAGCACTCGCATTTTGGAAGGGACTTAGCAGAAAGAGCAGAAATGTTTCCAGGGTTAGGACTCAGGCCTTGGGAGTTAGACCTCTGTATATCACAATAAAGAAAATCCAAAGTGCTACTGAACTTTGAAGATGGAGTGAGGCTATTTTGGCACATAACTATAATCCTATTAGTTTTAGAAAAACAACCCCCCCCCAAAACGTTGAGATCTCAGATTTTCCTCTGGAGAAGCTGCTTTAATTGTTCCAGAGAGACCAAATCAACCTCTTGAATCTGTGGCCGTTTCAGAAAGAATGTTGATAAACAGATTGCCACTGCGATCTCAGAAATAGCTTGGGAGTTGGAGATTGCAGGGTGTTCTTAGAGGGGGATTGGTGAAAAACCCAGAAGACAAAGCCTCTTAAGAGAGCATACTCGCCCGAGCTTCACTCACGTGCCAGCAATCTTTTTTTTTTTTTTTTTTTTTTTTTTTTTTTTTTTTATTATTATTCGATATAATTTATTTACATTTCAAATGATTTCCCCTTTTCTAGCCCCCCCACTCCCCGAAAGTCCCGCAAGCCCCCTTCTCTTCCCCTGTCCTCCCACCCACCCCTTCCCACTTCCCCGTTCTGGTTTTGCTGAATACTGTTTCACTGAGTCTTTCCAGAACCAGGGGCCACTCCTCCTTTCTTCTTGTACCTCATTTGATGTGTGGATTATGTTTTGGGTATTCCAGTTTTCTAGGTTAATATCCACTTATTAGTGAGTGCATACCATGATTCACCTTTTGAGTCTGGGTTACCTCACTTAGTATGATATTCTCTAGCTCCATCCATTTGCCTAAGAATTTCATGAATTCATTGTTTCTAATGGCTGAATAGTACTCCATTGTGTAGATATACCACATTTTTTGCATCCACTCTTCTGTTGAGGGATACCTGGGTTCTTTCCAGCATCTGGCAATTACAAATAGGGCTGCTATGAACATAGTAGAACATGTATCCTTATTACATGGTGGGGAGTCTTCTGGGTATATGCCCAGGAGTGGTATAGCAGGATCTTCTGGAAGTAAGGAGCCCAGTTTTCGGAGGAACCGCCAGACTGATTTCCAGAGTGGTTGTACCAATTTGCAACCCCACCAGCAGTGGAGGAGTGTTCCTCTTTCTCCACACCCTCTCCAACACCTGCTGTCTCCTGAATTTTTAATCTTAGCCATTCTGACTGGTGTAAGATGAAATCTTAGGGTTGTTTTGATTTGCATTTCCCTAATGACTAATGAAGTTGAGCATTTTTTAAGATGCTTCTCCGCCATCCGAAGTTCTTCAGGTGAGAATTCTTTGTTTAACTCTGTACCCCATTTTTTAATAGGGTTGTTTGGTTTTCTGGAGTCTAACTTCTTGAGTTCTTTATATATATTGGATATTAGCCCTCTATCTGATGTAGGATTGGTGAAGATCTTTTCCCAATTTGTTGGTTGCCGATTTGTCCTCTTGATGGTGTCCTTTGCCTTACAGAAACTTTGTAATTTTATGAGGTCCCATTTGTCAATTCTTGCTCTTAGAGCATACGCTATTGGTGTTCTGTTCAGAAACTTTCTCCCTGTACCGATGTCCTCAAGGGTCTTCCCCAGTTTTTTTTCTATTAGCTTCAGAGTGTCTGGCTTTATGTGGAGGTCCTTGATCCATTTGGATTTGAGCTTAGTACAAGGAGACAAGGATGGATCAATTTGCATTCTTCTGCATGCTGACCTCCAGTTGAACCAGCACCATTTGTTGAAAAGGCTATCTTTTTTCCATTGGATGTTTTCAGCCTCTTTGTCGAGGATCAAGTGGCCATAGGTGTGTGGGTTCATTTCTGGATCTTCAATCCTGTTCCATTGATCCTCCTGTCTGTCACTGTACCAATACCATGCAGTTTTTAACACTATTGCTCTGTAGTATTGCTTGAGGTCAGGGATACTGATTCCCCCAGATTTCCTTTTGTTGCTGAGAATAGTTTTAGCTATCCTGGGTTTTTTGTTGTTCCAGATGAATTTGATAATTGCTCTTTCTAGCTCTGTGAAGAATTGAGTTGGGATTTTGATGGGTATTGCATTGAATCTGTATAGTGCTTTAGGCAAAATGGCCATTTTAACTATATTGATTCTGCCGATCCATGAGCATGGGAGGTTTTCCCATTTTTTGAGGTCTTCTTCCATTTCCTTCTTCAGAGTCTTGAAGTTCTTGTCATACAGATCTTTCACATGTTTGGTAAGAGTCACCCCAAGATACTTTATACTGTTTGTGGCTATTGTGAAGGGGGTCATTTCCCTAATTTCTTTCTCAGCCTGCTTATCCTTTGAGTATAGGAAGGCCACTGATTTGCTTGAGTTGACTTTATAACCTGCCACTTTGCTGAAGTTGTTTATCAGCTGTAGGAGTTCTCTAGTGGAGTTCTTTGGGTCACTTAGGTAGACGATCATGTCGTCTGCAAATAATGATAGTTTGACTTCTTCCTTTCCAATTTGTATCCCTTTGACCTCCTTATGTTGTCGAATTGCCCGAGCTAGTACCTCAAGTACAATATTGAAAAGATAAGGAGAAAGGGGGCAGCCTTGTCTGGTCCCTGATTTCAGTGGGATTGCTTCAAGTTTCTCTCCATTTAGTTTGATGCTGGCTACCGGTTTGCTGTATATTGCTTTTACTATGTTTAGGTATGGGCCTTGAATTCCTGTTCTCTCCAAGACTTTAAGCATGAAGGGATGCTGAATTTTGTCAAATGCTTTTTCAGCATCCAATGAAATGACCATGTGGTTTTGTTCTTTGAGTTTGTTTATGTAGTGGATTGTATTGATGGATTTCCGTATATTGAACCAACCCTGCATTCCTGGGATAAAGCCTACTTGATCATGGTGGATGATCGTTTTGATGTGTTCTTGGATTCGGTTGGCAAGAATTTTATTGAGTATTTTTGCATCGATGTTCATAAGGGAAATTGGTCTGAAGTTCTCTTTCTTTGTTGGATCTTTGTGTGGCTTTGGTATCAGCGTAATTGTGGCTTCGTAGAAGGAATTGGGTAGTGTTCCTTCTGTTTCTATTTTGTGGAATAGTTTGAAGAGTATTGGTGTTAACTCTTCTTTGAAGGTCTGGTAGAATTCTGCACTGAAGCCATCTGGTCCTGTGCTTTTTTTGGTTGGAAGACTTTCTATGACTCCTTCTATTTCTTTAGGCATTATGGGACTGTTTAGATGGTCTAGTTGGTCCTGATTTAATTTTGGTATTTGGTATCTGTCAAGGAAATTGTCCATTTCCTCCAGATTCTCCAGTTGTATTGAGTATAGGCTCTTGTAGTAGGATCTGATGATTTTTTGGATTTCCTCAGTTTCCGTTGTTATATCTCCCTTTTCATTTCTAAGTTTGTTAATTTGGATACTTTCTCTGTGCCCTTTGGTCATTCTGGCTAAGGGTTTATCTATCTTGTTGATTTTCTCAAAGAACCAGCTCCTGGTATTGTTGATTTTTTGTATGGTTCTCTTTGTTTCTACTTGATTGATTTCGGCCCTGAGATTGATGATTTCCTGCCTTCTACTCCTCCTGGGCGAAATAGCTTCTTTTTGTTCCAGGGCTTTCAGGTGTGTCATTAAGCTGGTAATGTATGCTCTCTCCATTTTCTTTTTGGAGGCACTCAGGGCTATGAGTTTTCCTCTTAGCACTGCTTTCATTGTGTCCCATAGATTTGGGTATGTTGTGTTTTCATTTTCATTGTGTTCTAAAAAGTCTTTAATTTCTTTCTTTATTTCTTCCTTGACCAAAGTATCATTGAGTAGAGTATTGTTCAGTTTCCACGTGTATGTGGGCTTTCTGTTGTTTCTGTTGCTATTGAAGACCACTTTTACTCCATAGTGATCAGATAGGAGGCATGGGATTAGTTCGATCTTCTTATATTTGTTGAGGTCTGTCTTGTGACCAATTATATGGTCGATTTTGGAGAAGGTACCATGAGGTGCTGAGAAAAAGGTATATTCTTTTGTTTTAGGATAGAATGTTCTATATATATCTGTTAAATCTAATTGGTCCAAAGCTTCAATTAGTTTCATTGTGTCCCTGTTTAGTTTCTGTTTTCCTGATCGGTCCATTGAGGAAAGTGCAGTGTTGAAGTCACCCACAATTATTGTGTTAGGTGCAATGTGTGCTTTTAGTTTTAATAAAGTTTCTTTTACAAAAGAGGGTGCCCTTACATTTGGGGCATAGATGTTCAGGATTGTCAGTTCTTCTTTTTGTATTTTTCCTTTGACCAGCAAGAAGTGTCCCTCAGGGTCTCTTTTGATGACTTTGGGTTGAAAGTCAATTTTATCTGATATTAAAATGGCTACTCCAGCTTGTTTCCTGAGACCATTTGCTTGTAAAATTGTCTTCCAGCCTTTTACTCTAAGGTAGTGTTTGTCTTTGACCCTGAGGTGTGTTTCCTGTAAGCAGCAAAATGTAGGGTCCTGTTTACGTATCCATTCAGTTAGTCTGTGTCTTTTTATTGGGGCATTAAGTCCATTGATGTTAAGAGATATTAAGGAATAGTGATTGTTACTTCCTATCATTTTTGACGTTATTTTTTAAATTTGAATGCTTAACTTCTTTTGGGTTTGATGAAAGGTTACTATCTTGCTTTTTCCAGGGTGAAGTTTCCCTCCTTGTATTGGTGTTGTCCTCCTATTATCCTTTTTAGGGCCGGGTTTGTGGATAGATATTGGGTAAACTTGGTTTTGTCATGAAATATCTTAGTTTCTCCATCTATGGTGATTGAGAGTTTTGCTGGATATAGTAGTTTTGGTTGGCATTTGTGTTCTCTTAGAGTCTGCATGAGATCTGCCCAGGACCTTCTAGCCTTCATAGTCTCAGGTGAAAAGTCTGCTGTGATTCTGATAGGTCTTCCTTTATATGTTACTTGGCCTTTTTCTCTTACTGCCTTTAGTATTCTTTCTTTGTTTAGAACATTTGGTGTTTTGATTATTATGTGACGGGAAGTATTTCTGTTCTGGTCCAGTCTGTTTGGAGTTCTGTAGGCTTCTTGTATATTCATGGGCATCTCTCTCTTTAGGTTAGGGAAGTTTTCTTCCATAATTTTATTGAAGATATTTGCTGGCCCTTTAAGTTGTAAATCTTCACTCTCCTCTATGCCTATAATCCTTAGGTTTGGTCTTCTCATTGTGTCCTGGATTTCCTGGATATTTTGGGTTACAAGCTTTTTGCATTTTGCATTTTCTTTAACTGTTGAGTCCATGGTTTCTATGGAATCTTCAGCATCTGAGATTCTTTCTTCTATCTCTTGTATTCTGTTGTTGATATTTGTATCTCTGTCCCCTGATTTCTTCCCAAGGCTTTCTATCTCCAAAGTTGTCTCCCTTTGAGTTTTCTTAGTTGTTTCTACTTCTGATTTTAGATCCTGGATGGTTTTGCTTAGCTCCTTCACTTGCATGTTTGTGTTTTCCTGTAATTCTTTAAGAGATTTTTGTGTTTTCTCATTCATGAGCTCAGCCTGTTGACCAAAGTTCTCCTGTATTTCTTTAAGAGATTTTTGTGTTTCGTCTTTCATGACCTCAGCCTGTTGAGCAAAGTTCTCCTGTATTTCTTTAAGTGTTTTTTGCATTTCCTCCTTGTTGGCTTTTGTATTCTCCTGGATTTCTTTCAATGATTTTTGTGTTTCCCTTGCAAGGGCTTCTACCTTTTGATCCATTGTCTCCTGAATTTCTTTACGTATGACCTCCATGTGTTCCTGTACCAGCATCATGACCAGTGATTTTAAATCCAAATCTTGTTTTACTGGTGTGATGGGGTATCCAGGACATGTTGGTAGAGGAGAATTGGGTTCAGATGTTGCCATATTGCCTTGATTTCTGTTAGTGACGTTCCTGCGTTTGCCTTTTGCCATCTAGATCTCACTGGTGTTAGTTTATCTTGTCAGTGCTGGACTCACCAGTGCAAGCTGCCCCTTCCCAGTTGGCCTCTGGTGCACAGCTTACCTCCTGCACTGCTTGTAGACAGTGTGCTGCTGCCCAGGCTGTTCAGATCCCAAAGCAGGCACCCGAAGGCTCCCGCTGGGGCCCGCTGGATTCACTGGAGCACACTGACTTCTCCCAGCTGGCCGCCCGGAAGCCCAGCTAGCCACTTGCAGGACTTGGAGATGTAATGCTGCCGCCCAGGCTGATCTGGATCCGGAAGCGGAGAGAGTAGAGCTAAGGCCTTCTGCCTGAGGCCTTGCCCCAGATTGTGTCTGTGGAGCAGATGGAGCCCGTGTGCACTCCCAGGGAGTGCCGATGGTGTATGCTACTGTGACCTCCCCTGAGTTCTGCTCACTCCGCTGGGCAGCCGATCTGCCAACCGGGCTATCGCACACAAGGTTAGCCTGGCCGCCCAGTCCCTGAGTCCAGGCAAAAGCCTGGGAGGCCAAGGTCCGAGCAAAGTTCCCCTACGGCTTTGACTGTTAATTGGGTTTGCCAGGTGACTAGGATGGCGGGCGTGTGCGCCCGCGCTCCCTGAAAGCGCCGGGAGAGTCTGCTTTGCTAACAATCACCTGGGCGGGTTGACTCACAGATGGCCCACCAAGCCGCCCAGTTCTTGGGGTCAGTCCTGTGCCTTTTGGGGCCTGGAACCCCGCTTTGTTAGCCTTAGGCTATGCCTGTTACAGGTCTGCCCGCCTGAGCTCTCTGTCGTCCTGCAGGCAAAATGGCGGCGGCGCGCTCGCAGGCCTGGGCAAAAAACCTCCTGGTTGGGTTGGCACCCCGATGGCCCCCCGACCCGCCCAGGGCCTGGGTGCAGGCCAACGCCCGTCGGGCTCAGACCACCGCGGTGTTGGCCTCGGATTATGTTTGTGTACCTCAGTCTGTCCGATTCCTGGAGTACGGAACCAAGATGGATCCTCCTCTCCTGTCTGGTGGGAGGCCGAGTTCTGAAGTGGCCTCCTTGCAGGAAAGGCGCCGCACAACTGCAGCTGCTTGCTGTCCGGCTGGTCAGCGAAGGTCAGTGGTCGTGGGCGCAGGGCCTAACTGGTCCCTGTGACGCCTTGGTTCCACTGCTGATGGCCCTTCAGCTGGAGCAGCCACTGCTGCCGCTGCTGCCGCCGCCGCCGCCGCCCTGGTCTTCACGTGCCAGCAATCTTGGAGAGAAACCCTAGAGCAAAATGCCGCTCACTGTCATTTTCCTCCCTGAAACCCACTGACTGAGGCTGTCTTGTCTGTGAAGCAGAACCATTTACATTTAAACTTGTAATTCAAGTAACACAGTTGCCAAGAAAAATTCCAGTTGTGGAGCTGCTCAGGAATGCTCAGGATTTGCTATCCTTGGTGCTACTTATAGTGAATGAAGATAGGGGCACATCCTGAGATGGCACCTTGAGGACTTGGAGAAGCTAGCTGCTCCTAGCTTGAGTGGAATATAAGGTTTTTGGGATACTTTGAAAGTGCCAAGTGCAGGGCAGATGACCCAGCGGAATTCATTTTTCATGACCAGGGAGACCCTGGAGGGCCTCAGGTATGGGCAACCAGACAAGGTTGGGGGCCCAGAATTACAGTTCATTTACATGTCTCTTCCCCATCATGTGGCCACTGGTGATAGTATATCCTGTGCTGCTGCCAAACCTGGCTATTGAGGTATTTAGTTTACATGCTGCAGAACTGGCAAACACCCTTTGCATCTAAAAGTCCTTCTGTATTCCTGGATATGTCCCCAAATTTGAATTGTAGTTCAAAACTTCATTCCTGTCTTTTTCTGCTAATGTTGCCTTTAGAATGAAAGCACCATGAGACCTTTAAAGTAACAAGATTCCTATTATGAGTTAAAAGAGTCTTTTCCATGATTAGAACAGAAGGGAGCTTTCTTAAGGAAATTCCATTCTCTGCTACTTCCAAGTCCTTATGTATCCAAACTGCTCATATTTCTGTAGTTTTCAGTTTTATTACAGCCTACAGTCAGGCCTCGGGGCAATGTCACAGTGGCAGAGTTTTGCCTAGCATTCAAGCAGCCCTGGACTCAGTTGTCCAGCATCACAAAATGAAATAAACAAAAATTCCCCACCTCAAAAAAAAATACCTAAAACATAATCCACACATCAAATGACTTACAAGAAGAACAGAGGAGTGGCCCCTGGTTCTGGAAAGACTCAGTATAGCAGTATAGTGCAAAACCAGAACATGGAATAGGGAAGGGGTGGATGGGAGAAAAGGGGGAGGGAAGGGAGCTAATGTGACTTTCCGGGTGTGGGTGGCCAAAAAAGGGAAAATCATTTGAAATATAAATAAAAAATATATCGAATAAAAAAGATAACTTAGCAAAAACAAACAATACCTGCAGGCAGAGATACTGGTTTTCCATAAGTAAGTAGAAAGTGTATGAGGCCTGCTTTGTTCCTCAGGATAATTAATGCTCAGTGCAATAGTTCTCACCAAGATGGCCCCCAGAGCACAGAAGTCTGAGACAAGGTGGCTGTCATGTCTTCTGCAGGAGAGTAGCTGGCTAATACAGACCCCTGCCTTGCTCACAGAATCTGGGTCATGATTGATTCTGGAAACGGTACGAGAGGAACATGGGCTTCCACCTCTGACAGACTGCCCCGATCAGCAAGGCAGACAACAGGGTTCCTGGAGCTACCTAAAACAAGGGCAGAAGGGCAAAGACACAAAGAGACTGACAGCAAGTCTAATCCTGATCAAGCTGTCAAATTTTATGTTTTACATAAGCCAATATAAGGGGAAGCTCACAACACGGTTTGGGAGGGGTAAAGGGGGGAACAATCTCAGGGGGTTGGCATCATTCTAAGAAACATAATTTCTGGGTAAAGATAGTTATTGATGCTGGAATTTTGGCATGTTAAAGGGGGTCAGGAGGAGGTAAAGTTGAAAAGGGTTGCTATAGTAACCTATCCACAGAAGAGCTTCGAAAGGAGGGGGTATCAACATCTATGTAAGAATGGTTCCTGGAATGGAGATCTAAATGAGAATGACCACTGTTATCAAGGTCTCCTGGCATTGAGATCTGGGTGGGGATGGCTTCTGGTATGGAGATTTCTTGGCTTTGAGATCTAAGTGAGGATGGCTCCTGACATCTCCACCTTCTCTGTATAGTAGAGACCAGAGTTCAGACAGCCATTGATATAAAGCAGATAAGGAATCAAAATAATGGGACAGTGCTTGTCTTAACAATCGACCCAGTCATCCAACATCCTGTTCCCATTAGGATGTATCTGCCAGTCTCCAGAAACTCGTGTCTTAGGTGGGACTGGCCCTGGGAAGTTGCGAGTCATTGGCTAACTACCCAGAAATTTAAATGTTACTGATGCCTTCAGCTTGTGGGGTTCCTTCTGGAATCCCAGCTGGAATGGCTGTGACATAGATGCACTCTCTGTTAAGGTACTAGAATGTGCTGTTTGGGCTGTTTTGCCCTGGGGGTATAGGTAGCCATCTCTCAATCCTCCAAAGCCAAACGATGGTAATGTACCTGAATAAGCTTGGCTGCCAAGTCATCTTCCTGCTTCTTAATTAGGGCAGTGACACATTTAAAAGCCCATGGTCCAGAAGAAAATAACAGTAATATTCCTACAAGAGACCTAATATACTGGGTAAAAATGTATTGAGCCTTGGAGAGGTGGAAAACCAATTTTCATACCAACTTTCTTTCTGTTCTCTTTCTTATGTTTTTCTAGTCCTTTTCTATTTTCATGCTATTGTTTACAACTCCTGTCTTACTAGCATCAAAACAGAACACTTCTTTCAAAGCTGCACAAAGTGCACCCTGTTGGAAGAACATTAGATCAAGTCCTTGCCTATTTTGGAGGACAACCTCAGCTAGGGAGTCAATGGAGTCAGAGAGATCAATTATCCCCCACTGAAGTCGTTGGACATCTTGATCAATGGTGGCACTTAGCTCTGTGTACCTAGAGTTGCAAAGAACAAGGGAAGAAATACCTGTCCCCACTCTCACAGATCCAAGGCCAAGTAGGACAGAGAGAGTAACAGCAGAGATAGGTTCTCTGCAAGGGCGGCTCAAAGAAGTGGAAACTTCAGTGGATGTGGATTGATCCCACAAGTGAAAAAATTCTTCAGAGTGATAATAAACTAAGTGAGGAATCATCTTAATAAGGATGAAAAATTCAGGCCTCACACCATTCTTTTGATTTTGAAAAACTGAGGTGGTGAGGCAAAGTATAAGGCCATCAAGGCAGTCCAACCATGTTCCTTCTGGGGGGGAGAATAAAATAATTGCCAGGAGGGCGAAATTAGGTTTGATTACACATGTGAGCATAAACTGAGGGGTCATTTGTTCCACTAGAAATCACACAAAGTCGCAGGCCATATATTTGGGTTAATGAAAGACCTGTACAAGTGCCTTTTTGCCAATGGCAGCGCTGTGGATCATCAGCATGGGGGGGTATCACCAAGAACAGCAGTTCCTTCATAAAAGTGTGGTTGGGAATGGTAGTACAACCAGCAATCCTCAACAAGTTCAGAGGAAATGTCATTTAAGGTGAGAAATATCTGATTAACTAAAGAAGGTACAAGATTTTTAGTGGAAGCTGGCTGTACAGGCAATTTAGTGGCTGATGCCTTAGCTGCTGGCTGGAGGGGAAATACAGATGGTAGGGAGGTGCCTTTAAAAGCAGGAGCACGGGTGGTGTCTTGATCAATTCCTTTATGAGGAACAGGGTTTGGTATCAACATAGAATTAGGTCCCATTGGGACTGCCTGGGCATGATATAAAGGCTCTTTAAGGAGCCTAATAGAGAAAATAATACCTGCATCAAAGCCAAGTACATAGAGGCGAAGACCCCATTCATAGCCTATTTGCCAGGGTAGATTGGGAGATTTTGCATGGGTGGTGAATGTAGTTCATAAAGGTGTGCACCATCCTTTTGTAGAAGGATTAGAGGCCAGGCAGGACTCATCATATATTTGAGATCTAGCTGAGCGTGTAACATTATGCTTTACTTGAATGAAATCCCACAAGAAGTTTAAAGGCTCTCTCAAGGGTCCCAAACAACCAAAGTAAATCCTGTGGATGTCTTAAAGAAAATAAATGGCAGGCCACCTTCTATCTGGTCTACACTTGAAATCTGTAATATTTAAATATATGGCCTTTTGATACCCTGAAAGGGGGGGGGGGCAATCAGCAGTAGCCATTATCTCCCCTTTAATCTGTTTATAATTTGTTTAATTTTGAGCTAAATAAAATTGCCATGCAAAGAGGGATGTTGATGTCTGTGGCATAAGCATTAGTACGAGACATCCAAAGGTGTTGAGGACTGTGTCCATTTTTAATGATTATAATCGGCATCATTATTTGTCTCAGCATTAGCATAGTTTGACAGCTAGCATGTTCCTTCTGCATCCTGTAGAAAAAACACAAGCATGCCCTCTTTTCTACACTCAGAGTGTTCCCTGGCATTAAAATTTTAAAATGTTTGTGGTATATAAAGATATGATTCTCCCCTCTTTTATTTATTAAAATATTGTTGTAAAGTTTTATGGGCCTGTACCATAATATTTTGTACTTGAGTGTTATAAGGAATCTCAGTAATATGAATAATAATAAATAAATAATAAAACATCTTACTGACTTTAATAATCAGTTATTATATTTGTCTTAATCTGATTTGGAACATTCAGTATAGAAAAAATAACATATGTAATGACTAATTTTAATTTTTGTTGTTGTTTCCTCTGTTAAAACATTTATAACTAGATTGCCTGAAAAGTTGTTAATAATCATATGTATATCTTTAATTAAACTTTTTAAATTGTATTTGTATAAATAGTTGAAAGGAAAGAATTAGTAGTATTAAAAAAAATTCAAGCAATTATAAGCCTCGAGCTATATATATTATTAATATATAAATAAAAGTTTGATTTTTAACATTGTAAAAAGAGCAGCTACCACACCCAATTCAGTTATCTGTGCTAAAACAAAGGGAAGCTCAAAGGAATAACGATGTGATCTAATTATATTTGCTTTTCTCCCACAGTAGATGCATTTTTATAGGATGCATGTATAAGTCTATAAATATATAAAAACATGTATGGAGGCACATTTTAAACAATTCATCTTTTAGAAAACAATTATTAATTTTATCATAAAAGGCTTGCCATTTAATAGATTAACAGTTAATAATAATTAATTTGATTGCTGTTTAAAATAAGGAACAAACATTTCATCATGCTCTTAAAACATTCCTTTTAAAAATTTTTTATGATTTTATCTTGCAACACTTTATTTTTACATCAAATCATTATTCAAGCTGTTAGAACTATATTTGGACAGATTTTACATTAATGTTCTCCTTGTCAAGCAATGGAAAAGAAGACATATCATAAACTGGAAACAAATACTTACTGTAGCTTTCTCCAAGTTATGTCTCTCAATATTTATTTTGCATTTACGTTGAGAACATCAGAGGCAAACTCTTATGGCAAACTTAAAGCAGTGTCTTAGCCAAAGAAATTGTCTTAACCTTTTTTGAAAATCATTTACTTAAAAATTTTTGAAGCCCATTGTTAAGAGCAAGCCATTTCTTGAGGAAGAACTTTTTAATGAAATTACTTTATTGTTTTTTTTTAAGTTAGCTTCTATAAAGCCATATTAACCTTTCACAGATCTAAGTTTGAATTTATTTTGAACCACATCTGTACGAATCTGTTAAAAAGGTTCTTTTGGACAGAAACTCTCTAGGTGAGGCCTGCAAGAGGAAGGTTGCATCTCTCAAGCCTCTGCTTAGACAGCTCTGAGCTTTGTATTAAATCAAATGTAAAACTTCTGATCTGAGTTGATTATCTCTAAGGCCAGACCTACACTCATCAGTCTGGCAAGGAGTAGCCTGTAACTAGACCCCACTGTATGAAGGTCAAATAACAAAAGTAACCTGTAATATCAAAGCATAACTACAAGTTTTTGAAAGCAAAACCCAGTTTTAAACAATATCTTCTTCTCAAAATTAATGTCAAACACATCACTTTCACATTGCAAAGTTTGTCCATCATCTTGTATGTTTGAATGTATGACAGTGTAACTTAATATTTTAAATCTTATTTTTATAAGTTGATTATCTCTTAGGCCAGACCTACACTCATCAGTCTGGCAAGGAGTAGCCTGTAACTAGACCCCACTGTATGAAGGTCAAATAACAAAAGTAACCTGTAATATCAAAGCATAACTACAAGTTTTTGAAAGCAAAACCCAGTTTTAAACAATATCTTCTTCTCAAAATTAATGTCAAACACATCACTTTACACAGAGGAGGGTGATTTAAGGTGCCTCACATTAATAACTAGGAGTCATCAAACAGAGCTTAACAAAAGCTCCTTCTTAAAGGGCCAACAGTCTCAACCTCTAGGACAAGTAGGAATGGTTAATTCTCCTAGAAAAAATCCAACCATGGTGATGATTGGTTTAAAAGTGCGTTATTCCCCTGAAATTACAGCTGGAAAAAATGTATTTGTTTTAAATTTATGAGATTTGTGTGATCACTTTTCTTTATTTCTAATTGATCTTAAAGGTATAAATGTTTTATGTACCTTGACTATAGAGTATTGGCTCATAAGTTATTGGACATCATTTAAAAATATATGACACAGAAATTCTGATTTCTAGAATAAGAACCACTTAAAATATTATGCCAATTTAGAAATATCTCAGAGGTCTGTTTATCTTGGGTTGTGTCATGTCACATGCTGCTTAAGATAGCTCTAACCCTGAATTATCAGTTTTAAACTTTCCTTTTGTGACCATCATTATATTTTTAAATGATGTCCAATCACCCTCCTCTGTGTAAATTGCAGACTGGCAGGACTGTCAGCATATAACGCTTTTTTACCATTTTTTTTCTTTTCAACATAAAAGATTAAAAAAAAAACATTCAGCCAATCAAAACAATAGGCAAACATAAATTGACACACATATGGACACGTTTTGGTGCACCAAAGACAGACAACAGATAGAGAGGGAACTTGATATTTTAAAGAGATCTAAATATTTAAACCAGAACTCAGGATATCTCCAGTAGGATTCAGAGAGGAATCAGGACATCTTCTATTTTCCTCTCCTCACCAGGAGAGTTTTGAAATAGCTTTTAACCTTTTTTTGATAGCACATCCTGAACAAGGAAAAACTGCTTTTCTGAAACCTGCTTTTTCTCTTGTCTAAGATTTAACTCCTAATCTTCTTTTTCTTCTGGGAATTCTGCCAGAGAAGGGAGGGGAGGCACACTGGAAAACACTGATAGTTACTCCATAGTACCCTGTTTTTATCCCTATTGGGTTCATCAAAAGAGAAAGAGTTTTAGAGAATATGATATATGTTGGTATATGGAATGGGGGGGTGCCTAGGCTACCAAACAGACATGGTATAGAATAAACATCCAGGACAGAGAATGAGAGTAAATGGGGTAATAGAGACAGAGAAAGGCAGAGAGAGTGTGTCTAGATAAGTAGAGACTGACTATGACCATGTGTAGGGAGGTGGGAGGGGAGGAGAGCCCAGGAATTTTGTTGCAGTCCAGGACTTACACTCCGCCAATGAGTGGTTTTATCTTTTGATTTCTCCTGGCGCTTCAGCTGCCTCTGACTTCCAAAGAAAAAATTCTCGCCTAGAGAGCTCAGGTTGGACAACCTGGATAAATTCCTCAGGTGTGATCCAGCTCTCAGTGAAAGATTCTAAGTGCCAAAGTAAAGGGAGCAGTCTGCTCATAGGCTGTGACTGTGGACTTTAGTTTTTCTAAAATTTTAAAGTCAAGGGGCTTGTTTTGATTCTGGCTTTTTCTAGATGTTTGTCTTTGAAATAAATCTTGAAGTTAGAGTGAACATTTGTCCCTTTAAGTCTCGTAGCTCCTTTAAGAGGGCTACTTGCTCTCTTTGGCTATCATTTGGCAGAGAGAAGATATTTTTCAGTGGCTCTTCTGCTGGCAGCTTTCTCCTCCAAGTTGACTTGCTCCCTGGGAGAGAGAGTGTCAGCACCTGAATTATGACTAGATTTAAGAGTTTATGAAGAAGGATAGACTTTGGTCTTTTTGAGAATTAGTGAAAAATGGAGACATAGAGAGAGACCATTTGAAATGTCCGTCCTCCATTTCTGTCAGAGGCAGGAGCGATAAGAAAGCATAGGGACAGTGTCTGGACGAACACTTTTTCAGAGAACTAGATGCTGGAAGCAGGAAGAATTCTGAATAATGTCATTAATGAGAGACCAGTAGTTAAAGGCAGTAACTGGAACATTTTTAGTTCCCGGACCAAAAATTGCATTGTATTTTCTTACTCCAGCACATATTTTCGTATCTATGGGTCCTTCCTCTGGGAACTGCGAAAATTTGTCCGAGATAATGCTTAAAACCCTACGTACTTCTCAAAGAATTACCTAAGATCTCCTTTTCTTAGCCCAGCCCCTTGCGTCTCAAGCCTTAAATCAGGCTGAATGAATTTTGCCCCATTGTGTCTCACCTTCGAGATGAGCTGACATGGAGATATTCCTCTGGCCAAGTGCACTGGCCTGTAAAATGTGCCTTGAACTTATCTACTATGGGAGCCCTATGTGAAGGGCCCTCCTCCTTTCTTTCCTATGGCCTTCTTCATCTGACTAGTTCCACAGGTACTTCACTGTTGGGTGCCAGAGTGTCCCGACCTGCAGTAGAGTCAACAGTGTTCCTGGAGCTACATAAAATGAGGGCAGAGGGGCAAAGACACAAAGAAACCGACAGCAAGTCTAATCCCAATTAAGCTGTCAATTTTTATGTTTTACACAAGCCAATATAAAGGGAAGATCACAATCCCCATCCCGCCCCCCTATATCCCCCTCAAAGCAGTTGAGATCTACCAGTTGAGAACAACTCTTGTAAAGGATCAAATGACCATCTTGGCCTCCAGAGAGGGAAATGGCTGAGAGGATACTAAGCATTGCTGTAGATGTCAATAGAGGCAGCAAAAGATCAGCAAGTATAGCTAGCTACAAGTAGGAACATGATAGAATGGAAGAACTATTAAGGCAGTTGGAGTAGAGCCAGTAGCAAGGACAGGAGTCTTAAGATGCGGTCACATACACTGGCAGAATAAGATCCTAAAGGAGGTCCACTCAGGGCTGTTCAGGGCTTTCCTCAAGTTGGGCATTCAAGGCCCAAATCTGAGTGTCTGTGGTCACACCCATTGACCTTCAGCTATAAATTTGCCTGGGGACAGGACTGTGTAGTCAGTGAGTAATATCAATCACCTTTGTGTGTTGTGCAGAGATTATGCCCAGGGACTGGGGTTTATATCCTTGTGAAATATGCCATGTCCCACAGCGGCATTTATGGCCTATGAGACAAGCATGATTACACCACCCAGTCAGCAGAAATCCAATCCAATCCTTGTCACATCATGGGCAGTACTGAGTCAGGGAGAATGTGTATCCCTATGAACCGGTCAAGGAAGGATGAAGCATGTGGAGCTTACCCCTGCCTTCTGTGCATTGACCAGGCACATTGACCCTGTCCACATAGTATGAGTGATGGGGGAGTAATCAGTACTGCTCATCCAGCTACACTGTAGCAATGCCATTTCTTCAGTCCTAGAATATAAATTACAGTAAGAAAATGTCTATACTGGGGAAGTTTGGCTTTCATTCTCTTTTCTAGTAAGCCAAAAAGTAAAGTAGAGAACTCAAGACGTCCACTGTTATCACATTCTCAGGGTCTGGGATAACTCACTTGAGGAGAATTCCAAGAATACTGGAAGGTGATGAGGAGAGAAGAAGGACTCAGAGAAATGAGGACCGAGACCCCATCTTTAAATCACCCTGACTACTCCAGTTTTGTGTGTGTGTGTGTGTGTGTGTGTGTGAGAGAGAGAGAGAGAGAGAGAGAGAGAGAGAGAGAGAGAGAGTTCAAATGAACCACAGTAATTGAAAGCTGTAAGCATTTTCCCAATGGAGCAACCTTGGGCTAGCTAGATGGCTAGGTATCAAGTTGTTCTTATCTTAAGCCTTTTGGGAAGAATTTGTCTATAAAAAATACTACTATCATTATGTCAAATCCTTCCAATTTGAAACTTAAGTATTATAATAATATGTAAGAATTATTGGGGGAAACGAAATTTTCTTTGGCCAAACTTGTTTAGAGATCCTGTTTTCATACTTTGAATTCTGCCCACCATTGCTTCGGCACAAATCTGTTGCTATGGCTGTGCCTGGGAGTGTCTGAGGAAGCCTAGTCCTAAAAGTCCCAGGGAATTCATGAGATTCTTCATTCCTTCTAACCATCATACATCGCTGGTACTCACCTTCCTCCATTGAAATGCATCAAGGTGGAACTTGCCTTTGGATGCTGTATGAGGCCTATGTTATACTTCTTAAAAAGTAGGTAGAGATTCAGAAGGAAATGCTGTTCCTTAAAGTTGGTCGGCCCCTCATTTCATTTGTTCAGCATAAGGGACAAACATATGTCGATAATCCTTACAAATTTTTTGGCTTTCATCTTATTCTACCTTCTGCCTCCAGAGTTTGCACAATCATGTCCTATGAGGTTTTGCAGCCAGCATTATAAAGAGGTTTTACTTTGTTTCAATTTCAACTGTTAACAATACCCTGGAATAGTAGGTGGGGGGGGGAATTCTACTTGTGTGTCTATTGCGAATTGTGTCTTCACTAGAAGATATCCATGATTGATTAGTGGTATCTACTACAGAAAACAATACAAGAATAGCAGTGATTGACATGTGCATCCCTTTCTGATGGGGTGGTAACGAAAAGGATTAACAAAAATATAGGGGCAAAAAGAAATTAAGAAGTGAGATTCAAGGAAAACCCTCAGCAATGATAATTAACACATCCTTGAGAGGACCATCTGTATCTTAGAACTATATTTAGAACAGAATTTAGAGAAAGTAGCATTCTCAATTGATTGGAATTAGAATACTGGTCCATCCAGCTGATTGCACTAAATTTTTAATTCAAAACAAGGTGATAACAATGACCACATCACATGGCTTAGATTTGTTTGAGAATACTGTATTTATAATAGTCATGTCATTGCTTGCTTTATTACACAGTTTGTGTGTGCGTGTGAATATGTGTGTGTGTAGAAAGAGCCTGACCCAAGTCCTTGTTCTTTGTCACAAGTGCTTTTACACAGGTGCTTACGGCACTTCCCTACCCACCAGCCCTAAGTTAGGATTTTTTTATATTAATTATGAGCACCAGAGGTCTTAAGAAGCACTGATGTTGGATGATGAGATCCTTTGAAATTGAACTTTAATAAATCCAGGAGGAAGCCATATTCCATCTCTCTGTTGGAAGTACTCTCAATTCTCCCTGAGAATGGTTGTCCAAAAAATGTTCATAATTCAATATCTGAAGTCCTTTATTCTGTCCCACAATTGCGAGTCCTCCTTAACCATGGAAGAAGAGCTGTGTGAGTCCTCCTTACCAGACAATCACAAGTCAGAAGGCTAATGCAATTAATTTTCTATCGTGAAATATGAAGCAAGGGTAGCTTACACTTGAAAACACACTGCCTGAGGGTTATTCCAAGCACAGAGCCCATGTGGGATACACCAGCAGAGGGCAGGAGAGGTTAATGTACTGGGTGGATAGGGTGAGTGTAATGGTTTCTCCTGCTCTTCCTTTCTCCCTCCTTTCACCTCTTCCTATCCAAACCTCACTTCTAGTAAGGATAATTTGACTGCTTTTCTAGTTCTCCCAAATGCCTCTTATCCATTGCAGTAGGATCATTAACTGCTGAGCAATAAACCAGCAATTTTTCCATAAAAATTGAAATGTGGGAAATACCACAGAACCTCACCACTAGGAAGACAATTGGACACTTAGATAGATTCTTGTCCCATTGGAAAAGGGTCCAAAAAGCCAGAAAACTGAGAAATATCGTCAGAATTCAGCTGGACTGCCCCTAAGCACCATAGTCACTATGAAATGGATTTTCCTTGGGACCACTTAGTTAATGAATCACTCATTTTAGGTCTCTGCTAGCAGATGGTCATCAGCACACAGCACCAACAATGCATGACTGCCTGGGGAAGCTTCTTTCACAATCAAGGTAGTCCACATCTCTAGTTTCTCAAATACACTAAGCCTAAGAGCCTTTCACAAAGGACAGCCACAAAATTAAAAAAAAATAAAAAAAAACATTTGAACAGGGAGTTCTAGACACTGCAAGCACTGGTTAAATTAAACGCAGTGGACAGCACAGCAGAAGGCAGAAAGGCAAGGAGGACAGAGCCCTGTGTCCTGAAGACCAAAGCACAAAAGTCATTCTACTCCTTTCTAAACTAGCTTGTTGAATGTTCAGGTACAGTGACTACACCTCTGATGAGCTCTGGGGACTGGCCTGATGATGCTGGCTCTGGGGCAGCCTCCGATTCAGACATGCAACCAAGACCCAGGCAAAATAATCAAATTCTTAGATGCTTGCTTGGGCCATTTCTTCATTGCTTCCTTCGCTGTGAATTGAGTACAATAGATACCCCCTTTCCCTTATCATCTATTTCTTTCACAGTTAATACTGATTGTGGATCCAACAGGGAGATAAAGAACTATAAAAAACGGTGGACGAGAGGGTTAGTGTCCTAATGTCATTGCTGAAAATTGCCAAGTTAACTGTGCCCCAATCAGAAGCAATATTTTACTTGTTGATGGTTGGTTTAACCCAGTTTTGACCAGGATCTTTGATTTGTATAGTCTGCATAATATTTACTGAACTATCTATTTTTGAATCTTAGAAAATGTGGACTGACTGAAGACAGATGGAAAATGTGTGGAACATGAACTAAGTCTTAGAGAAATTAATTTGTGGTGTTATTTTGGGCAAATTACTTAAGCATTCTGAGCTATGTTTACTCAAATGAAAGATGGAAAGATGCCTCAGAATTCTAGTTATAGGTAGGACTTCCTAGAGACAATGGCAAGGAACAGAAGAAATGCCATTTCTATTACACTGGGCACCCTGAGAGGGAGGGGAGGGGCTACATAGGGCAGTGGGAAGTTCACCATCCTGGGAGACCAGACCACCTTTCTTCCTGGCATGTGAGAGGAGATCAGCGACACTCTTGCTCATGACCTTGGTGACATAGGGGGACAGTTGTTCTGGCTGGTGACAGTGATGGCATGGAACACAGCCTCAGTTTCCAACTTGAATCCTAGACCCAGCAATCAGTAAAACAGAGCTCCTCACCATTGATAGGTCCTGCCTCTATAACAGGTGCTGATAAAGTACTTTGATGAGGCTAAGAACCACCCAGGAGGATTTGAATTTACATGACTTGGATCTGCCTCTGGGATTTCTCTTCTTACATTCCTGTGTTTCCCTCTGTATGGGAGGAGGAGAATATCATAGGGTTGTGCCTAGGGCACTGCCTGTCATTGTACCTTTCTCCTCTCCTGTAGTTAGCATGAAGCACCCCCCTCCAACATGCCTCTATTCCCCAACCTCAGGGCAGAGTCTCTTGGCAAGCAAAATCCCATCATTCACAGGTGAAGACTATTAGGAACATGAGTTCTTCAAGAGATTTCCTGCAGCTATGGTGTCAGGAAAGGGTTAGTTCTACATAGGATTTCTTATTAGAATTTTTACCAAGCCTCAAAGCACAGCAACTCTTTTTATTACTGATCTCTTCAAGCCTACTACAATGTAGAGTTCATGCTTCCAAATATGCCACCTAAGCCAGCTGCACTTAATCCATGTGGGGAATACTGATTAGTTTACCCACACTTGATTAACCAATGGTGATCTGGGAGGTCGTGCTCTCTTGATTGACTGAGAGTAAAACCTGGTTCTGTTATGTACAAGACATGGAACCTCTGGTAGATCTCAGAATCTCTCAGTAGTACTGCTGCTCTCCTGGCTAAGTGGGAGCACCAAAGAGTCCTGATCTCTGGAGCCATTGTAAGGATGAAATGATTAATCCCTTTGAGAAATCAGTGCCTGGACCAGTGGCTGTTGGTGTGATTGTTGGTCAGTTTCTGACGAATGCTAAGTCTGCCATTGCCTAAACCCTGAGCAAGTCCAGCTCCTCCTAGAGTACAGACACAGTGGTGATTCATCATGGATTCAGCAGCCATTTCTTTTCATATGGATATATCTTTCTGGATTAGCTTGCACAGACCAATACTAAAAAAAATGCTTCAAATGGCTTACGGATGTCTAGTGGCTTCATAAAGCAAAGGAGTCACTCCATTGTATATATGGTTCAGTCAGCTTGAGGAACTGGGTTGACTGAGCTGGAATGTTCCAGATGGCTTTGGGGTGCAGGTAACTGCAAGCACTCAGACACAGCACCCCGGAGAATATGCTCAGTGCCCATTGCTCTGCTTTCTGAACAGCATCAATTGAGATTATGTCTTGGTGAGCTTTGAGCTGAAAGGCTTTGGCTTTACCTAGGCTCAGCCCCCCTCCCCTTCATACCTTTGCTGACCACTTCAGCAGCCTCTATGACTACAGCCCTGGCCCCTTTGATCCTGTTCCCTCCAGCTGACAAAGGATTTTCTGCACTTGGATGACATGACTATCTCTAGAATGTTACTTCGCATTTCAACTATACTCAAAAGAGCTTCAACAGCTGGAGAGACTTACAGCTAAGTGGCCTTCTTCCTAAAAAGGAGAAGGGTCTGGGAATAGTTGAGGTGGTAGTTGTAGAACAAGGTTGAGAAATGAAACCATGGAACAAAAATAAACTTTGCTGTGAAATCCCTGGTTGCTTCTGAAGAAATCTGTCTTGCCAGCCTATCTCTCCAGAGACCAGAATTTCCAGTTTCACAAAGTGTTGACCACTATGGCCAGCTAACTCCATTGAAATGAATTTTTAGTCCTTCAAACATGATTAGCCCATGTCTGACCTCTAACTTTACCTACGAATGGCCAGTACATTGAACGGAAGCAATAATACCTGAAATAATGCATGAAGTTTACACAGTTAGGAATAAGTGTCTCTAACAGAGACCCTGGTATCATTAAGGCACATATTTTTTTCAGGAATGTTGTATGTGACTGGAATGCCCATCCTTAATTTACAGATAATATCAACTGACAACATCGAGAAAGCTGACCATGTTCTACATCTCCTTCTGGATGCACTTGATACAAATATATTATTCTGCTTGCAAAAATGTATAGCACCATTGTAATAGGAAACTTTCCCTATATCTGTGTTACATGTAAATTTCTTGCTGGCTATAAAAGAGATGAGGGAAGATCTAAATGTTTAAGTTCTGCTTCTCCAGTGGAGTTTGCCATAAGAAGATTAGCTTCATTGATATGGGAGCCTTGAGATCCCATAATGTGGAAGGTCAGAACAACACTGCTCTCAGATTGGTGGGCAACTAATTCCAAGTTCTGTGCCCTGTGCCAGCAACAGGTGCTGACAAAAGAGACAAGAACCATTAGGCATATTGACTGAAAAGTCTTTTCAACTTCCTTCCCCCCTTGTCAATGTTTTGTAAGACTCACAGCAATGTGAAAAAAGTGCTTAGAATTTCTCTAGAATTTGGGATGATTAGCAAAGGATGAGACATACAGCTCTACTAATCACGCACTAGGGAGCATAAGGCAATTGAAGGGCAGAGAGCATCTCCATTACACTTTCTAGCCAGAAGAGGTCTCTGAGAGAAGTCACCCAACAATGATAAATTGAATCTTAGATTCTATCACATTCTTCCAGTCGCATTTGTGCCTAAACTGTGTGTGGATGTGGCTCAAGCAAGAACAAATAGAAACATCCCAGAGTACATTAAGTGAGTGGCAAGCTAGGACTGTGACAACCAGTCTCCCAGAAAACACTGGTGAAAACAAGTCTCATGCCCATCTTGGCTTTTCACCCTGTGCTTCTCCCCTCAACCCCCGTGAAACCCACCTCCTCCTGTCAGCTCAGAATGTGGGCTTCTTGCCAGTTATCCACATGTCTAGCATCCATGTCTGCTCCTAAAATAAGAGAAACAAAATGGGAAATATTCTTAGATGACTGAAAGCAGCATTTGAGAAAATTATATTTTTATGCTCTGGGCTAAAATGCATTCAAGGGGTAAAAGTACAAAATTTATTATGTTGGGCAAATACATATTTCTGCATTTGGAGCAATATAGTCAAATCTTTAAAAAGTTAACTGGTTTCTTTTATAATCATCATCATCATCATCATTGTTATTACTATCATTATTATTAAGATCTTTTGATAATCGTGTCCCTGTTTTATCTACATTACCAATAAAATATCACTTATTCTTCAAGTCTTTCAGACCCAACCCCTGGGAACATCTCCTTGCCTACTTGCTGGCTGGGTCAATCTTTCCTTTATTTCTATTCAATGAAAGAGAAGAATGGATACAGAAAATGTGGTATACTTACTCAATGGAATACTACTCAGCAATTAAAAACGAATTTATGAAATTCTTAGGCAAATGTTCGGAACTAGAAAATATCATCCTAAGTGATGTAACCTATTCACAAAAGAACACACATGGAGAGCAGTCACTGATAAGTGGGTATTAGCCCAGAAGCTCTAAATAACCAAGACATAATTCAAATATCAAATGATTCCCAAGAATAAGGAAGGAGAGGGCCCTGGTCCTGTAAAGGAATTTTCCTGCATTGTAGTGGAGTACCAGGACAGAGAATTAGGAAGAGTTGATTGTAGAATGGGCTGAGGGAAGAGGGCTTATGGAACTTATGGGGAGGGGTGAACTGGGAAAGAGAAATCATTTGGAAATGGAAACAAAGAATGTGTGTGTATATATAAAATACAGGTCTACAAACAAAGAATGTGTGTGTAAATATAAAATACAGATCTTGTACAATGTGAAGTGTTAATTTCCTTGTTAGTTTTAGTAACTGTATCATAGAAAAAAGAGACCTATGAACAACAATCTGTATCTGGAAATGAATATACACACCCACAGTAATAAACCTAGTCATATCAGTAATTAGAGTTAGTTCACTGGTACTATTTTATCCAGTCAATAAAAGATTAACAACCTAATTAATGAGTGATTTTGTTTTATAGCTACTGACACTGCTGTTCAGGTATTTCTACTTTACAATGGATGCTGAATCCATTTACTTTTTATTTAAAACTTCTGGATTGTCTCTGGTTCCACATCCTAGTTATGATGTTTTTTTCATTATTAGCACCTTGGTAATGCTCTTACAGAGAGCAGTGTATCTTTTTCTCATTTTTGTGGTATTGATACAGTACAGGGTGTAATGATATGAAATGCCTTGTAAGCTACAGCATAAAACAGAAACTTGTAAATATTTTATGATATACCAAGAAAAGTTGGAGTGATATTATATGAATAACATCAAATGTAAATTATTGTGGCTTGCATTCACTAACTGGGACTGTAATCAGAAGTCATGATTTTAATATTACTCTATTTTATAAAAGCTTTTCTGGAAGATTTTATTCAAATTCTATCCAAAACCCAACTTAGAGATCATTATTAAATAATTAGTGATGTCTCTAGAAAAAAAAAAACTTTAAATAGAGATATAAAATTCCCTAATATAATTATTTAAACCATTTAAAATTGAAAATAAATAAGATCATATATGTTCAGCATTGTGGATGCTAATAGAATTATATCCAAACTATGAGGTAGAAATTATTCTTT
Source organism: Apodemus sylvaticus (assembly GCF_947179515.1). Taxonomy (NCBI): domain Eukaryota; kingdom Metazoa; phylum Chordata; class Mammalia; order Rodentia; family Muridae; genus Apodemus; species Apodemus sylvaticus. The sequence continues at coordinate 56,055,185 of NC_067484.1, read as the reverse complement.
AAAACATTAAAAATGTAATAAAACAATCTACAAAAGAACCAAAGTATAATTGAAAATCAATGTTCTTTTCTTTGGTGTTTTCAGAAATATACAATAGGATATATTTAAGCATTTGGATATTTTGATGGTTTGTAAAGGAACGGAAGTTGTGAGATAGGATGGTCTAGGCAGATAAAACAGCCTAGGAAAATTAAAACTTATTATATCACACAGTTTTTGCTTGGAAAAAATACTTACTATTGTCATATGTATTCACCTCTCATTGATCTATAAAACATTATAAGGAACTGTACCATAGTTATCAAAGTTCTTTAGGACATGCAAATGTTATAAAAAATGTATCAGAAAATATTATCATTTATTAAATCTTTCCATTGGTAACACTGATACAAATGTTTAATTATATTGTACTTACAATAAATTTTCTTTGCATGAAAAAAATAAAATTAAATAAAGGGCTAAAAAAATTCATTCATGTGTTAAAAACTGCATGGTATTGGTACAGTGACAGGCTGGAGGATCAATGGAACAGGATTGAAGATCCAGAAATGAACCCACACACCTATGGCCACTTGATCCTCGACAAAGAGGCTGAAAACATCCAATGGAAAAAAGATAGCCTTTTCAACAAATGGTGCTGGTTCAACTGGAGGTCAGCATGCAGAAGAATGCGAATTGATCCATCCTTGTCTCCTTGTACTAAGCTCAAATCCAAATGGATCAAGGACCTCCACATAAAGCCAGACACTCTGAAGCTAATAGAAAAGAAACTGGGGAAGACCCTTGAGGACATCGGTACAGGGAGAAAGTTTCTTAACAGAACACCAATAGCGTATGCTCTAAGAGCAAGAATTGACAAATGGGACCTCATAAAATTACAAAGTTTCTGTAAGGCAAAGGACACCATCAAGAGGACAAATCGGCAACCAACAAATTGGGAAAAGATCTTCACCAATCCTACATCAGATAGAGGGCTAATATCCAATATATATAAAGAACTCAAGAAGTTAGACTCCAGAAAACCGAACAACCCTATTAAAAAATGGGGTACAGAGTTAAACAAAGAATTCTCACCTGAAGAACTTCGAATGGCGGAGAAGCATCTTAAAAAATGCTCAACTTCATTAGTCATTAGGGAAATGCAAATCAAAACAACCCTAAGATTTCATCTTACACCAGTCAGAATGGCTAAGATTAAAAATTCAGGAGACAGCAGGTGTTGGAGAGGGTGTGGAGAAAGAGGAACACTCCTCCACTGCTGGTGGGGTTGCAAATTGGTACAACCACTCTGGAAATCAGTCTGGCGGTTCCTCCGAAAACTGGGCACCTCACTTCCAGAAGATCCTGCTATACCACTCCTGGGCATATACCCAGAAGACTCCCCACCATGTAATAAGGATACATGTTCTACTATGTTCATAGCAGCCCTATTTATAATTGCCAGATGCTGGAAAGAACCCAGGTATCCCTCAACAGAAGAGTGGATGCAAAAAATGTGGTATATCTACACAATGGAGTACTATCCAGCCATTAGAAACAATGAATTCATGAAATTCTTAGGCAAATGGATGGAGCTAGAGAATATCATACTCAGTAAGGTAACCCAGACTCAAAAGGTGAATCATGGTATGCACTCACTAATAAGTGGATATTAACCTAGAAAACTGGAATACCCAAAACATAATCCACACATCAAATGAGGTACAAGAAGAAAGGAGGAGTGGCCCCTGGTTCTGGAACGACTCAGTGAAACAGTATTCCACAAAACCAGAACGGGGAAGTGGGAAGGGGTGGATGGGAGGACAGGGGAAGAGAAGGGGGCTTACGGGACTTTCGGGGAGTGGGGGGGGGCTAGAAAAGGGGAAATCATTTGAAATGTAAATAAATTATATCGAATAAAAAGAAAAAAGAAAAAAATAAAAAAAATAAATAAATAAGCCTGCTATGAAAAAAAAATTCATTCAACCCCTACTCAAAATGGAAGTCTTATTCTAAATAGGTACATGTGTCTCTCTTTTCTTGAAGTCCATCCCAGGGGCAGATTAGACAGGCAATACCATAAAAGGTCACACACAGGATCAGGAAGTGTTGCTGAGTGGTTGGTGCAGATCCAAGTTTATTGTGGCTAAGTATCTACAGCAGTTCTAATTGACTTCTGGTGTGATTGGCTTCTAAGAACACCAAAGTGCAGAACATCCTATTAAGAGCAGTAAAGTATGTGAGAAAGTTTTCTTATGGTGCTAATGATAGCACAAAATGTCAGATTAGACAGAAAATACTTACCTCAACTATCTGCATCTTGATTGAATTTGTTATCACTTAGGAGACTAGATTGGTGAGGCATATTTCTGGGTGTGTCTACATATTAACTGAGGGTGGGCAAAATTCTTCTGGACAATTCTATCAACCTACAGAAAGCCAAGGGCCAGACAGTGGTGGTACACACCTTTAATCCCAGCACTTGGGAGGTAGAAGCTTGCGGATTTCTGAGTTCAAGGCCAGCCTGGTCTACAGAGTTTGTTCCAGGACAGCCAGGGCTATACAGAGAAACCCTGTGTCGAGAAAAACAAACCACACCAAACAAAGCCAAACCAAACCAAGCCAAAGCAAACCAAAGCAAAGCAAACCAAACCAAACCAAACAAAACAAAACCCAACAAAATGAAACAAAACAAAGCAAAACAAAACAAAACAAAACAAAAAACAAACAAACAAACAAACGAAACAAAATAGAAAGCCAAATGCCCAGCACTTGGGAGGCAGAGGCAAGCAGATATCTGAGTACAAGGCTATCCGAGTCTGCAGATCAAGTTCCAGAACAGGTAGGGCTATACAGAAAAACACTATCTCAGAAAATCAAAGAAAACAAAACAAATCCGGCATGGGGATGGTTGGTGTGGTATGTCAGGGGGAACACACAGGAGTAAGCCTTAAGGACTTACATCACACACTATGAAAATATATTTGGACATTTGGAGCAATATAGTCATATATTTAAAAAGTTAACTGGTTTCTTTTATCATTATTATTAATATTTCTATCATTATTATTAAAATCTCTTGAGAAGAGTGTCCCTGATTTATCTATATTACCAATAAAATGTCACTTATTCTTCACGTTTTTCAGACGCAACACCCTGGGAACATCTCCTTGCCTACTTGCTGGCTGGGTCAATCTTTCCTTTATTTGTATTCAATGAAAGGAAAGAATGGATACAGAAAATGTGGTATACTTACTCAATGGAATACTACTGAGCAATTAAAAATGATGATTTCATGAAATTCTTAGGCAAATGTTTAGAACTAGAAAATATCATCCTAAGTGATGTAACCTAATTACAAAAGAACACACATGGAATGCAGTCACTGATAAGTGGTTATTAGCACAGAAGCTCTGAATACCCAAGACATAATTCACATATAAAATGATTCCAAAGAAGAAGGGAAGAGCGGGCCTTGGTCCTGGAAAGACTTGTTCCTGCATTGTAGGGGAGTACCAGGACAGAGAATTAGGAAGGGTTGATTGGAGAATGGGCTGAGGGAAGAGGCTTTATGAAACTTATGAGGAGGGGTGAACTGAGAAAGAGAAATCATTTGCAATGGAAACAAAGAATGTGTGTGTATATATAAAATACAGGTCTTGTACAATGTGAAGTGTTAATTTCCTGGTTAGTTTTAGTAACTGTATCATTTAAAAAAAGAGACCTATGAACAACAATCTGTATCTGGAAATGAATATACACACCCACAGAAATAAACCTACTCATGTCAGTACTTAGAGTTAGTACACTGGTACTATTTTATCCAGTCAATAAAAGATGAACATCCTGATTAATGAGTGATTTTGTTTTATAGCTACTAACACTGGTGTTCAGGTATTTCTATTTTACAAGGGATGCTGAATCCATTTACTTTTTATTTAAAACTTCTGGGTTGTCTCTGGTTCCACAGCCTAGTTATGATGTTCTTTCATTATTAGCACTTTGGTAATGCTCTTACAGAGAGCAATGTATCATTTTCTCATTTTTGTGGTATTGATACAGTGCAGGGTGTGGTGATATGAAATACCTTGTAAGCTACTGCATAAAGTAGAAACTTGTAAATATTTTAAGACCTACTAAGAAAAGTTGGAGTGATATTAGATGAAGAACTTCAAATGTAAAGTATTGTGACTTGCATTCACTAACTGGGACTGTATTCAGAAGTCATGATTTTAACATGACTCTATTTAATAAAAGCTTTTCTGGAAGATTTTATTCAAATTCTCGTCAAAACCCAACTTAGAGATCATCATTAAATAATTAGTGATGTCTCTAGAGTAGACATTTTACTAAAGTTTTAAAAATCCATGATAGAATTATAACCATTTAAAACAGAAAATAAATAAGATCATATGTTCAGCAATATGTATGCTAATAGAATTATTTCCAAACTATGAGGTACAAAGTATTCTTTAAAAAATTAAAAGTGTAATAAAACCAACTATAAAAGGACCAAAGGATAATTGAAAATCGACGTTCTTTTCTCTGGTGTTTACAGAAATATACAATAGAATATATTTAAGCATTTGACTATTTTGATGGTTTGTAAAGTAACGGATGTTGTGAGATAGGATAGTCTAGGCAGATAAAGCAGCCTGGGACAAATTAAACTTAATATATCCCTCAGTTTTACTTTGAAAAAATACTGACTATTGTCATATGTATTCATCTCTCATTGATCTATAACACTTTATAAGGAACTGTACCATGGTTATCAAAGTTCTTTAGGACATGCAAATGTTATAAAACAATGTATCAGAAAATACTATCATTTATAAGATCTTTCCATTGGCAACACTTATATAAATGTTTAATTATATTGTACTTATAATAAATTTTCATTGCAGGAAAAAAATTAAATAAAATAAAATTGAGGGCTAAAAAAATTTTATTCAACTCCTATTCAAAATGGAACTCTTATTCTAAATAGGTGCAAGTGTCTCTCTTTTCTTGGAGTCCATCCCAGGGGCAGCTTATAAATGCAATAGCATAAAAGGTCACATACAGAATCAGGAAATATAGCTGAGTGGTCGGTGCAGATCCAAGCTTATTGTGGCTAAGTATACACAGCAGTTCTAACTGACTTCCGTTGTGATTGGCTTCTAAGAACACCAAAGTGCAGAACATCCCAATAAGAGCAGCAAATATATGTGAGAAAATTTTCTTATAGCTCTAATGATACCAAAAATGGCAGACTAGACAGAAAATAGTTACCTCAGCCTTAGCATTCTTTCTGCAACTTGAATGAATTTGTTATCCCCTAGGAGATTAGATTAGTGATAGATACTTCTGGGTGTGTCTACAGATTAACTGAGGGTGGGCCAAATTCTTCCAGACAATTCAAACAACCAACAGAAAGCCAAGGGCCTGACAGTGGTGGTACACACCTTTAATCCCAGCACTTGGGAGGTAGAGGCTTGGGGATTTCTGACTTTGAGGCTAACTTGCTCCACAGAGTTCGTTCCAGGACAGCCAGGCCTATACAGAGCAAACCTGTCTCGAAAAAACCAAACCACACCAAAGCAAACCAAAGCAAACCAATGCAAACCAAAGCAAACCAAAGCCAAGCAAGCCAAACCAAACCAGACAAAACAAAACAAAACAAAACAAAACAAAACAAAACAAAACAAAACAAAAAAGAAAGCCAAATGCCCAGCACTTGGGAGGAAGAGGCAAGCAGATATCTGAGTTCAAGGCTATCTTAGTCTGCAGATCAAGTTCCAGGGCAGCTAGGGCTATACAGAGAAACCCTATCTCAGAAAAACAAATCTGGAATGGGGATGGTTGGTGTGGTGTGGCAGGGTGAACACATAGGTGGAAGCCTTAAAAACTTATATCACACACACTATGAAAATATCTCTTAACACCTCAGAGGCTGATTTTTCTATTATATCAGCCTCCTTTTGTCTTCTGGCCATTCTCATTGATTGAATTCTAGAAATATTTTCTTTCAGGCTCTAGTAAGAGCCCTCCTCCCTAATGAGGCACATAAGGTTAAGGTTTACAATGAAATATCTTCTGCCTTATATCAACTATCTTCGGGTAACAAGTGTTAACGCATAATGAAGCCAGTTTATCAGGGTCAAACTCTTAACACACAGCTTCCATGAGTCCATCACAACAATAAAGACTTCACTATTCTGGACAAAGCACAGCTGTGGCTTCCTTGCACAAATGAGGAAATGACCCTTGTTTTATTTTTGCTTGGAACATAGGAGATACAGATTAAAAGTTTTTTTTTAAATTTTTGTTTCTTTTGATTCAAATATGATTATATTACTTTCTCCCTTCCCTTTTTCCTTCCACCCCCTCTCAAATACCTGCCTCTCACTTCCCCTCAAAAGCATGGCCTGTTGACATGGTTTTTAAAAATATTGTTATTGTTGCATATATGTAATAGCAGAGAAATCTACTCAACCTGATGACCAGGAGGCTCAAGTGTTTATTTCACAGATGTTTTCTACTAAGTCAGCATCTCCCTAAGTAGCTATGGCTGGCCTTGAAAAAAAATGTAATAGCAGAGACATCTAATCAAGTTGAATCTTTTTGGAGGCACTCATATGCACATAATTTCAGGATTAACTAATTTGTATTAGATATCTATCTCTGAACTCATCCTGGGTGAAGCTTGTTCTCCTTTTACCTGCAATTCTTTGCCTAGTGTTGAGGCCCTATGTGATTTTGTTCTTCTGGGTCATCATATCTACTACTGTTTTTGCTTGGGTCTTGTTTTGGATGTTCTAAGATGATGTTAACAGGGTTGAGGTTTCCCAGTTGTTTTTTTGGATGTTCTAAGATGGTGTTAACAGGGTTGAGGTTTCCCAGTTGTTTCCTGGAGACACACTCTCACGGCTGACTTCCTAGAGGATCTTACAACAATTCTGACTCCTCTAAGTCCTGTCAGTGTGAGAGCAGCCCTGTTGTAGCTATAACCACTGAGATAGTACTTCTCTGTCTTTGACCTGGTGCAGTTTTCTGATTATCTCTGTCTACTACAAATAGATATTTCCTAATTGTGCCGCGCTGGTTCCCTGACCAGCAGGGAAGAAAAACTAGCACACCAGTTCCTTCCAGAGAGAGTTTACTCAGAATGAATGTTTAGGTCCAGCTTGCTGGGTGTGCCCCCCGAATCTCCCTAGAGCGTGACTGACATACCCTTGCTAGGATGGCCCATGGTCCGAGACGAGGCTTTGCTCTACCATTGGCCAAGTAACATGGCGTGAGATCACACCACTGAGTGATCCCAGCCTCAAGCCTTACACGGACTTGTTTACTCCGGACGGCCAGGCTCCGGCAGCACCATCTTTAAGGCGCGGTCAGCTCTCCACAGTTCTCCCTTTTTGTTTTTATAAAAGGCTGATACCATTTGTTCAAACAAAACCCTTCATGAGTGGTCCTGTGATCAAGAATGGTTAGGCCAAGAAGTTAACCCACATTACTGGGTGCAATGCGCAAGAATCCCTCCAGGTGCAAAGGCTGGGCCACAAAGCAAATGGACACCCATCCACAGTAGAATGTGAACAATGTCACGTGGGGTGCAAGGGCAGTCCTATGCTCTAGAAATTGGGGAAAGGAGGTTAGCGCTTATCAAAACTCACCCAGAGCACAGGCCCCCAGCAGGGCAAGAGCCAACACTCCTATTACTGCCCACTCCTTTAGGTGAGACATTGCTTGAAGAATCCAAGAAGAAAATCCTTCAGCAATCGAGGCATCCACACGTGGAGAATTAACCATGGTAATGGAGATACGCAATTCTTTAGAAAGATTTGCAGCTTGAGAATAATTATTATAATATACAGAAGTCACACACAATCCAGAAAACTTTCACTCACATCCCAATTGGGCTATCTGCCAGAGTGTATCTATTTGTTCTTGCACTAAGTCAATTCGCTGATTGACAACCATGAGGCCTCCCTTAATCTGCCCATTAATGGAGGCTTGTACATCAAGTGCTTGTGCGACATTCGCAGATAGATTATTTAACGCGGAAGCATTTTGAATGCCCTGGGAAAGAGCCACACCAGCCGCAGCAGCTAATTTTTCAGAAGAGAGAGGCCACTGAGGAACCCACACTGGCTCCTCTATCTTCCAGGTGATAGGAATATTCTCAGAGGCCCCTAAGAAAAACCCAGTCCTTTTTTTAATCTCTTTTAGGGGTTGCCGTTACTGGATGTATATCCCCCTGAGAATCTTTACCCAATCTTTACCCAATCCTTGCCCAGGCTGCCATCCCATGTGCCACATCATCCGCTGTGAGGGTATTGAATATCCACTATTGGTCAATTGATATCCCATGAGTGTTAGCAGGTCTCTGCCCCAAAAGCTGATAGGCAACTCCAGCACATAAGGTTGGGATTGACCACTATGTCCTTCTTCATCCTTCCAAGGAAGGAGGGCTGCGCTCATATTAGGAGCTTTTGCATACCCTTGGCCCTGCCGGGACTGAGCAGATGCCTATACCGGCCAGGCGGTAGGCCAATCCTCAGTGGCAATGATGCTATGATCAGCTCCAGTATCTAATAAACCCTGGATTTTCTTGCCATTAACTATTAATTGTAACATCGTCCAGATGTAAACTAAAAAATATAGCATCATTACTTTTTGAGCCAAATCCGAGGATACCTTGGCGAGTTGTACGCACAGCAAATGAACTATGGCAACTGGTCAAAAGTAAAAGTTGGGCGATGCGATCTCCTGGAGTGATGGCCGTAACCCCCCTAGGAGAGGAGGCCATGATTTTAACAACCCCTTCATAATCAGAATCAATAACTCCTGGATGAATGATTGGACCCTTTAAGGCAGAAGAGGATCTCCCCAACAGCAACCCCACTGTTCCTGCTGGTAATGGACCTTTAAACTCCATAGGGATCAGCTGTACCCCCACCTGTGGTATTAATACGACTCGGGTGGTGCATAGGTGGTCCAACCCTGCGGATCCTGGGGTTGACCTTCTCGGTATCTTGGAAAGCCCAGTGTAGTTTCGGGGGCTGGCGCTGTCATGGCCCCATATATTTGTGGGCCCTGGGGTTGAGGGCCCCTCTGCACGTTTTTTCGCCGGGGGCCACCATAGCCCTGAGTTAAAGGCTGGCCATGGATGTCCGTGACTGACCTGCACTCATTGGCCCAGTGATTTCCTTTACAACACCTGGGGCAAATCCTCCTTTATTAGGGCATTGCTTCTTCAGGTGTCCTTGCTTACCACAAGAAAAGCAAGCTCCAGGAGATCTTTGTTTAGTTTTAGAATATTGAACTACTCCTTGCACAACAGCTGCTGCCAATCCAGCATTAGATAAAGGTCCTCCTATCTCGCAACATGCTTTCATCCAGGCCTGAAGTCCCTTCCCTTTCCATGGGGTAATGGCATTGCGGCATTCACGAGTGCACTGCTCAGAAATTAATTGTTGCACCAGTGGCATGGCCACATCGGCATCTCCAAAAATCCGATCTGCTGCCTCCATCATTCTGGCAACAAAAATCTGACAATGGCTGGGTAGCCGCTTGACGAATTTTGGCTGTTCCCAGAAACCTCTCCTTTATATGGGAGAGACTTCCAGGCCTTCTTGGCTATCTGTCTCACCTGATCATACACCTGGATGGGAAAGTTAATCTGACTGTTCAGCCACTGTCCCTTGCCCATGAGCATGTCATAAGTCTAAGCAGCCTGGCCATTAGCAACATTCTCCCTGGCTTGTTGTTGTACCAGTTCAGGGCATATGGACTTCCAGTCTAGATATTGCCCCATAGTCAAACATGCCTTAACTGTGGATTGCCAATAAGAGGGCATCATAACATTCTCAGATATGCCCTCAACCAGCGCAAGGGTGAAAGATGCATTAATGCCATATGCTTGAACTGACTCTGCCAAATTGTTTAGGAGCTTGATGTCGGGCAGTTCATGAGATCTCACTTGATTAGCATCTTCATAGACTGGGAAAGCCATAGCGGCTTCTCTCCAAGTATTAGGGCAAAAGGTATGACATGCTTGGGCACCCTCTGCTGATCCTAGGGACAATGGGCCAGTGGACACTTCCGCATAGGGGGGAGGGGCTGTCTGCAACACCCTGTGTCTCACTTCCATGTTCTCCCCCTTTAACTCCTCGTCTTGCTTCTCCTTCTTCTCTTTCTTTTTTCTCCTTCATTCTACCTTTGCTAGGAGCTCCTGTATAGCTTCTTCTAGATCCTCCACATCTAGCTCACTCTCAGAGCTGCCATCTGTTCCTGAATCCTGCTCCCCCTCTATTCCTTTCAAGCTAGGATACAGGCACAGTGGTTTGCTAGGAGGCTCTTGAGATTTAACAGAGCGTGTATCAGAGCGGGCCTCTTTAACCTGCTCTAAGGCCTCAGCTGTAGCTGTATGGCAGGCAGGCAACTCTCACAAGTCAGACAGCTGCAGATAACTTTCCACAAACGCCGCACTCCCATTAAAAAGTTCTGAATAGTTGTGCCTTTGAACTTATGGCAACGGAGGCAAAATCAGCTGATTAAAGTTATCAGAACCACTGCCACAAACACCAGAATGACAATTAACGGGGAGGATTTCTCCAGGCATGAACATAATCTGCTGGCTGCTTTTACTTTCACTTTATGATGCCTCCTTCCAAGGACCTAAAAGGGATGAGGCCTCCTTCGGAGGACTTTCTAACGTGGGGCCCAACTTACTGGCCACTTACCAAGCACTTGTTCTGACTCTCAACAGGTTCTGGAACTCCCGGGGACGTGAAGAAAAAAGGGTGCCCGTACAGGCCACCAAATATGCCATGCCGGTTCCCTGACCTGCAGGAAGGAAGACTAGCACACCAGTTCCTTCCAGAGAGAGTTTTCTCAGAATGAATGTTTAGTTACAGCTTGCTGGGTGTGCCCCCGAATCTCCCTAGAGCGTGACTGATATACCTTGGTTGAATGGCCCATGGTCCGAGATGACGCTTCGCTCTACCATTGGCCAAGAAACATGGAGTGAGATCACGCCACTGAGTGATCCAAGCCTTATACAGGCTTGTTTACTCTGGATGGCCAGGCTAGGGCAGCGCCATCTTTAAGGCATGGTCAGCTCTACACACCTAATGAGGAGGGGAGATACATTTCTCTGTGGGTTTAATGACATTGTGTCATTTAAGAAAGCTCAGCCCTAGCTTGGCAATTTGGGAGATTTGAAAATTCTCCTTGTTTCTACCCCATGGAGATTGCATTTTGCTCTTACTCCTGTGGAAGCATACAGGAAAACTCTTGAGGATAGCAGATGCCTTCCTTTAGGTGACGTGGTATAATGTTCAGCTGTAGCTGAATCTAATAAATACACACTAGAAATTATCCAAATGCAAAAATGCCCTGATTCTTCTTCCTTATGGAGAACAGATCTTTCCAAGATCAGGAAGAAGTGGGGTGAAGAGGAGGGGGAGAGCATCTACACTGAGGAGCCACAGGGGGGAAACTTTCCAACCAAGCAATGGCACTACAAGTCCGAAATACAAGAAGCAGACTGGATTCCATGGCTGCCAAGGAAGAGCTAGGGCCTCTGGCTGCTGGGCTGAACACATGGGAAGGGGGAAGGGGTAACAGTTCTTGCACCCATGGTCTATCCCATGAGAGCACTACAAACTGGGGACTCTGGGTAAATAGATTTAAGTTTGGGTGTTCAGGAGACATGGGAAGAAAGCATATCACTGCACTAAAACATGTCAGAGTGAATTGTATACTTCGCTCACCTCCTCCTATCTCAAGATATTGCTGAGCCTCTGAAATCACAACAGCTAGAGTCCTGTATTTTGGGACTTGAAAAGGAAAGGAGCCCCAGATACAGTATCTCTGAGTAAAGATGCCTGCTGGGGGATATCAATTTGAGAGATTAAAATTGCTTCTACTGGTTATTCATTATGATCCATAAGCCAGTGGTAATATCCTGTTGAGCCTGAAGTTGAGTGGCTCTTTTACTTTTTAAATTAATCATTTTATTTACCTCCCAAATGCTGTCCCTTTCCCAGCTACCCCTCCCACAGTTTTAAACTTATATTAGTCCCCAAATAACTGCACTGAGAGACCAAGTTTTCTTTATTTATTTTATTGAAAATGGTCTAGTGGCACATACTTTTAATCCCAGCACAAAGGAGACAGAGTCAGGCAGATCTATCTCTGTAAGTTCAAGGACAGCCTAAGCTACATGATGACTATGGAAGGGGTCACAGAACAACATGAGAGCCTATATAGAACTCCTGTAGGCCTGACTGCCACAGTCAGTGACCTCTGCTTATGTTCTGAAGGAGATTAGTTTGAATTCTCTTTGGCATCGAAGGCTATGCAAACCCTGTTTGTGCTGGCATCTACAGTCAAGTGCCTGGCACCAGGTGTTCAAGAAATGCTGCAGGAAGGAACTGTTTTCCTCGCTGTGAATGTCATCAGATGAATGGAGATCTCCATCTCCTTTTCTTCCTGGTTCCTTCTAGCAGAGTTCAGGGCTGAGTGCATTTCGAAACGCATGTCGGGACTGTGCATCCATCCGTTTAGGCAGTCCAGGAAATGAGTAGTGAATGGCTTCGCTTCCTACAGATGATCATTGTGGACCTTGTAGCTCTTGCTTTCATCATTTCTTTAGCAAGTTAATATGGTTCCTGAGAAGCCAGTGGATCCCAACATGACCAAAATTCATTATTATGGAAGGCTCTGAGATCTGCTGTCCTGGGTCAAATTTCTGAAGAAATGCTGCCTTAGCACAGGCATAACATCACATAGCTTTGGCTCACTCTCAAACTCTTCTTTTTATTATAGCCTTGTTCCCTAGACTGTCCAGTCCTCTCCTTGCTTGTTTTACTTTTCATGACTTGCTCTATCTTTTTTTGTACTTGTTGTTTCTGGTGTTTTTTGTTCTTCTCTCAGAGACCAGGAAGCTCAAGTGTTTATTTTACAGATGTTTTCTGCTAAGTAAGCATCTCCCGAAGTAGCTATGGCTGGCCTTGAAATGAAAACTTATTTCTCTTTCTTAATACTCAGATTGTGACTGATGAAAGGGTGACTGATGATCACAATCTTAGGTTGCTCCTGGAATACGATGGCATGCCAGGACTTCTCCAGAAATGTTAGTCAATGGAAATTTGGGTACCGTTAGGGGCACTTTTGAGCTTTTGCAGTCTCTGAATTTTCCTGTACTTAGCTCTTCTCATCTTAAACCACCGGTGCACTTCGGATTGTCCCATATACAGCTGTCTTGCAAGGATCTTCTTTGTGATCTCATTAGGGTACTGAACTTCTTGAAAAGCTTGCTCAAGTGTGCCTTGCTGCCAGGGTGTAAGACCTCTACGAATTCGTGGTCGAGTGTGCCGGGGCTGAGGTTTTGGAACTCTGGCAACTATGGTCTCCAATCCTTCCAACTGTAGATGTCTGGGGCTTTGATGACTCTCTTGGTTTGAGAAGGTGACATCACCACCAATGTCGTTCAAGCTGACTTCTAACTTCTTATCACCCTGTTGATTCAGGATACCATGGTGCTCGGGGTTGTCCAGAAAGCTTAGTGCATGTTCTAGGAGAACGCTGTTCTCTTCAGCAGCAAGTACTTGTGGTTGTTGAACTCTGGCATCTAAGGTGTCCAATACCTCCAACTGTACATGTCTGGGGTTTTGATGACTCTCGTGATTCCAGAAGGCGACATCAACACCAAGGTCATTGAAGCTGACTTCCAGGTTCTTATCACCCTGTTGGTTCAGGATACCCTGGTACTGGGGGTTGTCCACGAGGCCTAATGCAGGATCATGGAAAATGCTATTCTCTTCAGCAGCAATTACCTCTTGGTCATCTTTGATTTCCACCTCAATCTCAGGTTCCACCATGTTGAGGATATTGGATGTAGAGTTATCTCTGAGGAGTTCCATTTCTTGAACTCTGTAGAAGAAGCCTTCTTTCATAGATAAGGACGTGGTCTGCATAATCCAACAGTCAGTGTCTTTCTCTATCTGAAAAAAGCTGACAATCCAGAGCTGCTCAGTGCACCAAGCTGGACTTCTCCACAGTCTCAATCTGGCATAGAAATCTGAACAGAATCCTGTTGTACTGTTCTACAGTCTTTGGTCTTTGGTGAAATCGCAAGGAACTTGGTCCTACTTCCAGTGATGGAGCAGCAAACAGCAGGACAAGGTAACTGACCAGCAAGAAGTAGGGCAAGTGGCAGAAAAGCAAACATTCCTTCCATCAAGTCCTTTTATAGATGTCCCAGGCAAAAGGCCCCGCCCACATTTAGGGAGGGCCTCACATCAAAAGGTCAATTACAGAAAACTCCTTGGTATCTGGGCATAGTAGCACACACCTTTAATCCAAGAATTCTGGAAGTAGAAGCAATGGGATTTCTTTGAGCTCCATGGGGACTTGTGTATATAGAAAGTTCTAGATTGAAGGATGGAGGTAGAGAGAGATATGCAACAGAGTGAGACAGAGAGAGAGAGAGAGGGGGGGGGGAGGAGCTGTGCATGACCTTGTTCAGGAATTTGTTTTTGATTCCAGATGCAATTAAAAGAACGGCCAATAATCCAATCAAAATTTTCTAGATGTAAACTCTTTTAGTGACAGAAGACTTACTTAGCATGTAACTTTTAGATATTCCTTTCTTCACTTCTTGTCTAACTAAATATATAAGTTGAAACTGCTGCCTCAAAATTAAAAACAATTGGAGAAGATATCAGTCAAATTAGAAAGAAAATTTTGTAACCAGATTTATGGTGAAAATTTGAAGATTCATTTTTGTTTGGTTGGGTTTTTTGTTTGTTTGTTTGTTTGTATGGGCTTTGGTTTTCTGAAACAGGGTTTTACTATACAATTTTGGTTGTCCTGGAACTCACAGAATCTACCTTTCTTCTGACTCCTTAGTGCTGGGATTAAAGGTACACACCATTAAATGACCTTGAAAATTAAGATGTGTTTTTGCGTTTTGTTTTGATTTTGAGATAGCCTTTTTTGTGGAGTCCTGGTTGTTCTTAACCTGGATTTGTAGACCATTCTGGCCAAAAACTCAGAGACCCTACAACCTCTGACTCTAGAGTGCTGGGATTAAAAGCATTTGCTACCACTGCCTGGCTGATGACCAATTCTTTTTCTTTTTTTTTTTATTCGATGTATTCTTTATTTGCATATCAAATGATTTCCCCTTTTCTTGGTCCCCACTCCGCACAAGTCCCATAAGCCCTCTTCCCTCCCTCTGTTCCTCCATCAACTCCTTCCCGCTTCCCTGTTCTGGTATTCCCCTATACTGTTGCATTGAGTCTTTCCAGAACCAGGAGCCACTCCTCTGTTCTTTTTGGACATCATTTAATATGTGGATTATTTCTTGGGTATTCAATGTTTTTAGGTTATTATCCACTTATCAGTGAGTTCATACCATGGTTGACCTTTTGAGACTGGGTTACCTCACTTACTATGATGTTCTCCAGCTCCATCCATTTGTCTACGAATTTCATGAATCCATTGTTTCTAATGGCTGAATAGTAAGTAGTCCATTATATAAATATACCACATTTCTTGTATCCATTCCTCTGTTGAGGGACACCTGGGTTGTTTACAGCTTCTGGCTACTACAAATAGGTCTGCTATGAACATAGTGGAACATGTGTCCTTATTAGATGCTGGGAAATCCTTTGGGTATATGCCCAGGAGTGGTATATCAAGGTCCTCTGGAAGTGCCATGCCCAGTTTTCTGAGGAACCACCAGATTGATTTCCAAAGTGGTTGCACCATCTTACAATCCCACCAGCAATGGAGCAGTGTTCCTCTTTCTCCACATCCTTGACAGCACCTGCTGTCTCCTGAGTTTTTGACCTTAGCCATTCAGACTGGTGTGAGGTGAAATCTCAGGGTTGTTTTGATTTGCATTTCCCTAATGATTAATGATGTTGAACATTTCTTAAGGTGTCTCTCATCCACCGAAGTTCTTCATGTGAAAAATTTTGTTTAGCTCGGTACCCCACATTTTAATGGGGTTATTTCGTTCTCTAGGTTCTATCTTCTTGAATTCTCTGTATATATTAGATATTAGCCCTCTGTCATATTTAGAGCTGGTGAAGATCCTTTCCCAATCTGTTGGTTGATGTTTTGTCCTTTTTACAGTGTCCTTTGCCTTACAGAAACTTTGGAGTTGTATGAGGTCCCATTTGTCAATTCTCGATCTTAGAGCATAAGCTATTGGTGTTCTATTCAGGAACTTTTTCCCTGTGCCCATGTCCCCAAGGGTCTTCCCCATTTTATTTTCTATTAGTTTCAGTGTGTCAGGTTTTATGTGGAGGTCCTTGATTCATTTGGAGTTGAGCGTAGTACAAGGAGATAAGAATGGATCGATTTGCATGTTTCTGCATGCTGACCTCCAATTGAACTAGCACCATTTTTTGAAAAGACTATCTTTTTTCCACTGGATGCTTTCAGCTCCTTTGTCCAAGATCAAGTGACCATAGATGTGTGAGTCCATTTCTTGGTCTTCAATCCTATTCCATTGATCTGCTTGCCTGACTTTGTACCAATACCATGCAGTTTTTATCACTATTGCTCTGTAGTAATATTTGAGGTCTGGGATACTAAATTCCCTTGAAGTTCTTTTACTGTTGAGAATAGTTTTAGCTATCCTGGGTTTTTTGTTATTCCAGATGAATTTGAACATTGCTCTTTCTAGCTCTATGAAGAAGTGGGTTGGGATTTTGATGGGTATTGCATTGAAACTGCACATTGCCTTTGGCAATATGACCATTTTAACTATATTAGTCCTGCCAATCCACGAGCAAGAAGATTTTTTCCATTTTCTGAGATCTTCTTCAATTTTCTTCTTCAGAGATCTGAAGTTCTTGTCATATAATTATTTCACTTGTTTGGTTAGAGTCACTCCAAGGTACTTTATGCTGTTTGTGGCTATTTTGAAGGGTGTCATTTCTCTAATTTCTTTCTCAGTCTGCTTATACTTTGAGTATATAAAGGCTACTGATTTGCTTGAGTTGATTTTGTAGCCAGCCACTTTGCTGAAGTTGTTTGTCAGCTGTAGAAGTTCTCTAGTAGAGTTTTTTGGGTCACTTAAGTATACTATCATATCATCTGCAAATAGTGATAGTTTGACTTCTTCCTTTCCAACTTGTATCCATTTGATCTTCTTATGTTCTCAAATTTCTCTAGCAAGGACTTCAAGAACTATATTGAAAAGATAGAGAGAGGGGGGCAACCTTGTCTAGTCCCTGATTTTAGTGGGATTGCTTCAAATTTCTCTCCATTTAGTTTGATGTTGGCTACCAGTTTGCTGTATATTGCTTCTACTATGTTTAGATATGGGCCTTTGAATTCCTGTTCTTTCCAAGACTTTTAGCATGAAAGGATGCTGAATTTGGTCAAATGCCCTTTCAGCATCTAATGAAATGATCATGTAGATTTTTTCTTTGTGTTTGTTTGTGTAGTGGTTTGCATTGATGGATATCCTTATATTGAACCATCTCTGCATCCCTGGGATGAAGCCTATTTGATCCTGGTGGATGATCATTTTGATTCTTAGAGAACAAAGACACAGTACTTCCAGCCAGGAACAAAAAGCTTGAAATCACATCTAATTGCCTTGAAATTTTGAGTACCCTCCTACCTCTGCAGACCTAATATTGGGAGTAAAAGGTAAGCCTGGAGCTATAAGCTTTTTGAGCATGGATTTTGATTTTAGCAATGTGTTTATGCCAGAGTCATGAACACTTGGGGTGTTCAAGCTATGCTTAAGAGAAGAAATGGATGTGAAGCAGAACCAAGTTCACACAGATTACTCACTCCATGCAATTACCCGGGCAATGATATCTGCACTCTTGGCATGAACTTGAGCAATGGCCTCCAGCTTTTCCAGGAAGGCGAAGACCTCATTGAGCTAAAACAGAAATAAACAGCACCACAGCATCTTTTAGCATCATTATAAAAATGGCCATTTATTAAAACCAGGACTTACCCTGTCTTAAAATGGATAGGAATATAGTCCAAAGAGATTTAAGAGGCTTTGTCTCTATAAAAGATTTGTCAGGACTTACATACAGTTTGGACCAGTATCTGAGGAACCTTCTCTCAGGCATCCAGATCGAATGGAGGAATTTTTCATTGAGCTTAGACATGGTACACTAGAATTCTTTTCAACAAGTGCTCCAACAGCCCCCAAGGGCCTGGTCAAAGCTAACACACATATTCAAACTATTACTCTGAGTATTTCAAGACAAAATTACCCTTACTCTCCACCAAGTTAAGAGTACTATTTTCTTGCATTTCCCATGATTGATTCGGGTTTATCAAAACTCATTCACATCCATGATATTTCCTAGGAAAAGACAAACTGATACAAATATGACAGCCAAGCCAGTGCAACGTGCAGGAAGCCTACCTGATTCTATGAGGTAGACAAATGCACACTTTCACCAGGTTTATAAGAGGTTCAGAGACCAGCTTTCCCTTATTCAAGCACCTTAGGTACCCAACCCATAACCTTCTTTAAAATGTAGTATGTACAGCAAGGTCTTCAATAAACGACCTGGCATAGTGGCCACCCACAGGCAACCATAGTGGCTCATGTCCCAAAAGCCAGGGTCAACAGCAACAATAGGAAACCCATGCAGACCATCCAAACCAGACAGCCTAATGGGTTGTTACCTCAGTGTTGAAAACTTGATATAAATCCTAGTTGGCCGTGTAAACCATGAAGGAATTTACACCTGCCAGGCAAGAAAAGGAAAAAAGTCATGAAAAAGTCATGATTCGCTATCAACATAGTCGTCTCATGTTTATCATATATACATAAAAAAACCGCAAGCACTCCCCCACCCCCAACACACAGATAGAGAGAGAGACAGAGACAGAGACAGAGACAGAGAGACAGAAAGACCCTAAGCACATGGCTCAGATGCCTGTCCAATAGAGGTGAAGACATTTGTAATGCTTTTATCCTATCATGTCCTTTCTTGTCCTGTAAAATCCATAGTTTGTTAGTTGTGTCTTGGCAGAATGGTGTCGCCCGTCTGCAGCTTTAGCTACTCTCAATTCCCAGCATTGCCAGAATTTAGAAGAGCAAAATTGATATTGTTTGAAGAAGCAGATACCAAGAAGTTACATTAACATACCAGCTGTGCAAAGACACTAGGGGTTGTAGAACATGAATGTTCCACCACACCATGATAACCTGGGAATGCTTCCCTTTGGGGCATCTGTTCCTCCAGCCTTGTAAATTGGAAAATAACACTCACCTCATGAGGAAGTAGTTCACCATTAAAGGAGCCAATGGTCTTTTAGTCCCTGTGAGGCGAGCATATGGTCTCCATGGGGTGGGTTTATTTCACTATTTGGTAAAAGACTGTTATATACTATGCTGCAGGCTGAAGTGCCAAAGAGGAGAAAGAATACAGTAAAAACTAACCTTAAAAACTACTTATGGACTAGACCTGGCGATGGGAAAAGCTTATCATCCTATTATTGGGTTGGCTAAGGCAGGAAGATTACCTTGAATGTTCTTTCTATGACTTGGTGTATCCCATGAGTTTTGCCAGTAGCCTGGGCTACATAAAACTTATCTGGCCACCCAGTAAGGCTTTGCATCAAAATAAAATTAAAGCCAAATCTCTGAAAGCCTTGTATCCTCCATAAAAACTATTTTATAATTTGTAGAATGTATATACTTATAGGATGTAATATTTTCTGCCATGGAACTTACACTTTTCAATACACACATACACAGCACATGTATACATGGATTCACACATACACAGCACACCTGCACAGTTTTTTCTAACTATATTATTTTCCCACCATTCTCTACAATTTGTTTGAAGAATAAAACAGGTGGTGGTGGCCCAAGCCTACTTTTATCCCAGCACTAAGAAGTCAGAGACAGGCAACAATCTGTGAGTCCAAGGTCAGCCTGGTCCACAGAGCAAGATCCAGGACAACCAAGGCTACAGAGAAACCCTATCTCAGAAAGAAAAAATAATCTAGTTTTCCATGTAAGAATATCATGACTTTTATTAGAAAAGGGTGGATACTATCTACTCAGTGTGGCTGTTTGTATAGGAGTGACTCCCATAGGCTGACTTATTTAAATGGTCATTATGGAGTGGCAATGCTTGGCAGTGATTAAGATGTAGCCTTGTTGGGTTTAGTATGGCCTATTGAAGCAAACTTGTCACAGGTGGTGTGATTTGGAGTTTTCAATTGTAGATTTAGTGTTTTTCTCTCTTCCTCCTGCCTACAGATCTAAATGTCTAAGCCTCAGCTACATCTCCAGCCCCATGTCTGTCTGTGTAGTCCCATCCTTCCCAGCATGGGGATAAAGGAGTAAACCGCCAAATCTGTAAGGTGGCCTCAATGACATGTTTCAGTTTTATAAGAGTTGCTGTGCTCATGGTATATTCACAGCAAATAACATTGACTAAGAAAATGTTCAACAGTTTGAAGAATAACTCTTTCACGTGTGAAGTTTCTAAGCTTTGAATGCAGTTTCTAAATTTCAAATGTAGAAATAAAAATTAGATATAAAACCTGGCTTCAGTCAATTAACAGAGAGTACAGATAGCAATTTGTGACTTGAATCCATGCCTTGTACTCTCATACCTAAGTCATCAGCATTATAGGAAAAGTTCTATTTGATTTTCAACCACATCAATAAGTAGTTGGGATGGTGGAACTCAGTGTGGGTCAGCTCAGGGCAGTTTTACACAATATTCTCATTTCCAAAAGCCTCCAAGTAATTCTTAGAATGACCCAAGTTGTGTAATTTCCTTAAAACAGCTGAATTTTTACTACTATTAAAATTCTCTGTGTGTCAGGCAACAGAGAAGTAGGATGGGGCTAATTGTTGTTTTGTGTGCTCAAGGATTGGGCAAGGTTTATAGGGTGCAGGAAGGGATAGAAAGGAAGAGGCATCCTTTGAGAGATCATCCTCTCTCCTCCAACTTAGACACATAATATTTCCCTAAAGTTTTTGCAAAGTGGCAAAACAGAACTGGTACTTTGAAGCATCCTATCTGCTGCCATTACTTCAAATGCTTTACTTTGCACCACAACATCAACAGAGGCTGTTTTTTATCCATCTCTGATATTCTGGATCACTTTACAAAGCTAAGCACATGACTCATTTGCATAACTATGTGTGATCCTGTGGATGTACAGAGTCTAATGACAAGAACATAAGAAGAGACCAGAAGAATCTATGATGATAATGGAACCAAAATCATCATTGCAATGATAGGACGGACACACACACACACACACACACACACACACTGCATTTTTATTACTAACTATCAATCTATCCTTGCTCCTTGCATGTCTTAGACTTTCTTAAAGATGTGTCATTATTACATAATATTAACATTTGGTCTTATAAAACAGATAGAGGTTAGAATCATTTGTTCTCAGATTTGTTAGGAATGTGACCTCAGGAAAGATTAGTCCCCTTGCTGCAAGTTCTGCCTTTGTAGTACTGGTATTGATGCATTGTGCTGGGTAGTTTCATGTCAATCTGATTCAAGCTAGAGTCATTTTGGAAAAGGGAACAAAGACAGAGAAAATATTTCTACTATGGGCAAACCTGTAATATATTTTTCTTGAATTGTGGCTAATGTGGGAAATCTAGCTCACTGTGGACAGAGTCATCCCTGGCATGATAGTTCTATGTGCTGTAAGAGGCAGACTGAGCAAGCCATGAGGAGCAAGCCAGTAAGAGGTGCTTCTTCAAGGTCTATACTTCCACTCTGACCTCCAGGTTCCTGTCCTGCTTGAGTTCATGTCCTGCCTCCCTTCAGTGACAGACTACCAGCTGTAAGATGTAAGAAACCGTTTAGTCCTTGATTTGGTTTTTGTCATGGTTTTTAATCATAGCAATAATTAACTCAGATGCCCATGAAGGTGGAAATCATCATCTTTGTGCAAATCTGTTGCCGATTAAATGTCACCCCAGGCAGTTATCCTGACTTCCTGCCTTTTCCTTTTTTCTTTTTTTTTCTCTTTATTTATTTATTTATTTATTTATTTATTTATTTATTTATTTATTTTGGCTTTAAAAACAGCTTTTATTTAGCAAGGAAATTACAACTGTGTACATGTCTTTTTTTTGCTTTCTAGTGTCTGACTTTGTCTCAGCTGTACTTGATCTGGGGAAATGTCTGTCTCCCTGTGCTTGCTTGTACAGTCTTAGATGTGATGATCTTTAAATCCGTGAGCTCATAAATGATCTTCTTCAACTCTGGAACAAGTAAGAGACAGGGCAGTGGGATTTTATTTCTAAGAAATTCTTGACAAGGACCCTGCTAATACAACACAGACTTAACAATACATAAGTAAACCAGCCATTCTGTTCACTCTTACCAAGAAAAATGGCTCAAAAATATATTATGCATTCTTTTTTTCTGTTTTTTTAATATTTTTATTTTCTATATTCTTTGTTTTCATTCCAAATGATTTCCCCTTTACCGGATCCCCCCTCCTCATATGTCCCATAAACCCTCTTTTCTCCATCCCTTCGCCAATCATCTCCCTCCTTTTTCTTTTTCCTTATATTCCCTTCCAAGGCTAGATCAATCCTTTCCAGGATCAGGAGCCTCTCCATATTTCTTCATGGGAGTCATTGTTATGCTATTTGTGCCGTGGGTTTTCAGGGCTTCTGGGCTAATTAATATCCACTTATCAGAGATTGCATTCCATGTGTATTCTTTCGTGCTTGGGTTACCTTGCTTAGGATGATATTTTCCAGATCAAACCATTTGCCTAAAAATTTTGTGAATTCATTGTTTCTAATTGCTGAATAGTATTCCATTGTGTAAATATAGCACATTTTCTCTATCCATTCCTCCTTTGAGGGGCATCTGGGTTCTTTCCAGCTTCTGGCTATTATAAATAAGGCTGCTATGAACATAATGGAGCATGTGTCTTTATTGCATGCTGGGGAATCCTTTGGGCATATGCCCAGGAGAGGTATAGCAGGGTCCTATGGAAGTCTCATGTCCAGTTTTCTGAGGAACCTCCAGACTGATTTCCACAGTGGTTGTACCATATTGCAGCCCAACCAGCAGTGGAGGAGTGTTCCTCTTTCTCCACATCCTCGCCAACACCTGCTGTCTCCTGAGTTTTTTACCTTAGCCATTCTGACTGGTGTAAGGTGAAATCTAAGGGTTGTTTTGATCTGCATTTCCCTAATGACTAATGATGTTGAGCACTTTTTAAGGTGCCTCTTGGCCCTCCGAATTTCTTCAGGTGAAAATTCTTTGTTTAGATCTGTACCCCATTTTAATAGCGTTATTTGGTTCCCTGGGGTCTAACTTCTTGAGTTCTTTGTATATGTTGGATATTAGCCCTCTATCAGATGTGGGGTTGGTGAATATCCTTTCCCAATTTGATGAGATAGTTTTAGCTATTCTGGGTTTCTTGTTATTCCAGATGAATTTGAGAATTGCTTTTTTTAACTCTGTGAAGAACTGAGTTGGGATTTTGTCAGGGATTGCATTGAATCTGTAGATTGCTTTTGGCAAGATGGCCATTTTAACTATATTAATCCTGACAATCCAAGCACATGGCAGATTTTTCCATTTTCTGAGGTCTTCTTCAATTTCCTTCTTCAGAGACCTGAAGTTCTTTTCATATAGATCTTTCACTTGTTTGTTTAGAGTCACACCAAGATACTTTATATTGTTTGTGGCTATTTTGAAGGGTGTCATTTCCCTAACTTCTTTCTCAGCCTGTTTATCCTTTGAATATAGGAAGGCAACTGATTTGCTTTAGTTGATTTTATAACCAGCCGCTCCGTGGAAGTTGTTTATCAGCTGTAGGAGTTCTCTGGTGGAGGTTTTCCGGTCACTTCAGTAGACTATCATGTCATCTGAAAATAGTGATAATTTGACTTCTTCCTTTCCACTTTGTATCACCTTGACCTCCTTATGTTTTCTAATTGCTCTAGCTAGAACTTCAAGTACTATATTAAAAAGATATGGAGAGAGGACAGCCTTGTCTAGTCCCTGATTTTAGTGGGATTGCTTCAAGTTTCTCTCCATTTAGTTTGATGTTGGCTACCGGTTTTCTGTATATTGCTTTAATGATGTTTAGGTATGGGCCATTGATGTTAAGAGATATTAAGGAATAATGATTGTTACTTCCTGTCATTTATGACGTTATTTTTTTTTTTACATTTGATTGGTTAACTTGTTTTGGGTTTGATAAAAGGTTACTTTCTTGCTTTTTCCAGGGTGAAGTTTCCCTCCTTGTATTGCTGTTTTCCTCCCATTATCCTTTGTAGGGCTGGGTTTGTGGATAGATATAGGGTAAACTTGGTTTTGTCATGGAATATCTTAGTTTCTCCTTCTATGGTGATTGAGAGTTTTGCTGGATATCGTAGTTTTGGCTGGCATTTGTGTTCTCTTAGACTCTGCATGAGATCTGCCCAGGATCTTCTAGCCTTCATAGTCTCAGGTGAAAAGTCTGCTGTGAATCTGATAGGTCTTAATTTATATGTTACTTTTTCTCTTACTGCCTTTAATATTCTTTCTTTGTTTAGTACATTTTGTGTTTTGATTATGTGACGGGAATTATTTCTGTTCTGCTCCAGTCTGTTTGGCATTTTGTAGGCTTCTTGTATATTCATGGGCATCTCTCTCTTTAAGTTAGAGAAGTTTTCTTCCATAATTTTATTGAAGATATTTGCTAGCCCTTTAAGTTGTAAATCTTCACTCTCATCTATTCCTGTAATCCTTAGGTTTGGTCTTCTCATTGTGTCCTGGATTTCCTGGATATTTTAGGTTACAAGCTTTTTGCATTTTGCATTTTCTTTAACTGTTGAGTCCATGGTTTCTATGGTATCTTCAGCATCTGAGATTCTTTCTTCTATCTCTTGTATTCTGTTGTTGATATTTGCATCTATGTCCCCTGATTTCTTCCCAAGGCTTTCTATCTCCAAAGTTGTCTCCCTTTGAGTTTTCGTAGTTGTTTCTACTTCTGATTTTAGATCCTGGATGGTTTTGCTTAGCTCCTTCACTTGCTTGTTTGTGCTTTCCTCTATTTCTTTAAGAGATATTTGTGTTTCCTCTTTCATTACCTTGGCCTGTTGACCAAAGTTCTCCTGTATTTCATTAAGTGGATTTTGCGTTTCCTCCTTATTGGCTTTTGTATTCTCCTGAATTTCTTTCAATGATTTTTGTGTTTCCCTTGCAAGGGCGTCTAACTTTTGATCCATTTTCTCTTGAATTTCTTTAAGTATGTCCTTCATGTGTTCCTGTACCAGCATCATGACCAGTGATTTTAAATCCAAGTCTTGTTTTACTGGTGTGATGGGGTATCCAGGAAATGCCGTTAAAGGAGAATTGGGTTCAGATGTTGCCATATTGCCCTGATTTCTGTTAGTGTCTTCCCTGTGTTTGCCTTTTGCCATTTAGTTCTCACTTGTGTTAGTTGGTCTTGTCAATGCTGGACTCACCAGTGCTAGCTGCCTCTTCCCAGGTGGCCTTTGGTGCACAGCTTACCTCCTGCACTGCCTGGAGACAGGGTGCTGTTGCCCAGGCTGTTCAGATACCGAAGCAGACACCTGAAGGCTCCTGCTGGGGGCCCGCTGGATTCACCAGAGCACATTGACTACTCCCAGCTGGCCTCCCAGAAGCCCCTATTGCCTCTTGCAGGACCTGGAGATGTGTGTGGTGTTGACACCCAGGGTGATCTGGATCTGGAAGCAGAGCGATCTGAGGGCTCCCGCCAGAGGCCTCAGGACTGGAATGTAAGCTCCGTACCACCGGAGCAAGCTGTGTGCTCCTAGACTGCATCCGGGCCTCAGGTCTGGAATGTAAGCTCCGTGCCACCAGAGCAAGCTGTGTGCTCCTAGACTGCATCCGGGTGCACACCAGGTCTCCCGCACTTTCTGGAGACCGAGTGCTGTGGCCCAGGCTGTTCAGATCCCAACGTAGACCCCTGAATGCTCCTGTCGGCGCCTGCTGGGTTCACCAGAGCACACTAGAAGCAGACACCTGAAGGCTCCCACAGGGGCCCGCTGGATTCCTTCCTGCATTTTTCGTCTCCATAGTGACTATTTATCTCATGAAGATCCTACAAAAAGTAAAGTTTCATAAAAAGAAAGTGCCTGGAACAAGGTAAAAGCCCCTCAGGCATCCCTCATGTTTTAGTTATCAGACTCCAATCAAGAGTAATGACTCACATGCATGGGAAGTTGTGGGAGGTGCAGACAAGGCCGCAGAGAGACAAGGCTGGTGAACTTGCTTTGGCTCACCTTTTGCTTTGCTAAGGTTCTGCACTTCCTACTAGACACTGTCATTCCAGTGTTTGATGTCCACATCACGCTATACAAAGCATAGTTGCAGCTGCTGTTAGCATCAGCCCACTTATGCCACTTTTCATAGGCCTCTGTCAAGTTAGACTCAGGTTCAGGCACCACATGGTCAACTGAAGACAGAGGGCAAAATGTGTGACTCAGACACAGCTTGGCCTCCCTGCCTCATTCCTGGTCCTTCCTGCTTAGTTGACTCCAGGACTTGGAACAAATTGCTAGCTTTCTGAAACCTAGGCTTTCTTTTCTTAAAAATGAGTGTTAAGTAAATAAGGAACATATTCTGACATTATTTTCCATCTAAGTTTGCCATTTGAGTAAGTGAATAATGCATATATAAGGTGCTTCACCGATACCTGTTGCATGCTAAGTGTTCTGTAAGTGTTAACACCACTATACTCTGCATCCTGCTGATACATATTTTTATATAATTGTGGGTGTATCTGCATCTATTTGTGTCAGCTGCTGGGTGGAGTGCCTCAGAGGACAGCCATGTTAGTCTTATGTCTTAAGCATACCTGGGTATCATTAATAGTGTTGGAGATTGGTGCTTGCCGGTGGGATGGGTCTTCAGTTGGGCTGGTTATTTGTTGTCCTTTCCCTCAGTCTCTGCTCCATCCTCCATCCCTACATTTCTTGTTGACAGAATACATTTTGTGTCTAGAGTTTGGTGGGTGGGTTTGTGTCCCTATCACTCTATTGGAACTATTGTGAGAGGCTGTTACCAGCAGGCGGGCAGTGACCAGTGTATAAAGTGCATAAGTTAACAAAAAAACTAAAACAATAATGGAGTTGTATTGTCAGATTTGTTGGTCAACTTGATAGAGGCTGGAGTTATTACAGAGAAAGGAGTCTCAGTTGAGGAAATGTCTCCATGAGATAATATTAGTATGGTTGCTCATCAGCTGTAAGGCATTTTCTCAATTAGTCATCAATGGTGGGAGGGCCAATTGTTGGTGGTGCTGTTCCTGGGCTGGTAGTCTTGGACTCTATAAGAAAGCAAGCTGAGCAATTCAGGAGAACAATCCAGTAAGTCACATCCCTCCAAGAACTCTACATTAGCTCTTGCTTCCTGACCTGCTTGACTTCCAGCCCTGACTTACTTTGGTGATGAACAACAGTGGGAAGTGTTAGATGATTAAAGCTAGCCAGGCAGTCCTGGCACAAATCTTTAATCCCAGCACTTGGGAGGTACAGGCAGATGGATTTCTGAGTTTGAGGCCAGCCTGCTCTACTGTCATTTCAGATAACTAGGGTTATAAAGCAAACCCTAGTTCGTAAAACCAAAATAACAACAACAACAACAACAACAACAACAACAACAACAAAAGCTATCTAGAGAGAAAAAGATGCTTGGTAATCTCCAAACTGAACAAATTAAAAAAAAAAAACCAAAAACAAAAACAAAAACAAAAAAAACAAAAAGAAAAACAAAAACAAAAACAAAAACAAAAAAAAAAAAAAAAAAACAAGCAGTCTCCCAGCTGCCTTGAGCCAAACAGGTGATCAGCTTGGACAGCTGATTTGAGTTTGTTTTCAACCGTTGACACACACCCCTTCTCTTAGAACCCCTCTTTAAGCCAAGGTTGGTCCTTGGCAGTTATAGATGACACTAATTATTTTAGAAAATTTTGTGGTTGTTTAAGCATTTATTCTAGCATAGAATTCTCCACTATATACTTTATTTGGATCAGAGCATTAGACTTCCATTGGATACTCAGTTTAGAACACTTAGTGGGTATCTGCGTATTTGGTCCACCTGTCTGGCCTTCCTAGGAATAAAAATGCTTGTATATCATTGGCAGCTGCTTGAACCTAATCCAGACCATAGCTGTTTTCACTTGACCGACATTCAGAATTTCCCTTACATGAGTGAAATTAACTGGGACACAGTCCTGCAGAAGAGGCTCATTCTAGGCTTTGTTCAACATTGAGTCAAGACTTCCAAGTCCAAAACGTACCCACATTCTTTTCCCATTACTCTGTGCACAAGCCCACCATGGGTAGCACTTGATGAGTACACCAGTAAAATAACACCCTGATGCTAGCTTTACAGAGAAGAAAATGGAGGCATATATAGGGTAAGTTGAAAACCCTAAGTCACATGATTGGCAATTCACTAAGCAGGATGTCAACATATGAACTTCTAGGCTTTAGCAACACATTTTTCTATAAGTGGTTCTCGTGTTCCTAATAGTCATTTTCAGAAATATTCTCATAGAAATAGAAGTTTCCTTATTGCAAAGAGGTACTCTTTAATGTCCATTGAAATCTATGATTTGGTTAATGGTAAAACTCCAGGATCATTCCTCCTCTTTTGTTAGTTTTATTGTACTGATCCATAGTTTTCTGGACTAATAGTAAAATTAATAATAATATAAATAAATTAATAAAAGTTAAAAAAAGCTAATAGTGGCAGAGAAATAATTTCCGTTGGTTCAGTACCCAATCAAGGGATATTGTGTCTCATGGAATATTGCTGGGTAAGTGTTAGGTTGGATCCCTACTGAAGCTCCTCTCTCTTTTTCTTTCCTTGGCATTTAAATTACTATACAGGATTTAGGAATATTGGCAAGAGCAATATGCTCTGCAGAGGCGTATAGAGAGAAATCGGGGGTTTCTCTTCACGTCCAAGTGAGGCATTTGTCCTGGAGACATGGGCAACTGGCTGTTTCAATGAACAGCTGGAAAAGGTGCATTGTTAATGTGTCAGATGAAAGCCTTGTGGAAGTTGGAACTGTGTGGTGGCCTTCAAGTATGTCAGTGTCTACTCTAGTGAGTAAGAGCAAAGTGTGGTGACTATGGGGGACCCTGGGTGCCACCTGCCACAGACAACACCTTCCTTCTTTTAGCTGTTCCTCACACCCTAAGAGAACATCCACCTTATAGATCTTGGCCCTTTCTCTAAATCTGACTCTTTGCAGAATTTATCAAGTTTCAAATTCTTGGCCTCACATTCAGAAATCCTGATATTGAAACCTGGTTGTGGAACTTGGATGGTGACCAAGCAATGGCCATGATACTGGTCTACTGAGAATACCATAATTTCAAACCTTAGCAATATTGTTTTAGTATGGTCTGATTCATTGCTCACCTAGGTATAGTTAGATATTTGTAAAATTAACTAAACTATACTATCAAAGAATGTAACAATGAATGCTGCCATTAAATGCTATAAATTCTGAGAGAGAGAGAGAGAGAGAGAGAGAGAGAGAGAGAGAGAGAGAGAGAACCTGTTATTATTCTTGGGCTACCCCATCAAGACTATTCATTACTCTCTCTGCTAGTCTTCTATGTTTTAGGAATGATACAGGGATCTGAGGACTGAGCCCTGCTTTCCTCCTTACAGAAAGGCAGGCTCAATTGTGATCCCACTTTGAACTGGAAGAAGTGATTTTGGAGTCTAAAACTCTTCACAAAAAAAGAGGCTCCTGGCAAAAAAGGAGTAGGAAATGAGGAAAAGTGACTCCTCTCAGGTAGATAGGCTCCCAACCAAGCTAAGGGAAGGGCAGTTCATTTCAGATCTGCTAAGGCAGTACATCTTAGAAGCTTGCACCTGCATGATGTTGGGGGCTTATAATAATAAGGGAGGCACAGCAACAGAGGACATTATGTTATTTGTCTTCAGCCCTGTGATGCAGCAACAAGCAGCAAGCAGAAGACAGTTTCCCAGGATTTAAAAGATATTGTCACAATTTCCCATCTGTAAGGTGTGGTACAGGTTTCTGAAGGTACATGTACAGGATTCCTCTCAGAGACACAATGGGTGGAATAACCTCTACAGTATTAGCAGTGAAATTGCAATTTATCTGCACCTACTCATGGAAGTTATGCGTGATTACACACACACACACACACACACACACACAATATGTATGTCTATATTCTAGAGTTCCAAAAACATTGTACCTAATTCTGATAGAGCAATGATCCAACGTTGAGAACTATCTTAGTTAGGCTTTTAGTGCTGTGAACAGACACCATGACCAAGGCAATGCTTATAAGGACAACATTTTATTGGGGCTTGCTTATAAGTTCAGAGGTTCAGTCCATTATCATCAAGGCAGGAACATGGTAGCACCCAGGCAGGCATGGGGCTGGAGGAGCTGAAGTTCTACATCTTCTTTTGAAGGCTGCTACCAGAATTCGCACTTCTGGGCAGCTAGGATGAGGGTCTTACAGCACACACCCACATTGACATACCTACTGCAAAAGGGCCACAATTTCTAGTCGTGCCATAACCTTTGCCAATTAATTTGGCCAAGGTTATATATATATATACATACATACATATATATATATATATATATATATGTCAGACACTTTGTGCATCTGGAAACAGGTATTCCTCTATATATGGTGCTCACTGAATGCTCTATGGTGTATGGGACATTTGAGGTCCCCATGTGTCAAGTAAGTGTGCCTCTGTTTCTTTGTCATGTTCCCCTTGAAGACATGCCTTCTTCAAGTGCATCTTGATGCTGTTCTGAAAGAATTTATTATTTTCAACAAAGAAAAGTAAGTAACTCTGGGCTGTATACCAGTGACTTAAAAGGATATCATATAGGCAGATTTTGTTTGCAGGGATTTCATATATGTTATAGACCAAAGTCTGCCACAAGATAACCAGGATTCTTTGGTCCAGGAAGGCACAGGTCCAGGGTGATGACAAACTGACAGGACCACAGAAGCAGTGTGAAATAAGAATGTATATTTCTGGATGTCCCCTAGTCCAGTCTGAAGGACTTTCGTCACCAGGATGAAGGGGCTTAAAAGGGGGGAGTATAGGTGGTTCGGTTAGTGTGGCTAGGAGGCATCCTGGGCACCTCTGCCCATGAGGGACCACAGACACACATACATGGTATAGAATAGAGTTTATTCAGAATGGGGGATGGAAGTTAGTGGTAGAGAGACAGGGTGGAGAGTGAGGGAGAGAGAGAGAGAGAGAGAGAGAGAGAGAGAGAGAGAGAGAGGAGAGAGAGTGTGGAGGCCGGCCATGACCACGTGGAAGGGGGAAGAGCCCCAGGGGCAGAGAGGTGAGAGAGTGTGCGAGCGCAGAAAGCAAAGAGAGAGAGGAGGAGCAAGTAGCCCCTCTTATAGTGGGCCAGATCTCTGGGGCATGGCATACCTGGCTATTGCCAGGTAGGTGTGGGGTGGAGCTTAGACAAAACCCCAACATACCTCAAGGTTTGGTTAATTAATTAAAGAATAAGAAAAAAGAAAAGAAGGGACGGAGAATACAGTGAAGCAGGAATAGGGTCGTTGTTGAGATCTGGCTGCTTCATGCTGACATTGGGGCGACGTGTCTCTGCGGAACCTAGAGAAAGCGGTATGGGGGGTGATGGTCCAGTCTCAGGAGGACAGGCTGCTTCTTTGCTGTCCAGGGTTTGTAGAGCCATTTGAAGATAGGTCAGGAGAACAGGTCAAGTAGAAGCTGTCTGCATTCGGAGAAGCTGAGAGAAGATTGGAGCATCTGAAGGTTGCTTCTCTGGAGCTGTCCTGGATATGGCAAGGGCCTGGACTTAACAAGATGTTGGAACACAGCAGTATAGTTATGGAATAAGACTAAGTACATTTGGGAGAAAGGAAAATTTTCTTAAGATGTACAATTGAAACCCAAAGGAATCCCACCCTTTGAAAAGGTAGTAAAGTGGGAACTTGGGCAGATGTACTTATCTGGATGGAGCCTACTTGGTCCATGAGCAGGAGGTTTCCTGTAGCTAACAAGTTTATTAAAGAGATAACAACATGAGTTAACCACATGAACAGTCTTTAAGATGAGCCTTTGTGGATCAGAAGGAATAGAATTTAAGGTTGGGACAGTGACAGAGCAAAAGGGGAAATATGAAGCATTTAATGGAAACAGAGTTTAGGTAAGGAGATAACTGTCTAGCTGTCAATGTAGTCAGAAGTCTGAGGAATAAACAATAACTTAGCAGTTATATTATTAAAGAATGACAGATTTCAGTAGCCAGCAGTTCTCTGTGGTCTCTGGTCTCCATGGCGGCTTTGGTTGTCAGTCTGGCTTTCAAGCACAGAAGATGCACAGCTTTTTCTGTGGAATGGATACCCATGACATGAGAAATGGCTTACTTTTGTTTAGCTAAGTCATTTGACTCAAGGTATCCAGTTTTGTCCACTGCACTCTTTCAGGCAGCATCCTGTTGCGGTGTCCATCTTTCTTCTGAGACCTCCTGGGAGAAGCTGTCAGGCATTTGGGAATTCTGTCTGTCTTATATCTAATAACAAATGTCTGACAAGATTGAGCACAAGAGAGGAGAGCAATAGTTAAGAGAGAATAGGAATGGAAATCTTAAGTAGTTTGACAGGTTGCATAGGTAGAGGAAAGTATATTGCCTTGGTTAGTAAAGATGCTAGGATCAGAGTAAGAAAGCTGGCAGCAATGGATAAAATTGTGGTGACAGAAAATTAGTTTGTCTAGGCAGATTTAGGCTTGTTTTGAGCACGCAAGCTATAGGAGCAAATGAGTTAAGGGTGTGGGAACACAGAATAGGTGAGGTTCAGAGTCTTTATCATTTACCAGACTGTTAATTTTAAAGTATACAGTCGAAGACAAGTAGCACCCACTGGGTAGGGGAGGGAGTTGTTCTGCAAACTTAGCGTCCTAAAGAGTGCAGAAACAACTGAAAGGCAGCTAAGCCAAAGAGTCCAGACCGTCATGAGGCCCCTTGGGAGCCAGGGCTAGAAAAGCCGGAGCTTTAAAAGCGGGAGGAAGCTTCCCGCCTGGACCAGGATTTTCGAGGACAGCTGCAAAAGCCAAAGAGAGACTCAGGATCACTTCTGGATTAGGATACACCCGAGGGTGGGTCTAGAAGTCCTAAGCAGGAGTGTCGACTAGGCATGAGAGGAAACCCTTCGTTCCAAAAGAGGTTGGCCAGACTTCATTTGAAAGCTAAGGGTTATTTACTATTATGGTTAATGTTTATTTAATTTTTTAATCTGCTAGAGGGAAGAACTGACATGTAGCACACATCAGTGGAAGCCAGTGTAGACTGCTTGGCTGTGGGAACTGGTCCCCCAACCTTGCTTCTCCTGCCTGTGCGTGGCTGCAAGACCAGTCATGGCCTGCTCTATTAACAGTAGAGGACATTGGGAGTGGTGGGACCTCGCAGTGAAGAAGAAGAAAGACAGGGTGGTAGGGAGAACCCATAGAGCTGTGAGAGAATCGGGTAGTAGAAATGATGGGGCATCCCAGCAGCCAATGCAGAGCTGGGCATGGTCTGTGGCTAGGCTTTTGCAGGTAAAGGCCCTATAAATCTGCATTGTAGCCAGCAGAGCGGGACAGTATGGTGGTGGGGGGGTGCAGCAACGAGAAAGGAGTGCATGCTTGTTGTGGCGAGGAGGCAGCATCGCTCGGCAGGGATGGAGCACAGCAGATTCAGAGAGCCTGGAGAGACCTCGCCATGGGTAGCAGTCACTGTCCCAACTCTGCAGCGGTTCTGATGAAAGTTAGTGATCGCGCATGCACAGGGCAGAACTTCCTGTCAGCAGCGGAAGTAGGAAGTTAGGTAGCTTGCAGTGGCTGGGAAGTAGCTTGTTTCTTATCCTAGCAATGGCGCAGGAGGGGCAGAGCTGCCAAGGATGTGGCAGCAGCCACAGCAGCTTCGTCAGCAGTTCTGGAGCAGGAGGGGGTCTGGCGTGGGCTGCAGCAGCCACAGCCAAGGCCGGGGCTTGGCCACCTTGCCATGATCCCCGCGGGCCACAAAGCCAGCACGCGGGAAAACAAGGGGAACCAGTAGAATAAATGATGCTGTCATATCAATAAGATGCAGGAGTGAATTAGATAGCTGAGCCTGGTGGCACTCGCCTGGCAGGGCATTGCCTCTGCACACTGCTGAGTTCCACCCGGATAGAGGGAGGGAACAGAACAGCAGCGGGGAAATGCGGGAAGTGCAGAGACTATTGCTCTCACCAGTGGGGGTGTAAGACTTACACAGAGGTTTAATATCTCATGGTGTTTCTCATTCCTAGGTTTCAGCACCAAGTGAAGGACTTTCGGCAGCAAGATGAAGGGGCTTAAAAGGGGGGAGTATAGGGGGTTAGGTGAGTGTGGCTAGGCGGCGTGGGGGAAGGTGTCCAGGCAGGCCCTTGCCTGGGCATCTCTGCCCCTGAGGGACCACACACACACATACATGGTATAGAATAGAGTTTATTCAGAATAGGGGATGGGAGTTAGTGGTAGAGAGAGAGAGAGAGAGAGAGAGAGAGAGAGAGAGAGAGAGAGAGAGAGAGTGGAGGCCAGCCATGACCACGTGGAGGGGGGAAGAGCCCCAGGGGCAGAGAGGTGAGAGAGTGTGGGAGATCAGAGAGCAAAGAGAGAAAGGAGGAGCAAGTAGCACCTCTTATAGTGGGCCAGATCTCTGGGGCGGGGCATAACAGGCTATTGCCAGATAGGTGTGGGGTGGAGCTTAGACAAAACCCCAACACAGTCAAGTTAACATCTCAAATTAAACATCACATTCCTCTGGAAAATGCTAGGGTTTCTAGGGCAATATAGGATGTTTACCCAAAGTCCAGGGCACATGCAATTAAAGGGTTTCCTCACCTTGGCTCCACCGTCATGCTATCCTGGGAGCTGAAGAAGGATGGTTCCCATGTCTGCTCTTCCAGACAAAGATGGCGGTATTGTAAAGTTTGGGAAGCTGCCTGGCTCGAGCTGTCTTCAAAGAGAACTTATGCCTAGTCTGCCAATTGTATTCTTCTCTGTGCCATGCCCGGTGCCACCATAGGCCTCTGAGGCACCTGATGATCAGCTCTGATAGCAGCCTCTAGCCCCCAGCCTGATGAACTCACCAGCTGTAGCCCTAAGTCCCAGCCTGGTAAACTAACCAGCTGCAACCCTTAGGCTCAGCTTGGTGTGCTAACTAATCCACTGCTACTCCAATTATCTCTCTGAGTTAAAAGTACCTACTGTCTCCTGAATCTCACATGGATAAGGTAAAAATATTGTTTTGGTCAAAAACTCCCTAGATGGAGTCTGCAACACAAAAGCAGTTCTTCACAAACTTCCCTTGCCATCCAGGTGGGCCTTGGTAGACATATCCTGTCTGCATAACAAGCAAGCTCAAGAGTTAAAAGCAGAACAGGTTTAACATGTCAGTGGATGTCCCTGGGATATCCAAATTCAGTTGCAAGACAGAAAGCCTGGCCTCTGGAATGGGGGAACGTAGCTATGAGCCAGGTACCAACTCAAATGTAAAATCTTTCTATTTTGTCCAATATCCATTCATATAGCAAGAACCTTGTAAGGTTTTTCTGATGTAAATACCCTTAGTCTGGACCTATTGTTTGTAATCTACCTGCTCTTAAGAGAGAAAGAACAAAAGGAAGAAAGTAAGAAAGAAAGAAAGAAAGTAAGAGAAGAAAGAAAGAGAAGAAAGAATGAAACAAAGAAAGAAAGAAAGAAAGAAAGAAAGAAAGAAAGAAAGAAAGAAAGAAAGAAAGAAAAGAAAGGAAGAAAGAAAGAAAGAACCTGTGATTTAGAGTTCCTGGAATTTTTTTTACAGTGATTACATAAATGATTATAGCAAAGCTTAGCAGAATTTTGGCTACAAGATGGATTCTTATATATATATATTTGCTTGGTTATACTATTTCCCTGTCACTAGGAAGGAGGAGAGTTTTCAGAAGTATAGTAAATTGCCAAGTGAGATTTTCATCTTATGAATATACAGGGAGTTCCACTTTTTCCTAGGATACTTTTCTCACCTCTGTCTGTAAAATATGATTTTCCAGGTTTCACAGGGCCATCATGGCAATATATTTTTAAGTTTTTATTTTTATGGCAATAAAAAAGGATGCAATTCCAGGATGGAGATTTTGAAATAGCAGGAGCCTTTTTTTGTCCTTGTTTTTTAATTGTTAAATTACCCCTGTGTAGTATATTTGTGAACTGGAATGTAAGCATGGTGACTATTTATAAAGTCTTAACATTTTCAGGCATGAGATGAATGAGAGGGTAGCCACTGGACAAGCTGCAGGAGCCAGTTCTCCCCTTTCTACCATTTGTGGGCCCTTGGAATTAAAGTCAGGCTTATTCATCAATGGCTCTAACTACTGAGCCCAACATGATGACTTGTAAAAGCTTTCTTAGCTCAGACTTCGTTATAAATTGAGGCAACAGTGAATGAACTTTAGTGTTAAATTCCTATAGTTATTCATTTATTTATTCATGTAGAGCTTATATTCATATATTTATTTATTTACTTTTGTAACAACAATGATTAAGACAAGAAGGCCGTGGATTTGGGAGGGGCTGGGTCAGACAAGAAATGGGTAGTAGTGAGAAAATGGACATAGAAATGTTTTAATTATCTTTTAATTACATTTTTAAAGAATGAAAAATTTTGGATTATATGCTATCATTTCAAAAGTTTAAATTCCTTTCTCCTTTAATGAATGATACTCTCTCCCACCATCCCTCTCTCTCCATACTTTTTTCCATTAAGAGTAAAAAGAGAATCTAATCAAAGACAAGGAAATGTAGCCTTGGAACAAACCAAAAACAACACAGAAGAGGACGATTGGCAGAATAACAACCCATAAAATGCTTCGTAGGACAGTGCTTGGCACCTGGCTGGAAACTCCTGATTACCACAACAGAAGACCTGACAGCAGTTCTTGCCACTCCTGTACCTCATGACTTAGAGAATGTGATTGAAAAGTCCTCAAAAGTGGTGCCACTCTGCAGCAACAGGAGAGGAAGTGAATTCCTGGTTCTGAGCACTTCAGTTCTGGCTTCTGTACACACTGAGTCTGTGACCTTAAGGGAATCATTTAACTACTTCCTCTGTTTTAGTTCCCCACTGAAAAGGTAGAGGGTTATTTCAGAAGAACTGGCCTTTGCTCTTTTAATGCTACAGTTGTTCTAAACAGCTTTCATTCTTATTTTTAAATGAATATTTGAATGTAGATTTATTCTTTATTCCTTTTGATGACACTGTGAAACATGAACACTCTGTACACAGTGAGCCACTTCAGGACTAGAGAATATCACACAGTGGCCAGAATTCCAAAGCTTGATTGTGGAGGAATAAAGATGTTCAATCAGGAATAAATACATAGGTCAGATTAGAAGTAGGACCTTGCAGTGGGAGACTGCATCTGCAAGGAATATGTTTGCAAGTACCTCCTGTGCATGTGGCCTCTCCCCTTCTCTTCTGCCTTTGAGGTGGCCTTGATCAATTGAACAAAATTCCACTGAGAGGAGTCACACACACAGAAGTTGAGCAAATGCTGCGGGTTGGGAAACAGTTTTTTTTTTTTTTTCAGCATGGCAGTTGCAAAATATCATATGCCAGTATTTTTCTACCTTGAGGGCAAATGTCCCTCAAGATTATCAGAGACCAGCTTCTGCAGAGGATCAGACAGTACTGCTGAACTAAAGGGTTACTTGCACCCGTTCAGTGATGTTACACCATATAGTAGAGTTTTGCATGCTACATTTGGAAGCCAGCAAACTTTTCATTGAGAAACTCCTAGCTCTCCAAAGTGAAAGGGAAGAAAGTTAATAGCTTTTTGTTGTCAAGAAACATCAACATGATTTTGTATTCTTTGGACCTTTGTTTTTCATAGAGCTTAACTAAAATATGGAACAATTTTACATATGCCTACATGTCTTCCCTCCTGAGTTACATTTAAAGCAGCAAGATGGCTTATAGATCCCAGAGGTCAAATTCAGGGATACTGGTGCCCTCACACTATATAATCACTGTGAGAAGGCTGGCAGAATTGTCTTGCTACTAAAAATATTGTTGAGGTCTGACTCTTTGTTGTCTGTGTATTTCAGTTATGTGCAAAGTATAATTCACCTAACTGTTCATATGTTGTAACTTTACTGAGCTCATGAATATGAGATGTTTGAAGAACTTCTTCAGGTGCCCCACTGGTTACACTGGGTAAAACCAAGATATAGATAGTTGTACAGAGCACTGTTTCCAACTCGTGGGAAACCGAGGCCATCTAATGGTGTTCCCTATGGATAGTACAGGCATAACCATGGTGACAGCACTCTGGTCCAAAGGGCCAGCTTGATTAACAGATGTCCTTTGGAAAAGGCAGACAGGTGGAAGTAATTGGTCGACACCTAGGAAAGAAAGCTTGTGTAGAGAAACAAGAAATGAAGGTGACACTAGCATTTATAAATCTCCATATTCTAGTGTGACTGGGACATGCTGCTTCTCTACTAAGAGAAAATACACAGACACACACACACACACACACACACACACACACACACATGTAGAAACATATAAAGACTCAAAGCCCACTTCTTTCATTCAGCCCCTGTCTCTGAAGTTCTCAAATGTTATTTGTGACATTTTGGTTGTACTCCATCACTGTTTAACTCAGAGCATTTCCCTGACCTTCAGAGGTGTGAATGGGTGAAACATAGCAACCCAGAGATGAGCCTGCAAGTGTCAGGGTCCATGTGCATGCTCCAGATTCCACCTTTTGTTCTTCTGTATTGATGACACCATGTGATGGATGTTTTATGCATTTAACTTCCCTCATCTGGCCACTCCTGCTCTTGGACCTTGTCAACATGCTCCAAAACAGGAGCCTAAAGGCCTGCAGGGCCAACAGGTCTCCACAGGGTGATTTGGACTGATTGGTTTTGTGTCTTTAAACATTTAGATGAGGGTAGGAGCTCATGTGACCTCAAAAATTTAAATCTCTAGATTGTATTCCCATTTTGCATCTTTCTGAGCACTGTTGCTTCCAGAAGTGGGGATATGCTGGTTACCATACTGGGTAGGAGTTGGGTAAATGACTGGTACACAGTGTGTGGCTAGTTAGAAAGAAAAACAAACAGAAACAAATGCAGTGGGTTGTGCTGTGACTCAGTAGAAGAATATGTGCTCAGCATGAGTGAAAACCTGGATAGATTCCCAGCACACACACAGAGATAGAATCACTGAATCTGGCTGTGTAGAATAGCTGGTTCTGAGCACCACTTACTGCTGTGCATTTTAAGAAGGGGAAAAACATCAAGAAAACAAACCAAGCAAGCAAGCAAACAAACAACAACTTTTCCAAAAACTGGTAATTGCTTCTTTGTTTTACTTCCTAATTTGGGCTAAAAGTTAGCACCCACCAGATGAAATATACTTATTTCTTAGAAGGATTAGTTCTGAGAACTTCAGAAACCAATGGGACTACTTTATCCTTTCTTCTGTTCCCAGTGCAATCTGTCCAAGCAGATTCCTACCCCCCCCCTTATTCTACAGATCATCTCAAAGGCCTGAGCTGTGTTTGAAAATCAAAATGTCCTGGATGTAAATCACTCTGGGCACTGCAGTCAGAAATCTTCAGGGCATTCCCACCTACTCTTCGTGGAGGGATGGTGCAGGTAGCTAACTTTGGGCAACCCTGGTAAGATACTGACTCCCTAGAATGATGCATCCACCTAAGAGCCAATGATCCTATTGCAACCCTGGTGATAGGCATGAATCTCAAGCAGAATAGAGCATTTTTTGAGACAGGGTTTCTCTGTGTAGCCCTGGCTGTCCTGGAACTCAACTTGTAGTCCAGGCTGGCCTTGAATTCAGAAATCTGCTTGCCTTTGCCTCACAAGTGCTGGGATTGAAAGTGTGTGCCACAACAGCCTGGGCCAGCATTTCTAAATTAACCCCAGTGATCTAATTAATTAGTGGAAGTCCAGAAATGCCTGGATTTCCTATCTTTATGGCTGTCTTGGTGACTCTTGAATTAGTAATTAGGAAGGCAGCTGTTGGTATTATTGCAGCTATTGATACTCTTGTTGCTGCTCAAGGTTGACAGGGATTCTGGGCTGCAGTGTTTCATATGCTCAGTTGCCAAGCATGGAAATTGCTTGGCTCAGCCCCTCCGTGTTCCTGTGTTCTGTCCTCAAGATATCTGTCTTTTACTCCTGTTCACCTGTGATTTCTAGTCACTGCAATTTCAGTGTGCCTGCTCAATATGACACACTGAGTTTCTGTATTTCATTCTGTGTGCTGTTCTCAACTGGTGGCCGATTAAAAAGCTCCCACACCAAAAGAAAAGTTATATGTATAAATATATATGTGTGCTTCTGTTGAGCTATAGCGTATGTGATAAAAACGTGCATTCATGGATTAAAATGTCTTCTGTAACAGTGTTCCCTTGGTCTTCCTTTGTCAACTGTGTGTGTCTCTGGCCCTCCCAGGGTATCTGCTCTTACTTCCATTTCCATTAAGCAGAAAGTCTCTTTAGCATGAATGGCACTGTCACTCTGTAGCTGGAACAGGAACAGTGAAAACAGGAACAGTGCAGGAACATATAAAGGCCTGCATAGATGCCTCACCAGCCATAGTGCAAGGAATGGCATATGCTGCAGCTATGAAAGGACAGAAATTCAGCACCTATGTTAAACAATCCTATGGTAGAGGAGGAAAAGGAACCTCCAAGCCTACTTGTTTTAAATGTAGAGAGTCAGGACATATGCAAAGGCAATGTCTAGGAAATAATAAGAGCAACTCCAATAAAAGGAGTGCTCCTCCAGGAGTTTGCGCTCATTGCCAAAAAGGCAAGCATTGGAATGATGAATTGAAATCAAAGCTCCACAAGGATCGACCACCCCTTATAGGGGAAAAGAAAGGAAAACTCAACTTAGATTTTTTAAATCAGAGACAGCCCCTCAGCCACAAACTTGAAAGAGAGGAAACTGCTGTTAATATGGATATAGAACTAGTAACGTCAGACAAGCAAAATAAACAGCATTTTTCATAAGGGCCAATAAAGGCTCTTTTAATATAGATAAGGTGAAATAAAAATGAAAAAAATCCTATATGGCTCAATTATGGCCCCTAAAGGAAGAAAAAAAATACAGGCTATAAATAAACTTGTACAAAAACAATTGGCAAAGAAACATATTAAGAAAAATAACAGTCCTTTAAATACTTACATATCTGTAATAAAGAAAGTCAACTCTGTACCCCATTTTTAATAGGTTTACTTGGTTTTCAGGGGTCTACTTTCTTGAGTTCTTTGTATATATTGGATATTGGCCCTCTTTCTGATGTAGGGGTTGGTGAAGATCTTCTCCCAATTTGGTGGTTGCTAATTTGTCCTTTTGATGGTGTCCTTTGCTTTACAGAAACTTTGTAATTTCATGAGGTCCCATTTCTTAATTCTTGATCTTAGCGCAAGTTCTAAGAGCAAGTTCTATTAGTGTTCTGTTCAGGAACTTTCCCCCTGTACCGATGTCCTTAAGGGTCTTCCCCAGTTTCTTTTCTATTAGCTTCAGGGTGTCTGGCTTTATGTGGAGGTCCTTCATCAATTTGGAGTTGAGTTTAGTACAAGGAGACAAGGATGGATCAATTCACATTCTTCTGCATGCTGGTTTCCAGTTGAACCAGCACCATTTGTTGAAACGGCTATCTTTTTTTCATTGGATGTTTTCAGCCCCTTTGTCGAGGATCAAGTGGCCATAGGTGTGTGGGTTCATTTCTGGATCTTCAATCCTGTTCCATTGATCTGCCTGCCTGTCACTGTACCAATACCATGCAGTTTTTAACACTGTTTTTCTGTAGTATTGCTTGAGGTCAGGGATACTGATTCCCCCAGAGTTTCTTTTGTTGTTGAGAATAGTTTTAGCTATCCTGGGTTTTTTGTTATTCCGGATGAATTTGAGAATTGCTCTTTATAACTATATGAAGAATTGCGTTGGGATTTTGATGGATATTGCGTTGAATCTGTATATTGCTTTTGGCAAAATGAAAATTTTAACTATATTAATCCTGCCAATCCATGACCTTGGGAGGTTTTACAATTTTTTGACGTCTTCTTCTGTTTCGTTTTTCAGAGTCTTGAAGTTCTTTTGATACAGATCTTTCACATGTTTGGTAATAATCACCCCAAGGTACTTTATAGTGTTTGTGGCTATTGTGAAGGGTGTTATTTCCCTAATTTCTTTCGCGGCCTGCTTATCCTTTCAGTATAGGAAAGCTACTGATTTGCTTGTGTTGATTTTATAACCTGCCACTTGTCTGAAGTTGTTTATCAGCTGTAGGAGTTCTCTAGTGGAGTTTTTGGGTCACTTAAGTATACTATAATGTCATCTGCAAATAATGATAGTTTGACTTCTTCCTTTAAAATTTGTATCCCTTTGACGTCCTTATGTTGTCTAATTGCCCGAGCTATTACCTCATGTACAATATTAAAAAGATAAGTAGAAAGGGGTCAGACCTATCTAGTCCCTGATTTTAGTGGGATTGCTTCAAGTTTCTCTCCATTTAGTTTGATGCTGGTTACCAGTTTGCTGTATTTTGCTTTTACTATGTTTAAGTATGGGCCTTAAATTCCTGTCCTTTAGGCAGGGAGCCTAAGAAGGACCAAATACTTTAATCTCCTTCAAGAGGAGATATTCATATATGTCTCCACAGGATACTAACTCCTCACTTGAGATCCCTGAGCAGCATGTGTGATCTACAGCTGTTCAGAGAGACAGCAGAGAAAAGAAAAGCAAGAGAGACAGAAGACAAAAGAGAAGCTACAAAAGCTTTCACTGGCTCCAAAGAGACTGCTGACTGCTGACATGGACGCAGCTAAAGAAGCTAACAAGAGAAGCTATAGAGTTGGTGACTGTTCAGTAGCAGCCACAAACTCTTAAATTTATTTTCCTTGCATTGTATGATTAATTGCTATGCATGTAGACTTACCAATTTTGTGGATTCTGACATAGATAAATATATAACACTCATGATTCTAGAATCATACAACATATGATTCTACATATGTTATGCTTCCTATAGATTTCTAAGATGCTTGGTTTAACAAGGAAATTTTACAGCTATTTAAAAGATTGAAGGGGCTTATTAGACCAAAGCATTTTATGGCATCCCTGATATTAAATATTAGTGCTTTGATTACAATTATAACTTCATTTAAAGCTTCATCAGTGACTCTAGTCTCAGAAATGAAGCCTGCATACCTCGTTAATGATTTAAATAAAAATATTTCTTTGATGCTACTAAAGCAACAAATTATAGATAAGAAAGTAGAAGCAAAGTTTGATGCTTTAGTGGATGTAGTTTTAGGATTAGGACAAGAGGTAGAAAATATTAAGATTCAGCTTTCTACCAGGTGCCATGCAAGCATTCGATACATATGCACAATGCCATTAGCCTATGATAAACAACATAATTGGACTCTTCTTAAAAATCATGTGTTGGGAATTTGGAAAGATAATAGTATTACTCATGATATGGCTCAATTACAAACTCAAATTTCAGCTATGAGCAAGGCATATGATGGGTCCACAAATCTAGAAGACTTAGCTCAATCTATTAGTCTTGGTCTGCAGTCTCTGAACCCTCTAAGTTGTTTACATTGCATCATTGTCATCACTATGGCTACAGGAATAACCCTTTTTCTCC
This sequence comes from Apodemus sylvaticus, assembly GCF_947179515.1. Lineage (NCBI taxonomy): Eukaryota > Metazoa > Chordata > Mammalia > Rodentia > Muridae > Apodemus > Apodemus sylvaticus. The sequence continues at coordinate 56,011,475 of NC_067484.1, read as the reverse complement.
TCCTTATTCTTCCATTCATTTTCAGACTCGTCTTCTCTTCCATTTCTGCCAAAAGAGATATTTATGAGCTTCAATTAAAAAACTAGAAAAGGGAGAGAGGCCACACCAACCCCAGTATATTCTGTGTGGCAAAAATTTTCCAGAGAATGAGGCATTTGACTCAGAGGAGAAAGTCTCCTGGAAAGTCTGTGGAAATCTCCAGTTGGAGAATAATTCTGTGCCTTTGTTCTCAAAATCAGTTTTCTCTAAAATTTCCTCTTTTCCTCTCTCACAAGTTGATCCTAAGAGCCCTGGCCGATACTCCATATTTTGAAGTGGAATCACTGACTGCAAACTGTTTTTAAGAACTACAACATTTTGCCTCATAGTCATTTACATAATTACAACCCCCAACATCATGCAGGTTTATATGGCTATGCATATGTAGAAGAGGGTGGCTCTGACACTGTACTAAGGAAAGCATTGATTAAGTTTATAAGTTTTTACAAGTTAAAAGGTAAATGTTAGATAAGAATTTCACCTGGAACTCATTAAACCCCAGGGTGTATAAGAAACTTGAAACTCTTTTTAAAGGGTTGCTGTTAACTACAAGTAGCTCTGTATTCTAATCAGGAAGATACTACCAAGTATCTACAGATACTATCAAGTATCTGTAAATTGATCCTCTAAATCTGTTACATGAGAAGCATTGTGCCTGATTGATTTTGCATTTCCTTGTGCCAAATGCTTATAATAATTGTGCCTGACTTACTTGCTACATCTTTTGAAATGGTAATGGCAACTCTTCTTGTATAAAAATCCTTATTTAGAGCTCCTAGATACATTCAGATTCAAACCACCTCTGCTGTTCTTTCTGTTTGCCACCACTGAACCTATATCTCTCCTGAAATCCAAAGTCTGCCCTCAGATTAGAATCCTCCAGGCTGGGATTCTTCTCTACCCCCCTGGGTCCTGCTTCTTTTCCACAGCCATAGGTGGATGTTCCAAGGCCCATAATCTGAACTAGACAGACAACAGAATCTTTGGGAACTTTCAACTAACTCATAGGCTCATCACAGCTCCACAGTTAGAAAACTGGGAGATCCAGGGCCTGTTCTGGAGTTAGTGGGCTTGGAATCTGTGCTCACCAACTGCCTTGTAGCCCCTGCCACACTAAGTTTCCTATATGCTTTTGCCAGTAGCCAAAGGTTGGGTTTCAGCACCCTAGGTTCTGAAGAGCACCAGCCTCAGGTGTATGCTCTCATTTTTCAGGTTGCACTGGTCCCTTTCTCCTCTATCTTCTCCTCAGATGTAAGTTTCTTCCGTGATGGATTGGTGTGAGAAGAGCGACTTCTCAAAAGTTCTTTGGGACCAGACTGCTTTTGTTACTCCTAACACTGTTCAGTGTCCTCACTCCTGACCTGTCCAAGTGTGACAATCACGTACTGGAGGCTTCATTGGTATGAAAGTTAGCCAATGCATCAATACTTCAAATAGCTGTTTCCAACTTCCTCTATGCTCCATCCCAGTAAAGATCATTGTAAGTGACTACCACCCATTTAGAAGCCAATCAAACATTTAGCAGGCTTAACTGGCTGTTCCTAGGTCATGAGAAGGGAAATATCTTTGACCACTCCTGAGGTTGGTGAAAATTAATCTCTTTATCTGAATATATTGAGGGAATCTCTCTCCTCCTGAGTTTCCAAGGCAGATAAAATGAAAGTCTAGAGAGATGCCAATGACCAGTATAGCCTTGACAAGGAATGAGCTTTACTGGGGCAGAAGCACTTAGTTGGGAAGGCTGGATTGAGATGGAAACTGCCTGGGTTAATTATTTCCATTCAGCAATCTCGTTTGCCCTATTTTATCTGAGCTCTTTAGACATCCTAAAACCCCACTTCCAGACCTGCCCATGTACCCATCTTGCCATATGCAAATGAGAACTGGATTCAGGAATGTTTCCCAACACAGGGAGAAAAATGATGGAGGTTAATAGCCAAAGGATCTAAAAGACCTGACTTAAGCTTTGATCTCTTTGTTCGTGGGGGGTTTTATGTTTCTGTTTTTACAGTTCTGGGGATCGAAACTAGGGACTTTTTCCCGCTAGGTAAAGAAATGCTCTGCCCACAAGCTTCATCCCCAAGGATGGACGACCTATAAACACTCATAACACAAGTCAAAACTTCCAACTTTCTAATATGCACAGTGAAGTTCCCAGAAGTGAGGGCATGGCCAGGAGTTTTTTTCAGACATTTTTCAGACTCTTAGAGATCACTTGCTGAAGGATACATCTGGTGTGCATTTAGATGGGGGCTTTTGCTCCATGCCTAGACTTTAGGGACTAAGATGATGGTGTGTACAGAAGGGCATAATAACCTCTGTTTGGAGAAGACACGTACATGCACACACACACACACACACACAACAAACCCAAAAAATACATAAAGGCACAACTTAAAAAAACCCTTTTTAAAGTTATGTTTCAAAATCACCTAGACTTATTCCCAATAAACATTTTTTTACTCTTATTTTAAATGTTATTGCTTATTAGAAATCTTAAGTGATTTCCAAGGTTTCACCTTTCATTGTCAGGTCAGTGGCTCACAGTTCAATGTCAATGAAGGGAAATAGACATTTCTTCTTTTGTCTTGTATGGTATGTGAGTGTGAGTGTGTGTGTGTGTGTGTGTGTGTGTGTATGTGTGTGTGTTTGTGTGTGCGCGTGTATGTGTTTGTGTGTGTGAAACATATACATCTAGATATGGCTGTGCAACCGTGTGCATGATGCATGATCCTGGGAAGCAGGAAAGGACATCATATGTTCCTTTGTAACAATTTTCACCACTGAATCAAAATCTCTACCTGAACTTGAATCTACCAAACCCAGCTTTCCTTCTGTCTCTACCTCATCCCCAGCACCATGGTTATGGGTACATATGTTAGTCATATCTAGGTTTTTAGGTGGGCACTGAGATTGGAACTCAGGTCTTCTTTCTTATACTGTGAGCTCTCCTACCCACTGAAACATTTCCTAGACTCCCAGATTTTCAATATATTAGGTGAAATGGTTTTCCTCACACAAACTACTGGAGAGCAAAGGTGGTCACTTTGTAATTATTTAAGTATCCAGGTTTACATTAACAGTCAGTTGGTGAGCTATTTTGCTTGATTCTTTAATCTCAACTAACTCAATACACAGTTTTCTTCATGGTTCAAACCAAATAACTCTTCAATCTCCAAGCTGCCTCACAATTAGTACAGGTCACAGGGGGACTCACTATCTTTCCAAAGCCACAAGACACAGAACTGAACACAAACACACCATGTCTCAATGGGGAATTTCGAGGAATGTTGGCTGCCTGGAACAGCACATGACTTGCATTACAACTCAAGCTGGGCTGTCTAGGGGAGAAGCTGTGAGGCTTGGGGCAAGAAACAATGTCAGGAAGCACTCGCCTTTTGGAAGGGACTTAGCAGAAAGAGCAGAAATGTCCAGGGTTAGGACTCAGGCCTTGGGAGATAGACCTCTGTATATCACAATAAAGAAAATCCAAAGTGCTACTGAACATTGAAGATGGAGTGAGGCTATTTTGGCACATAACTATAATCCTATTAGTTTTAGAAAAACAACCCCCCCCCCAAAAAAAAAAACTTTGAGATCTCAGATTTTCCTCTGGAGAAGCTGCTTTAATTGATCCAGAGAGACCATATCAACCTCTTCAATCTGTGGCCATTTCAGAAAGAATGTTGATAAACAGATTGCCACTGCAATCTCAGAAATAACTTGGCAGTTGGAGATTGCAGGGTTTTCTTAGAGGGGGATTGGTGAAAAACCCAGAAGAAAAAGCCTCTTAAGAGAGCATACTTGTCCGAGCTTCACTCACGTGCCAGCGATCTTGGAGAGCAACCCTAGAGCAAAATGCAACTCCCTGTCATTTTCCTCCCTGATACCCACTGACTGGGGCTGTCTTGTCTGTGAAGCAGAACCAATTTGCATTTAAACTTGTAATTCAATAACACAGTTGCCAAGAAAAATTCCAGTTGTGGAGCTGCTCAGGAATGCTAAGGATTTACTATCCTTGGTGCTACTTATAGTGAATGAAGATAGGGGCACATCCTGAGATGGCACCTTGAGGACTTGGAGAAGCTAGCTGCTCCTTGCTTGAGTGGAATATAAGGTTTTCGGGATACATTGGAAGTGCCAAGTGCAGTGCCGATGACCCAGCTGAATTCATTTTTCATGACCAGGGAGACCCTGGAGGGCCTCAGGTATGGGCAACCAGACAATGCTGGAGGCCCAGAATTGCAATTCATTTACATGTCTCTTCCCCATCATGTGGCCAGTGGTGGTAGTATATCCTGTACTGCTGCCAAACCTGGCTATTGAGGTATTTAGTTTACATGCTGCAGAACTGGCAAACACTGTTTGCATCTAAAAGTCCTTCTGTTTTCCTGGATATGTCCCCAAATTTGAATTGTAGTTCCAAACTTCATTCCAGTCTTTTTCTGCTAATGTTGCCTTTAGAATGAAAGCACCATGAGACCTTTAAAGTAACAAGATTCCTATTATGAGTTAAAAGAGTCTTTTCCATGATTAGAACGGAAGGGAGCTTTCTTAAGGAAATTCCATTCTCTGCTACTTCCAAGTCCTTATATATCCAAACTGCTCATATTTCTCTAGTTTTCAGTTTTATTACAGCCTACAGTCAGGGCTCAGGCAATGTCACAGTGGCAGAGTTTTGCCTAGCATTCAAGCGGCCCTGGACTCAGTTGTCCAGCATCACAAAATGAAATAAACAAAAATTCCCCACCTCAAAAACAATACCCAAAACATAATCCACACATCAAATGACTTACAAGAACAGAGGAGTGGCCCCTGGTTCTGGAAAGACTCAGTATAGCAGTATAGGGCAAAACCAGAACAGGGAATAGGGAAGGGGTGGATGGGAGAACAGGGGGAGGGAAGGGAGCTAATGTGACTTTCGGGGTGTGGGTGGCCAGAAAAGGGAAAATCATTTGAAATATAAATAAAAAATATATCGAATAAAAAAGATAACTTAGCAAAAACAAACAATACCTGCAGGCAGAGATAGTGGTTTTCCATAAGTAAGTAGAAAGTGTATGAGGCCTGCTTTGTTCCTCAGGATAATTAATGCTCAGTGCAATAGTTCTCACCAAGATGGCCCCCAGAGCACAGAAGTCTGAGCCAAGGTGGCTGCCATGTCTTCTGCAGGAGAGTAGCTGGCTAATAAAGTCCTCTGCCTTTCTCACAGAATCTGGGTCATGATTGATTCTGGAAATGGTATGAGAGGAACATGGGCTTCCACCTCTGACAGACTGCCCTGATCAGCAAGGCAGACAACAGGGTTCCTGGAGCTACCTAAAACAAGGGCAGAAGGGCAAAGACACGAAGAGACTGACAGCAACTCTAATCCTGATCAAGCTGTCAAATTTTATGTTTTACATAAGCCAATATAAAGGGAAGCTCACACGGTTTGGGAGGGGTAAAGGGGGGAACAATCTCAGGGGGTTGGCATCATTCTAAGAAACATAATTTCTGGGTAAAGTTAGTTATTGATGCTGGAATTTTGGCATGATAAAGGGGGTCCGGAGGAGGTAAAGTTGAAAAGGGTTACTATAGTAACCTATCCATAGAAGAGCTTAGAAAGGAAGGGGTATCGACATCTATGTAAGAATGGTTCCTGTGATGGAGATCTAAATGAGAATGACCACTGTTATCAAGGTCTCCTGGCATTGAGATCTGGGTGGGGATGGCTTCTGGTATGGAGATTTCTTGGCACTGAGATCTAAGTGAGGATGGCTCCTGACATCTCCACCTTCTCTGTATAGTAGAGACCAGAGTTCAGACAGCCATTGATGTAAAGCAGATAAGGAATCAAAATAATGGGACAGTGCTTGTCTTAACAATCGACCCAGTCATCCAACATCCTGTTCCCATTAGGATGTCTCTGCCAGTCTCCAGAAACTCCTGTCTTAAGTGGGACTGTATCTGGGAAGTTGCGAGTCATTGGCTAACTACCCAGAAATTTAATTGTTACTGATGCCTTCAGCTTTTGGGGTTCCTTCTGGAATCCCAGCTGGAATGGCTGTGACAAAAACGCACTCTCTGTAAAGGTACTAGATTGTGCTGTTTGGGCTGTTTTGCACTGGGGTATAGGTAGCCATCTCTCAATCCTACAAAGCCAAACGATGGTAATGTACCTGAATAGGCTTGGCTGCCAAGTCATCTTCCTGCTTCTTAATTAGGGCAGTGACACATTTAAAAGCCCATGGTCCTGATGAAAATAACAGTAATATTCCTACAAAGAGACCTAATATACTGGGTAAAAATGTATTGAGCCATGGAAAGGTGGAAAACCAATTTTCATACCAACTTTCTTTCTGTTCTCTTTCTCCTTTATGTTTTTCTAGTCCATTTCTATTTTCATGCTATTGTTTACAACTCCTGTCTTACTAGCATAAAAACAGAACACTTCTTTCAAAGCTGCACAAAGTGCACCCTGTTGGAAGAACATTAGATCAAGTCCTTGCCTATTTTGTAGGACAACCTCAGCTAGGGAATCAATATAGTCAGAGAGATCAATTATCCCCTACTGAAGGTGTTGGACATCTTGATCGATGGTGGCACTTAGCTCTGTGTACCTAGAGTTGCAAAGAACAAGGGAAGAAATACCTGTCCCCACTCTCACAGATCCAAGGCCAAGTAGGACAGAGAGAGTAATAGCAGAGATAGGTTCTCTGCAAGGGGGGCTCAAAGAAGTGGATACTTCAGTGGATGTGGATTGATCCCACAAGTGAAAAAATTCTTCAGAGTGATAATAAACTAAGTGAGGAATCATCTTAATAAGGATGAAAAACGCAGGCCTCACACCATTCTTTTGATTTTGAAAAACTGAGGTGGTGAGGCAAGGTATAAGGCCATCAAGGCATGCCAACCATGTTCCTACTGGGGGGGGGAGAATAAAATAATTGCCAGGAGGGGGAAATTAGGTTTGATTACACATGTGAGCATAAACTGAGGGGTCATTTGTTTCACTAGAAATCACACAAAAAGTCGCAGGATATATATTTGGGTTAATGAAAGACCTGTACAAGTGCCCTTTTGCCAATGGCAGCGCTGTGGATCATCAGCATGGAGGGTATCACCAAGAACAGCAGTCCCTTCATAAAAGTGTGGTTGGGAATGATAGTACAACCAGCAGTCCTCAACAAGTTCAGAGGAAATGTCATTTAAGTTGAGATATATCTGATTAACTAAAGAAGGTACAAGATTTTTAGTGGAGGCTGGCTGTACAGGCAATTTAGTGTTTGATGCCTTAGCTGCTGGTTGGAGAGGAAATACAGAAGGTAGGGAGGTGCCTTTAAAATCAGGAGCATGGGTGGTGTCTTGATCAATTCCTTTAGGAGGAACAGGGTTAGGTATCAAAATAGAATTAGGTCCCATTGGGACTGGCTGGGCATGATATAAAGGCTCTTTAAGGAGCTTAATAGAGAAAATAATACCTGCATCAAAGCCAAGTACATAGAGGCGAAGACCCCATTCATAGCCTATTTGCCAGTGTAGATTGGGAGATTTTGCATGGGTAGTGAATGTAGTTCATAAAGGTGTGCACCATACTTTTGTAGAAGGATTAGAGGGACTCATCATATTTTTGAGATCTAGCTGAGCATGTAACATTATGCTTTACTTGAATGTAATCTCACAAGAAGTTTAAAGGCTCTCTCAAGGGTCCCAAACAACCAAAGTAAATCCTGTGGATGTCTTAAAGAAAATAAATGGCAGGCCACCTTCTATCTTGTCTACACTTGAAATTTGTAATATTTAAATATACAGCCTTATGACACCCTGAAGGAGGGGCCATCAGCAATAGCCAATATCTCCCCTTTAATCTGTTTATAATTTGTTTAATTTTGAGCTAAATAAAAATGCCATGCAAAGAGGGATGTTGATGTCTGTGGTGTAAGCATTAGTAGGAGACATCCAAAGGTGTTGAGGACTGTATCTATTTTTAATGATTATAATTGGCATCATTATTTGTCTCAGCATTAGCATAGTTTGACAGCTAGCATGTTCCTTCTGCATCCTGTAGAAAAAACAAAAGTATGCCCTCTTTTCTACACTCAGAGTGTTCCCTGGCATTAAAATTTTAAAATTTTTGTGGTATATGAAGATATGATTCTCCCCTCTTTTATTTATTAAAATATTGTTGTAAAGTTTTATGGGCCTGTACCATAATATTTTGTCCTTGAGGGTTATAAGGAATCTCAGTAATATGAATAATAATAAATAAATAATAAAACATCTTACTGACTTTAATAATCAGTTATAATATTTGTCTTACTGATATGGAACATTCAGTATAGAAAAAATAACATATGTAATGACTAATTTTAATTTTTGTTGTTGTTTCTTCTGTAAAACATTTATAACTAGAATCCCTGAAAAGCTGTTAATAATCATATGTATATCTTTAATTAAACTTTTTAAATTGTATATTTATAAATAGTTAAAAGGTAAGAATTAGTAGTATTAAAAAATTTCAAGCAATTATAAGCCACGAGCTATATATATTATTAATATATAAATAAAAAGTTTGATTTTTAACATTGTAAAAAGAGCAGCTACCACACCCAATTCAGTTATCTGTGCTAAAAGGAGGGGAAGCTCAAAGGAATAACGATGTGATCTAATTATATTTGCTTTACACCCACAGTAGATGCATTTTTATAGGATGCATGTATAAGTCTATAAATATATAAAAACATGTATGGAGGCACATTTTAAACAATTCATCTTTCAGAAAACAATTATTAATTTTATCAAGAAAAGCTTGCCATATAATAGATTAACAGTTAATAATAATCAATTTGATTGCTGTTTAAATTAAGGAACAAACATTTCATCATGCTCTTAAAACATTCCTTTTAAATTTTTTTTTATAATTTTATCTTGCAACACTTTATTATTACACCAAATCATTATTTGAGATGTTAGAACTTTATTTGGAGAGATTTTACATTAAATTTCTCTTTGTCAAGCAATGGAAATGAAGATATATCATAAACTGGAAACAAATACTTATTGTAGCTTTCTCAAAGTTATGTTTCTCAATATTTATTTTGCATTTACGTTGAGAACATCAGAGGCAAACTCTTATGGCAAACTTAAAGCAGTGTCTAAGCCAAAGAAATTATCTTAACATTTTTGAAAATCATTTACTTAAAAATTTTTGAAGCCCATTGTTAAGAGCAAACCATTTCTTGAGGAAGAACTTTTTAATGAAATTACTTTATTGTTTTTTTTAAAGTTAGCTTCTATAAAGCCATATTAACCTTTCACAGATCTAAGTTTGAATTTATTTTGAACTACATCTGTATGAATCTGTTAAAAAGGTTCTTTTGGACAGAAACTCTCTAGGTGAGGCCTGCAAGAGGAAAGTTGCATCTATCAAGCCTCTGCTTAGACAGCTCTGAGATTTGTATTAAATTAAATGTAAAACTTCTGATCTGAGTTGATTATCTCTAAAACCAGACCTACACCCATCAGTCTGGCAAGGAGTAGCCTGTAACTAGACCCCACTGTATGAAGGTCAAATAACAAAAGGAACCTGTAATATCAAAGCATAACTACAAGTTTTTGAAAGCAAAACCCAGTTTTAAACAATCTCTTCTTCTCAAAATTAATGTCAAACACATCACTTTCACATTGCAAAGTTTGTCCATCATCTTGTATGTTTGAATGTATGACAGTGTAACTAATATTTTAAATCTTATTTTTATAAGTCGGATTTCTAGAATAAGAACCACTTAAAATATTATGCCAATTTAGAAATACTCAGAGGTCTGTTTATCTTGGGTTGTGTCATGTCACATGCTGCTTAAGATAGCTCTAACCCTGAATTATCAGTTTTAAACTTTCCTTTTGTGACCATCATTATATTTTTTAAATGATGTCCAATAACTTATGAGCCAATACTCTATAGTCAAGGCACATAAAACATTTATACCTTTAAGATCAATTAGAAATAAAGAAAAGTGATCACACAAATCTCATAAATTTAAAACAAATACATTTTTTTCCAGCTGTAATTTCAGGGGAATGACGCACTTTGAAACCAATCATCACCATGGTAGAATTCTTTTCTAGGAGAATTAACCATTTCTACTTGTCCTAGAGGTTGAGACTGTTGGCCCTTTAAGAAGTAGCTTTTGTTCAGCTGTGTTTGGCTCCTAGTTATTAATGTGAGGCACCTTAAATCACCCTCCTCTGTGTAAATTGCAGACTGGCAGGACTGCCAGCATATAACGCATTTTTACCATGTTTTTTTTTTTTCCTTTTCAACATAAAAGATTAAAAAAATCATTCAGCCAATTAAAACAATAGGCAAACATAAATTGACACACATATGGACACGTTTTGGTACACCAAAGACAGACAACAGACAGAGAGGGAACTTGATGTTTTAAAGAGACCTAAATATCTAAACCAGAACTCAGGATATCTCCAGTAGGATTCAGAGAGGAATAAGGACATCTTCTATTTTACTCTCCTCCCCAGGAGAGTTTTGAAATAGCTTTTAACCATTTTTTTTTTGATAGCACATACTGCACAAGGAAAAACTGCTTTTCTGAACCCTGCTTTTTCTCTTGTCTAAGATTTAACTCCCAATCTTCTTTTTCTTCTGGGAATTCTGCCCGAGACTGGAGGGGAGGCACAGTGGAAAGCACTGATAGTTACTCCATAGTAACCTACTTTTATCCCTATTGGGTTCATAAAAAGAGAAAGAGTTTTAGAGAACATGATATATGTTGGTATATGGAATGGGGGGGAGTGCCTAGGTTACCACACAGACATGGTACAGAATAAACGTTATCCAGGACAGAGAATGAGAGTAAATGGCATAGTAGAGACAGAGAAAGGCAGAGAGAGTGTGTATAGAAATGTAGAGACTGACTATGACCATGTGCATAGAGGTGGGAGGGGAGGAGAGCCAAGGAATTTAGTTGCAGTCCAGGACTTACACTCCGCCAATGAGTGATTTTTACTTTTGATTTCTCCGGGCACTTCAGCTGCCTCTGACTTCCAAAGAAAAAATTCTCGCCCAGAGAGCTCAGGTTGGACAACCTGGATAAATTCCTCAGGTGTGATCCAGCTCTCAGTGAAACATTCTAAGTGCCAAAGTAAAGGAAGCAGTCTGCTCATAGGCTGTGACCGTGGACTGCCTTTTTTCTATAATTTTTAAGTCAAGGGGCTTGTTTTGATTCTGGCTTTTTCTAGATGTTTGTCTTTGAAATAAATCTTGAAGTTAGAGTGACCATTTGTCCCTTTAAGTCTCGTAGCTCCTTTAAGAGGGCTATTTGCTTTCTTTGGCTATCATTTGGCAGAGAGAAGATATTTTTCAGTGGCTCTTCTGCAGGCAGCTTTCTCTTCCAAGTGTACTTGCTCCCCAGGAGAGACAGTGTCAGCACCTGAATTATGACTAGATTTAAGAGTTTATAAAGAAGGATAGACTTTGGTCTTTTTGAGAATTAGTGAAAAATGGAGACATACAGAGAGACCATTTGAAATGTCCGTCCTCCATATCTGTCAGAGGCGGGAGTGATAAGAAAGCATAGGGACAGTGTCTGGACGAACACTTTTTCAGAGAACTAGATGCTAGAAGCAGGAAGAATTCTGAATAATATCATTAATGAGAGACTAGTAGTTAAAGGCAGTAACCAGAACATTTTTAGTTCCCGGACCAAAAATTGCATTGTAATTTCTTACTCCAGCACATGTTTTCTTATCTATGGGTCCTTCCTCTGGGAACTGGGAAAATTTGTCCGAGATAATGCTTAAGACCCTAAGTACTTCTCAAAGAAGTACCTAATATCTACTTTTCTTAACCCCGCCCCTTGTGTCTCGAGCCTTAAATCAGGCTGAATGAATTTTGCCCCATTGTGTCTCACCTTCGAGATGAGCTGACATGGAGATTTTCCTCTGGCCAAGTGCACTGGCCTGTCAAATATGCCTTGAACTAATCTAATCTGGGAGCTGTATGTGAAGGGCCCTCCTCCTTTCTTTCCTATGGCCTTCTTCATCTTACTAGTTCCACAGTTACTTCACTGTTGGGTGCCAGAGTGTCCTGACCTGCAGGACAGTCAACAGTGTTCCTGGAGCTACCTAAAATGAAGGCAGAGGGGCAAAGACACAAAGAAACTGACAGCAAGTCTAATCCCAATTAAGCTGTCAAATTTTATGTTTTACACAAGCCAATATAAAGGTAAGATCACAATCCCCATCCCGCCCCTCTGTATCCCCCTCAAAGCAGTTGAGATCTACCACTTGAGAACAACTGTTCTAAAGGATCAAATGACCATCTTGGCCTACAGAGAGGGAAATGGCTGAGAGGATACTAAGCATTGCTGTAGATGTCAATAGAGGCAGCAAAAGATCAGCAAGTATAGCTAGCTAGAAGTAGGAACATGATAGAATGGAAGAACTATTAAGGCAGTTGGAGTAGAGCCAGTAGCAAGAACAGGAGTCTTAAGATGCGGTCACATACACTGGCAGAATAAGATCCTAAGGGAGGTCCACTCAGGGCTTTTCAGGGCTTTTCTCAAGTTGGGCATTCAAGGCCCCAAACTGAGTGTCTTTGGTCCCACCCATTGACCTTCAGCTATAAATTTGCCTTGGGACTGTGTAATCAGACAGCAATATCAATCACCTTTGTGTGTTGTGCAGAGATTATGCCAAGGGCTGGGGTTTATACCCTTGTGAAATATGCCATGTCCCACAGCGGCGTTTATGGCCTATGAGACAAGCATGATTAGACTACCCAGGCAGCAGAAATCCAATCCAATCCTTGTCACATCATGGGCCGTACTGAGGCAGGGAGAATGTGTATCCCTATGAACCAGTCAAGGAAGGATGAAGCATGTGGAGCCCTACCCCTGCCTTCTGTGCATTGACCATGCACAGTGACCCTGTCCACATAGTATGAGTGATGGGGGAGTAATCAGTACTGCTCATCCAGATACACTGTAGCAATGCCATTTCTTCAGTCCCAGAATATAAATTACAGTAAGAAAATGTCTATACTGGGGAAGTCTGGCTTTCATTCTCTTTTCTAGTAAGCCAAAAACTAAAGTAGAGAACTCAAGACGTCCACTGTTATCACATTCTCAGGGTCTGGGATAACTCACTTGAGGAGAATTCCAAGAATACTGGAAGTTGATGAGGAGAGAAGAAGGACTCAGAGAAATGAGGACCGAGACCCCATCTTTAAATGACCCAGACTACTCCAGTTTTGTGTGTGTGTGTGTGTGTGTGTGTGTGTGTGTGTGTGAGAGAGAGAGAGAGAGAGAGAGAGAGAGAGTTCATATGAACCACAGTAATTGAAAGCTGTAAGCATGCTCCCAATGGAGCAACCTTGGGCAAGCCAGATGGCTAGTTATCAAGTTGTTCTTGTATTAAGCCTTTTGGGAAGAACTTGTCTATAAAAAATACTATCATTATGTCAAATCCTTCCAATTTGAAACTTAAGTATTATAAAAATATGTAAGAATTATTGGTGGAAATGAAATTTTCTTTGACCAAACTTGTTTAGAAGTCCTGTTTTCATACTTTGAATTCTGCCCACCATTGCTTCGGCACCAATCTGTTGCTATGGCTGTGCCTGGGAGTGTCTGAGGAAGCCTAGTCCTAAAAGTCCCAGGGAATTCATGAGATTTTTCACACCTTCTAACCATCATACATCGCTGGTACTCACCTACCTCCTTTGAAAGGCATCAAGATGGAACTGGCCTTTGGATGCTGTATGAGACCTATGTTATACTTCTTAAAAAGTAGGTAGAGATTCAGAAGGAAATGCTGTTCCTTAGAGTTGGTCGGCCCCTCATTTCATTAGTTCAGCATAAGGGACAAACATATGTCCATAATCCTTGCAAATTTTTGGGCTTTCATCCTTTTCTACCTTCTGCCTCCAGAGTTTGCACATGTTCTATGATATTTTGCAGCCAGCATTAGAAAGAGGTTTTACTTTGTTTCAATTTCAACTGTTAACAATTCCCTGGAATAGTAGGTACGGGGAATTCTTTCACAATCAAGGGACTCCACATCTCTAGTTTCTCAAATACACTAAGCCCAAGAGCCTTTCACAAAGGACAGACACAAAATTAAAAAAATAAAATAAAACATTTGAACAGGAAGTTCTATACACTGCAAGCCCTGGTTAAATTAAAAGCAGTGGACAGCACAGCAGAAGGCAGAAAGGCAAGGAGGACAGAGCCCTGTGTCCTGAAGACCACAGCACAAAAGTCATTCTACTCCTTTCTAAACTAGCTTGTTCTGACCTGAATGTTCAGGTACAGTGACCACACCTCTGATGAGCTCTGTGGACTGGCCTGATGATGCTGGCTCTGGGGAAGCCTCTGATTCAGACATGCAACCAGAACCCAGGCAAAATAATCAAATTCTTAGATGCTTGCTTGGGCCATTTTTTCATTGTTTCCTTCACTGTGAATTGAGTACAATAGATATCCCCTTTCCCTTATCATCTATTCCTTTCACAGTTAATACTGATTGTGGAACCAACAGGGAGATAAAGAACTATAAAAAATGGTGGATGAGAGAGTTAGTGTCCTAATGTCATTGCTGAAACCTGCCAAGCTAACTGTGCCCCAATCAGAAGCAATATTTTACTTGTTGATGGTTGGTTTAACCCAGTTTTGACCAGGATCTTTGATTTGTATAGTCTGCATAATATTTACTGAACTATCTATTTTTGAATCTTAGAAAATGTGGACTGACTGAAGACAGATGGAAAATGAGTGGAACATGAACTAAGTCTTAGAGAAATTAATTTGTGGTGTTATTTTGGGCAAATTACTTAAGCATTCTGAGCTTAGTTTACTCAAATGAAAGATGGAAAGACGCCTCAGAATTCTAGTTATAGGTAGGACTTCCTAGAGACGATGGCAAGGAACAGAAGAAATGTCATTTCTATTACACTGGGCACCCTGAGAGGGAGGGGAGGGGCTACATAGGGCAGTGGGAAGTTCACCATCCTGGGAAAACAGATCACCTTTCTTCCTGGCATGTGAGAGGAGATCAGCTGCACTCTTGCTCATGACCTTGGTGACATAGAGGGGATAGTTGTTCTGGCTGATGACAGTGATGGCACGGAACACAGCCTCATTTTCCAATTATAAATAGACCCAATCAGTAAAACAGAGCTCCCCACCATTGACAGGTCCTGTCTCTATAACAGGTACTGATAAAGTACTTTGATGAGGCTAAAAACCACCAGGAGGATTTGAATTTACATGACTTGGATATGCCTCTGGGATTCCTGTTCTTACATTCCTGTGTTTCCCTCTTTCTGGGAGGAGGAGAATATCATAGGGTTGTGCCTAGGGCACTGCCTGTCATTGTACTTTTCTCCTCTCTTGTAGTTAGCATGAAGCACCCCTCTCCAACATGCCTCTATTCCCCAACCTCAGGGCAGAGTCTCTGGGCAAGCAAAATCCCATCATTCACAGGGGATGCTATTAGGAACATAATTTCTTCAAGAGATTTCCTGCAGCTATGGTGTCAGGAAAGGGTTAGGTCTACATAGGATTTCTTATTAGAATTTTTACCAAGCCTCAAAGCACAGCAACTCTTTTTATTACTGATCACTTCAAGCCAACTACAATGTAGAGTTCATGCTTTCAAATATGCCAACTAGGCCAGCTGCACTTAATCCATGTGGGGAATACTGATTAGTTTACCCACACTTTATTAGCCAACGGTGATCTGGGAGTTCGGGCTCTCTTGATTGACTGAGAGTAAAACCTGGTTCTGTTATGTACAAGGCAGGGAACCTCTTGTAGATCTCAGAATCTCCCAGTGGTGCTGCTGCTCTCCTGGCTAAGTGGGAGCACCAAAGAGTCCTGATCTCTGGAGCCATTGTAAGGATGAAATGATTAATCCCTTTGAGACATCAGTGCCTGGACCAGTGGCTGTTGGTGTGATTGTTGGTCAGTTTCTGACCAATGCTAAGTCTGCCATTGCCTAAACCCTGAGCAAGTCCAGCTCCTCCTAGAGTACAGACACAGTGGTGATTCATCATGGATTCAGCAGCCATTTCTTTTCATATGGATATAACTTTCTGGATTAGCTTGCACAGACCAATACTAAAAAAAAATGTTTCAAATGGCTTACGGATGTCTAGTGGCTTCATAAAGCAAAGGAGTCACTCCATTGAATATATGGTTCAGTCAGCTTGAGGAACTGGGTTGACTGAGCTGGAATGTTCCAGATGGCTTTGGGGTGCAGGTAACTACAAGCACTCAGACACCGCACCTCGGAGAATATGCTCAGTGCCCATTGCTCTGCTTTCTGAACAGCATCAATTGAGATTATGTCTTGGTGAGCTTTGAGCTAAAAGGCTTTGGCTTTACCTAGGCTCAGGCCCCCTCCTCTTCATACCTTTGCTGACCACTTCAGCAGCCTCTATGACTCCATCCCTGGCCCCTTTGATCCTGTTCCCTCCAGCTGACAAAGGATTTTCTGCACTTGGATGACATGACTGTCTCTAGAATGTTACTTCGCATTTTAACTATACTCTAAAGAGCTGAATGCTCCTGCCGGGGCCTGCTGGGTTCACCAGAGCACACTAGAAGCAGATACCTAAAGGCTCCCACAGGTGACCGCTGGATTCCTTCCTGCGTTTTTCATCTGCATAGTGACTATGCCACACAAAGATCCAACAAAGAAAGAGAAATTCAGACCAATTTCCCTTATGAACATCGATGCAAAAATACTCAATAAAATTCTTGCCAACTGAATCCAAGAACACATCAAAACGATCATCCACCATGATCAAGTAGGCTTTATCCCGGGAATGCAGGGTTGGTTCAATATACGGAAATCCATCAATACAATCCACTACATAAACAAATTCAAAGAACAAAACCACAGGAAAAAATTAAATAAAATAAAATTGAGGGCTAAAAAATTTTTATTCAACTCCTATTCAAAATGGAACTCTTATGCTAAATAGGTGCAAGTGTCTCTCTTTTCTTGGAGTCCATCCCAGGGGCAGCTTATAAATGCAATAGCATAAAAGGTCACACACAGAATCAGGAAATATAGCTGAGTGGTTGGTGCAGATCCAAGCTTATTGTGGCTAAGTATACACAGCAGTTCTAACTGACTTCCGTTGTGATTGGCTTCTAAGAACACCAAAGTGCAGAACATCCTAATAAGAGCAGCAAATATATGTGAGAAAATTTTCTTATAGCTCTAATGATAGCAAAAAATGGCAGACTAGACAGAAAATAGTTACCTCAGCCTTAGCATTCTTTCTGCAACTTGATTGAATTTGTTATCACCTAGGAGACTAGATTAGTGAGCGATACTTCTGGGTGTGTCTACAGATTAACTGAGGGTGGGCCAAATTCTTCCAGACAATTCAAACAACCAACAGAAAGCCAAGGGCCAGACAGTGGTGGTACACACCTTTATCCCACCACTTGGGAGTTAGAGGCTTGGGGATTTCTGACTTTGAGGTTAACCTGCTCCACAGAGTTCGTTCCAGGACAGCCAGGCCTATACAGAGCAAACCTGTCTCGAAAAAAAACCAAACCACACCAAAGCAAACCAAAGCAAACCAATGCAAACCAAAGCAAACCAAAGCCAAGCAAACCAAACCAAACCAGACAAAACAAAACAAAAAAGAAAGCCAAATGCCCAGCACTAGGGAGGAAGAGGCAAGCAGATATCTGAGTTCAAGGCTATCTTAGTCTGCAGATCAAGTTCCAGGGCAGCTAGGGCTATACAGAGAATCCCTATCTCAGAAAAACAAATCTGGCATGGGGATGGTTGGTGTGGTGTGGCAGAGTGAACACATAGGAGGACGCCTTAAGAACTTATATCACACACACTATGAAAACATCTCTTAACACCTCAGAGGCTGATTTTTCTAGTATATCAACCTCCTTTTGTCTTCTGGCCATTCTCATTGATTGAATTCTAGAAATATTTTCTTTCAGGCTCTAGTAAGAGCCCTCCTCCCTAATGAGGCACATAAAGGTTAAGGTTTACAATAAAATATCTTCTGCCTTATATCAACTATCTTCGGGTAACATGTGTTAACGCATAATGAAGCCAGTTTATCAGGGTCAAACTCTTAACACACAGCTTCCATGAGTCCATCACAACAATAAAGACTTCACTATTCTGGACAAAGCACAGCTGTGGCTTCCTTGCACGAATGAGGCAATAACCCTTGTTTTATTTTTGCTTGGAACATAGGATATACAGATTAAATTTTTTTTAAATTTTTTGTTTCTTTTGATTCAAATATGATTATATTACTTTCTCCCTTCCCTTTTTCCTTCCACCCCCTCTCAAATACCTGCCTCTCACTTCCCCTCAAAAGCATGGCCTGTTGACATGGTTTTTAAAAATATTGTTACTGTTACATATATGTAATAGCAGAGAAATCTAATCAACCTGATGACCAGGAGACTCAAGTGTTTATTTCACAGATGTTTTCTACTAAGTCAGCATCTCCCTAAGTAGCTATGGCTGGCCTTGAAATGAAAATGTAATAGCAGAGACATCTAATCAAGTTGAATCTTTTTGGAGGCACTCATATGCACATAATTTCAGGATTAACTAATTTGTATTAGATATCTATCTCTGAACTCATCCTGGGAGAAGCTAGTTTTTATTTTACCTGTAATTCTTTGCCTAGTGTTGAGGCCCCATGAGATTTTGTTCTTCTGGGTCATCATATCTACTAGTGTTTTTGCTTGGGTCTTGTTTTGATGTTCTAAGATGGTGTTAACAGGGTTGAGGTTTCCCAGTTGTTTCCTGGAGACACAGTCTCACGGCTGACTTCCTAGAGGATCTTACAACAATTGTGACTCCTCTAAGTCCTGTCAGTGTGAGAGCAGCTCTGTTGTAGCTATAACCACTGAGATAGTACTTCTCTGTCTTTGACCTGGTGCGGTTTTCTGATTGTCTCTGTCTACTGCAAATGGATATTTCCTAATTGTGCTGAGCTGGTTCCCTGACCAGCAGGAAGAAAGACTAGCACACCAGTTCCTTCCAGACAAAGTTTACTCAGAATGAATGTTTAAGTCCAGTTTGCTGGGTGTGCCACACGAATCTCCCTAGAGCGTGACTGACATACCCTTGCTAGGATGGCCCATGGTCCTAGACGATGCTTCTATCTACCGTTGGCCAAGCAACATGGCGTGAGATCACGCCACTGAGTGATCCAAGCCTCAAGCCTTATTCGGACTTGTTTACTCTGGACGGCCAGGCTCCGGCAGCACCATCTTTAAGGCGCGGCCAGCTCTCCACAGTTCTCCCTTTTTGTTTTTATAAAAGGCTGATACCATTTGTTCAAACAAAACCCTTCAGGAGTGGTCCTGTAATCAAGAAAAGTTAGGCCAAGAAGTTGACCCAACTTACTGGGTGCAAAGTGCAAGAATCCCTCCAGGTGCAAAGGCTGGGCCACAAAGCAAATGGACACCATCCACAGTAGAATGTGAACAATGTCACGTGGGGTGCAAGGGCTGTCCTACGCTCGAGTAATTGGGGAAAGGAGGTTAGCGCTTATCAATTGCTGCCAGCCACGCCTGAGGAGAAACTCCTGCCTCAAGGGCCTGTGCTCTAGAGCCATCCAGCAGAGATAAAACACACCCAGAGCACAGGCCCCTAGCAGGGCAAGAGTCAACACTCCTACTCCTGCCCGCTCCTTTAGGTGAGACATTGCTTGAAGAATCCAAGAAGAAAATCCTTCAGCAAGCAAGGCATCCACACGTGGAGAATTAACCATGGTAATGGAGACACGCAATTCTTTCATGAGGCTGTCAAATGATCTGGACCAATTACCTGTATGATAGCTAGACAATTTTTTAGAAAGATTTGCAGCTTGAGAATAATTATTATAATATACAGAGGTCACACACAATCCAGAAAACTTCCACTCACATCCAAATTGGGCTATCTGCCAGAGTGTATCTATTTGTTCTTGCACTAAGTCAATTCGCTGATTGACTACCATGAGGCCTCCCTTAATCTGCCCATTAATGGAGGCTTGTACATCGAGTGCTTGTGCAACATTGGCAGATAGATTATTTAACGCGGCAGCATTTTGAATGCCCTGGGAAAGAGCCACACCAGCCGCAGCAGCTAATTTTTCAGAAGATAGAGGCCACTGAGGAACCCACATTGGCTCCTCTGTCTTCCAGGTGATAGGAATATTCTCAGTGTCCCCTAAGAAAAACCCAGTCCTTCTTTATCTCTTTTAGTGGTTGCCGTTACTGGATGTATATCCCCCTGAGAATCTTTACCCAATCCTTGCCCAGGCTGCCATCCCATGCGCCACATCATCCGCTGTGAGGGCATTGAATATCCACTATTGGTCAATTGATATCCCATGAGTGTTAGCAGGTCTCTGCCCCAAAAGCTGCTAGGTAACTCCAGCACATAAGGTTGGGATTGACCACTATGTCCTTCTTCATCCTTCCAAGAAAGGAGGGCTGCGCTCATATTAGGAGCTTTTGCATACCCTTGGCCCTGCAGGGACTGAGCAGATGCCTGTACCGGCCAGGCGGTAGGCCAATCCTCAGTGGCAATGATGCTACGATCAGCTCCAGTATCTAATAAACCCTGGATTTTCTTGCCATTAACTATTAATTGTAACATCGTCCAGATGTAAACTAAAGAATATAGCATCATTACCTGTTGAGCCAAATCCGCGGATACCTTGGCGAGTTGTACGCGCAGCAAATGAACTATGGCAACTGGGCAAAAGTAAAACTTGGACGATTCGATCTCCTGGAGTGATGGCCGTAACCCCCCTTAGGAGAGGAGGCCATGATTTTAACAACCCCTTCATAATCAGAATCAATAACTCCTGGATGAATGATTGGACCCTTTAAGGCAGAAGAGGATCTCTCCAACAGCAACCCCACTGTTCCTGCTGGTAATGGACCTTTCAAGTCCGTAGGGATCAGCTGTACCCCCATCTGAGGTATTAATAAGACTCGGGTGTTACATAGGTGGTACAACCCTGCGGATCCTGGGGTTGCCCTTCTCGGTATCGCGGAAAGCCCAGTTTAGTTCCGGGGGCTGGCGCTGTCATGGCCCCATATATTTGTGGGCCCTGGGGTTGAGGGCCCCTCTGCACGTTTTTTCGCCGGGGGCCACCATAGCCCTGAGTTAAAGGCTGGCCATGGATGTCCGTGACTGACCTGCACTCATTGGCCCATTGATTTCCTTTACAACACCTGGGGCAAATCCTCCTTTATTAGGACATTGCTTCTTCAGGTGTCCTTGCTTACCACAAGAAAAGCAAGCTCCAGGAGATCTTTTTTTAGTTTTATTATATGGAAGTACTCCTTGCACAACAGCTGCTGCCAATCCAGCATTAGATAAAGGTCCTCCTATCTCGCGACATGCTTTCATCCAGGCCTAAAGTCCCTTCCCTTTCCATGGGGTAATGGCATTGCGGCATTCACGAGTGCACTGCTCAAAAATTAATTGTTGCACCAGTGGCATGGCCACATCGGCATCTCCAAAAATCCGATCTGCTGCCTCCATCATTCTGGCCACAAAAATCTGACAATGACTGGGTAGCCGCTTGACGAATTTTGGCTGTTCCCAGAAACCTCTCCTTTATATGGGAGAGACTTCCAGGCCTTCTTGGCTCTCTCTCTCACCTGATCATACACCTGGATGGGAAAGTTAATCTGCTTGTTCAGCCACTGTCCCTTGCCCATGAGCATGTCATAAGTCCAAGCAGCCTGGCCATTAGCAACATTCTCCCTGGCTTGTTGTTGTACCAGTTCAGCGTATATGGACTTCCAGTCTAGATATTGCCCCATAGTCAAACATGCCTTAACTGTGGATTGCCAATAAGAGGGCATCATAACATTCCCAGATATGTGCTCAACCAGCACAAGGGTGAAAGAGGCATTAATGCCATATGCTTGAAATGACTCTGCCAAATTGTTTAGGAGCTTGATGTCGGGCAGTTCATGAGATCTCACTTGATTAGCATCTTCATAGATTGGGAAAGCCATAGCGGCTTCTCTCCACGTATTAGGGCAAAAGGTATGAGATGCTTGGGCACCCTCTGCTGATCCTAGGGACGATGGGCCAGTGGACACTTCCGCATAGGGTGGAGGGGCTGTCTGCAACACCCTGTGTCTCACTTCCATGTTCGCCCCCTTTAACTCCTTGTCTTGCTTCTCCTTCTTCTCTTTCTTTTTTCTCCTTCGTTCTACCTTTGCTAGGAGCTCCCGTATAGCTTCTTCTAGATCCTCCATATCTAGCTCACTCTCAGAGATGCATGCCATCTGTTCCTGAATCCTGCTCCCCCTCTATTCCTTTCAAGCTAGGATACAGGCGCGGTGGTTTGCTAGGAGGCTCTTGAGATTTAACAGAGCATGTACCAGAGCAGGCCTCTTTAACCTGCTCTAAGGCCTCAGCTGTAGCCTGTATGGCAGGCAGGCAACTCTCACAAGTCAGACAGCTGCAGATAACTTTCCACAAACCCCTCACTCCCGTTTAAAAAGTTCTGAATAGTTTTGCCTTTGAACTTGTGGCAGCGGAGGCAAAAACAGCTGATTAAAGTTATCAGAACCACTGCCACAAACACCAGAATGACAATTAAGGGAGGGATTCCTCCCGGCATGAACATAGTCTGCTGGCTGCTTTTACTTTCACTTTATGATGCCTCCTTCCAAGGACCTAAAAGGGATGAGGCCTCCTTCGGAGGACTTTCTAATGTGGGGCCCAACTTACTGGCCACTTACCAAGCGCTTGCTCTGACTCTCAACAGGTTCTGGAACTCCCGGGGACGTGAAGAAAAAAGGGTACCTGTACAGGCCACCAAATATGCCATGCTGGTTCCCTGACCAGCTGGAAGAAAGACTAGCACACCAGTTCCTTCCAGAGAGAATTTACTCAGAATGAATGTTTAGTTACAGCTTGCTAGGTGTGCCCCCGAATCTCCCTAGAGCGTGACTGATATACATTTGCTAGGATGGCCCATGGTCCGAGATGACGCTTCGCTCTACCATAGGCCAAGCAACATGGAGTGAGATCACGCCACTGAGTGATCCAAGCCTTATATGGGCTTGTTTACTCTGGATGGCCAGGCTAGGGCAGCATCATCTTTAAGGCACCGTCAGCTCTACACACCTAATGAGGAGGGGAGATACATTTCTCTGTGGGTTTAATGACATTGTGTCATTTAAGAAAGCTCAGCCCTAGCTTGGCAATTAGGGAGATTTGAAAATTCTCCTTGTTTCTACCCCATGGAGATTGCATTTTCCTCTTACTCCTGTTGAAGCATACAGGAAAACTCTTGAAGATAGCAGATGCCTTCCTTTAGGTGACGTGGTATAATGTTCAGCTGTAGCTGAATCTAATAAATACACACTAGAAATTATCCAAATGCAAAAATGCCCTGATTCTTCTTCCTTATGGAGAACAGATCTTTCCAATATCAGGAAAAAGTGGGGTGAAGAGGAGGGGGAGAGCATCTGCACTGAGGAGCCACAGGGGGGAAACTTTGCAACCAAGCAAAGGCACTACACTCCGAAATACAAGAAGCAGACTGGATTCCATGGCTGCCAAGGAAGAGCTAGGGCCTCTGGCTGCTGGGCTGAACACATGAGAAGGGGGAAGGGGTAACAGTTCTAGCACCCATGGGTCCATCCCATGAGAGCACTACAAACTGGGGACTCTGGGTAAAAAGATTTAAGTTTGGGTGTTCAGGAGTCATGGGAAGAAAGCATATCACTGCACTAAAACAAGTCAGAGTGAATTGTATACTTCGCTCACCTCCTCCTATCTCAAGATATTGCTGAGCCTCTGAAATCACAACAGCTAGAGTCTGGTATTTTGGGACTTGAAAAGGAAAGGAGCCCCAGATACAGTATCTCTGAGTAAAGATGCCTGCTGGGGGATATCAATTTGAGAGATTAAAATTGCTTCTACTGGTTATACATTATGATCCATAAGCTAGTGGTAACATCCTGTTGAGCCTGAAGCTGAGTGGCTCTTTTGATTTTTAAATTAATCATTTTATTTGCATCCCAAATGCTGTCCCTTTCCCAGTTACTCCTCCCACAGTTTTAAACTTATATTAGTCCCCAAATAACTGCACTGAGAGACCAAGTTTTCTTTATTTATTTTATTGAAAATGGTCTAGTGGCACATACTTTTAATCCCAGCACAAAGGAGACAGAGGCAGGCAGATCTATCTCTGTAAGTTCAAGGACAGCCTAAGCTACATGGTGAGAATGGAAGGGGTCACAGAACAACATGAGAGCCTATATACCACTCCTGTAGGCCTGACTGCCACAGTCACGGACCTCTGCTTATGTTCTGAAGGAGATTAGTTTGAATTCTCTTTGGCATCGAGGCTATGCAAAGCCTGTTTCTGCTTGCCTCTACAGTCAAGTGCCTGGCATCATGTGTTCAAGAGATGCTTCAGGAAGGAACTGTTTTCCTCGCTGTGAATGTCATCAGATGAATGGAGATCTCCATCTCCTTTTCTTCCTGGTTCCTCCTAGCAGAGTTCAGGGCTGAGTGCATTTCGCAAAGCATGTCGGGACTGGGCATCCATCCGAATATGCAGTCCAGGAAACGGGTAGTGAATGGCTTCGCTTCCTACAGATAATCATTGTGGACGTTGAAGCTCTTGCTTTCATCATTTCTTTAGAAAGTTAATATGGTTCCTGAGAAGCCAGTGGATACCAACATGACCTAAATTCATTATTATGGAAGGCTCTGAGACCTGCTGTCCTGGGTCAGATTTCTGAAGAAATGCTGCCTTAGCACAGGCATAACATCACGTAGCTTTCGTTCACTCTCAAACTATTCTTTCTATTATAGCCTGGTTCCCTAGACTGTCAATCCTCTCCTTGCTTGTTTTACTTTTCATGACTTGCTCTACCTTTTTTTGTAGTTGTTATTTCTGGTGTTTTTTGTTCTTCTCTCAGAGACCAGGAAGCTCAAGTGTTTATTTTACAGATGTTTTCTGCTAAGTCAGCATATCCCTAAGTAGCTATGGCTGGCCTTGAAATGAAAACTTGTTTCTCTTTCTGAATACTCAGATTGTGACTGAGGAAAGGGTTAGGTTGCTCCTGGACTAAGATGCCATGCCAGGACTTCTCCAGAAATGTTAGTCAATGGAAATTTGGGTACCATTAGGGGTACTTTTGAGCTTTTGCAGTCTCTGAATTTTCCTGTACTTAGCTCTTCTCATCTTAAACCAACGGTGCACTTCGGATTGTCCCATATACAGCTGTCTTGCAAGGATCTTCTTTGCGATCTCATTAGGGTACTGAACGTCTTGAAAATCTTGCTCAAGTGTGTCTTGCTGCCAGGGTGTAAGACCTCTACGTATTCGTGGTCGAGTGCGCCGGGGCTGACGTTTTGGAACTCTGGCAACTATGGTCTCCAATCCTTCCAACTGTAGATGTCTGGGGCTTTGATGGCTCTCTTGGTTTGACAAGGTGACATCACCACCAAGGTCGTTCAAGCTGACTTCTAACTTCTTATCACCCTGTTGATTCAGGATACCATGGTGCTCGGGGTTGTCTAGAAAGCTTAGTGCATGTTCTAGGAGAACACTGTTCTCTTCAGCAGCAAGTACTTGTGGTTGTTGAACTCTGGCATCTAAGGTGTCCAATACCTCCAACTGTACATGTCTGGGGTTTTGATGACTCTCGTGATTCCAGAAGGCAACATCAACACCAAGGTCATTGAAGCTGACTTCCAGGTTCTTAACACCCTGTTGGTTCAGGATACCCTGGTACTCGGGGTTGTCCACGAGGCCTAATGCAGGATCATGGAAAATGCTATTCTCTTCAGCAGCAATTACCTCTTGGTCATCTTTGATTTCCACCTCAATCTCAGGTTCCGCCATGTTGAGGATATTGGATGTAGAGTTATCTCTGAGGAGTTCCATTTCTTGAACTCTGTAGAAGAAGCCTTCTTTCATAGGTAAGGACGTGGTCTGCATAATCCAACAGTCAGTGTCTTTCTCTATCTGAACAAGCTGACAATCCAGAGCTGCTCAGTGCACCAAGCTGGACTTCTCCACAGTCTCAATCTGGCATAGAAATCTGAACAGAATCCTGTTGTCCTGTTCTACAGTCTTTGGTCTTTGGTGAAATCGCAAGGAACTTGGTCCTACTTCCAGTGATGGAGCAGCAAACAGCAGGACAATGTAACTGACCAGCAAGAAGGAGGGCAAGTGGCAGAAAAGCAAACATTCCTTCCATCAAGTCCTTTTATAGATGTCCCAGGCAAAAGGCCCCGCCCACATTTAGGGAGGGCCTCACATCAAAAGGTCAATTACAGAAAACTCCTTGGTATCTGGGCATAGTAGCACACACCTTTAATCCAAGAATTCTGGAAGTAGAAGCAACGGGATTTCTTTGAGCTCCATGGGGACTTGTGTATATAGAAAGTTCTAGATGGAAGGATGGAGGTAGAGAGAGATATGCAACAGAGTGATAGAGAGAGAGAGAGAGGGAGAGGGAGAGGGAGAGAGAGAGAGAGAGAGAGAGAGAGAGAGAGAGAGAGAGAGAGAGAGAGAGGAGCTGTGCATGACCTTGTTCAGGAATTTGTTTTTGATTCCAGATGCAATTAAAAGAACGGCCAATAATCCAATCAAAATTTTCTAGATGTAAACTCTTTCAGTGACAGAAGACTTACTTAGCATGTAACTTTTAGATATTCCTTTCTTCACTTCTTATCTAACTAAATATATATAAGTTGAAACTGCTGCCTCAAAATTAAAAAACAATTGGAGAAGATATCACTCAAATTAGAAAGAAAATTTTGTAACCAGATTTATGGTGAAAATTTGAAGATTCATTTTTGTTTGGTTGGGTTTTTTGTTTGTTTGTTTGTTTGTATGGGCTTTGGTTTTCTGAAACAGGGTTTTACTATACAATTTTGGTTGTCCTGGAACTCACAGGATCTACCTTTCTTCTGACTCCTTAGTGCTGGGATTAAAGGTACACACCATACTGACCTTGAAAATTAAGATGTGTTTTTGCGTTTTGTTTTGTTTTGAGATAGCCTTTTTTGTGTGGTCCTGGTTGTTCTTAACCTGGATTTGTAGACCATTCTGGCCAAAAACTCAGAGACCCTACAACCTCTGACTCTAGAGTGCTGGGATTAAAAGCATTTGCTACCACTGCCTGGCTGATAACCAATTCTTTTTCTTTTTTTTTTTTATTCGATGTATTCTTTATTTGCATATCAAATGATTTCCCCTTTTCTTGGTCCCCACTCCGCACAAGTCCCATAAGCCCTCTTCCCTCCCTCTGTTCCTCCATCAACTCCTTCCCGCTTCCCTGTTCTGGTATTCCCCTATACTGTTGCATTGAGTCTTTCCAGAACCAGGATCCACTCCTCTGTTCTTTTTGGACATCATTTAATATGTTGATTATTTCTTGGGTATTCAATGTTTTTAGGTTATTATCCACTTATCAGTGAGTTCATACCATGGTTGACATTTTGAGACTGGGTTACCTCACTTACTATGATGTTCTCCAGCTCCATCCATTTGTCTACGAATTTCATGAATCCATCGTTTCTAATGGCTGAATAGTAAGTAGTCCATTATATAAATATACCACATTTTTTGTATCCATTCCTCTTTTGAGGGACACCTGGGTTGTTTACAGCTTCTGGCTACTACAAATAGGTCTGCTATGAACATAGTGGAGCATGTGTCCTTATTAGATGCTGGGAAATCCTTTGGGTATATGCCCAGGAGTGGTATAACAAGGTCCTCTGGAAGTGCCATGCCCAGTCTTCTGAGGAACCACCAGATTGATTTCCAAAGTGGTTGCACCATCTTACAATCCCACCAGCAATGGAGCAGTGTTCCTCTTTCTCCACATCCTTGACAGCACCTGCTGTCTCCTGAGTTTTTGACCTTAGCCATTCAGACTGGTGTGAGGTGAAATCTCAGGGTTGTTTTGATTTGCATTTCCCTAATGATTAATGATGTTGAACATTTCTTAAGGTGTCTCTCAGCCCTCCGAAGTTCTTCATGTGAAAAATTTTGTTTAGCTCCGTACCCCACATTTTAATGGGGTTTTTCGTTCTCTAGGTTCTATCTTCTTGAATTCTCTGTATATATTAGATATTAGCCCTCTGTCATATTTAGAGCTGGTGAAGATCCTTTCCCAATCTGTTGGTTGACGTTTTGTCCTTTTTACAGTGTCCTTTGCCTTACAGAAACTTTGGAGTTGTATGAGGTCCCATTTGCCAATTCCCGATCTTAGAGCATAAGCTATTGGTGTTCTATTCAGGAACTTTTTCCCTGTGCCCATGTCCCCAAGGGTCTTCCCCATTTTATTTTCTATTAGTTTCAGTGTGTCAGGTTTTATGTGGAGGTCCTTGATTCATTTGGAGTTGAGCTTAGTACAAGGAGATAAGAATGGATCGATTTGCATGTTTCTGCATGCTGACCTCCAATTGAACCAGCACCATTTGTTGAAAAGACTATCTTTTTTCCACTGGATGCTTTCAGCTCCTTTGTCCAAGATCAAATGACCATAGATGTGTGAGTCCATTTCTTGGTCTTCAATCCTATTCCATTGATCTGCTTGCCTGACTTTGTACCAATACCATGCAGTTTTTAATCACTATTGCTCTGTAGTAAAATTTGAGGTCTGGGATACTAAATTCCCCTGAAGTTCTTTTACTGTTGAGAATAGTTTTAGCTATCCTGGGTTTTTTGTTATTCCAGATGAATTTGAACATTGCTCTTTCTAGCTCTATGAAGAAGTCGGTTGGGATTTTGATGGGTATTGCATTGAAACTGTACATTGCCTTTGGTAATATGACCATTTTAGCTATATTAGTCCTGCCAATCCACGAGCAAGAAGATTTTTTCCATTTTTTGAGATCTTCTTCAATTTTCTTCTTCAGAGATCTGAAGTTCTTGTCATATAGTTATTTCACTTGTTTGGTTAGAGTCATTCCAAGGTACTTTATGCTGTTTGTGGCTATTTTGAAGGGTGTCATTTCTCTAATTTCTTTCTCAGTCTGCTTATACTTTGAGTATATAAAGGCTACTGATTTGCTTGAGTTGATTTTGTAGCCAGCCACTTTGCTGAAGTTGTTTGTCAGCTGTAGAAGTTCTCTAGTAGAGTTTTTTGGGTCACTTAAGTATACTATCATATCATCTGCAAATAGTGATAGTTTGACTTCTTCCTTTCCAACTTGTATCCATTTGATCTTCTTATGTTGTCAAATTTCTCTAGCAAGGACTTCAAGAACTATATTGAAAAGATAGAGAGAGGGGGGGCAACCTTGTCTAGTCCCTGATTTTAGTGGGATTGCTTCAAGTTCCTCTCCATTTAGTTTGATGTTGGCTACCAGTTTGCTGTATATTGCTTCTACTATGTTTAGATATGGGCCTTGAATTCCTGTCCTTTCCAAGACTTTTAGCATGAAAGGATGCAGAATTTGGTCAAATGCCCTTTCAGCATCTAATGAAATGATCATGTGGATTTTTTCTTTGTGTTTGTTTGTGTAGTGGTTTGCATTGATGGATTTCCTTATATTGAAATATCTCTGCATCCCTGGAATGAAGCCTATTTGATCCTGGTGGATGATCATTTTGATTCTTAAAGAACAAACACACAGTACTTCCAGCCAGGAACAAAAAGCTTGAAATCACATCTAAATGCCTTGAAATTTTGAGTACCCTCCTACCTCTGCAGACCTAATATTGGGAGTAAAAGGTAAGCCTGGAGCTATAAGCTTTTTGAGCATGGATTTTGATTTTAGCAATGTGTTTATGCCAGAGTCATGAACACTTGGGGTGTTCAAGCTATGCTGAAGAGAAGAAATGGATGTGAAGCAGAACCAAGTTCACACAGATTACTCACTCCATGCAGTTACCCGGGCAATGATATCTGCACTCTTGGCATGAACTTGAGCAATGGCCTCCAGCTTTTCCAGGAAGGCGAAGATCTCATTGAGCTAAAACAGAAATAAACAGCATCACAGCATCTTTTAGCATCATGATAAAAATGGCCATTTATTAAAACCAGGACTTAACCTGTCTTAAAATGGATAGGAATACAGTCCAAAGAGATTTAAGAGGCTTTGTCTCTATAAAAGATTTGTCAGGACTTACATACAGTTTGGACCAGTATCTGAGGAACCTTCTCTCAGGCATCCAGATTGAATGGAGGAATTTTTCATTGAGCTTAGACATGGTACACTAGAATTCTTTTCAACAAGTGCTCCAACAGCCCCCAAGGGCCTGGTCAAAGCTAACACACATATTCAAACTATTACTCTGAGTCTTTCAAGACAAAATTACCCTTACTCTCCACCAAGTTAAGAGTACTATTTTCTTGCATTTCCCATGATTGATTCAGGTTTATCAAAACTCATTCACATCCATGATATTTCCTAGGAAAAGAAAAACTGATACAAATATGACAGCCAAGCCAGTGCAACGGGCAGGAAGCCTACCTGATTCTATGAGGTAGATAAATGCACACTTTCACCAGGTTTATAAGAGGTTCAGAGACCAGCTTTCCCTTATTCAAGCACCTTAGGTACCCAACCCATAACCTTCTTTAAAATGTAGTATGTACAGCAAGGTCTTCAAAAAACCACCTGGCATGGTGGCCACCCACAGGCAACCATAGTGGCTCATGTCCCAAATGCCAGGGTCAACAGCAACAATAGGAAACCCATGCAGACCATCCGAACCAGACAGCCTAATGGGTTGTTACCTCAGTGTTGAAAACTTGATATAAATCCTAGTTGGCCGTGTAAACCATGAAGGAATTTACACCTGCCAGGCAAGAAAAGGAAAAAAGTCATGGAAAAGTCATGATTCGCTATCAACATAGTCGTCTCATGTTTATCATATATACATAAAAAACCGCACCCACTTCCCCACCCCCCACACACAGATAGAGAGAGAGACAGAGACACAGACAGAGACAGAGAGACAGAAAGACCCTGAGCACATGGCTCAGATGCCTGTCCAATAGAGGTGAAGACATTTGTAATGCTTTTATCCTATCATGTCCTTTCTTGTCCTGTAAAATCCATAGTTTGTTAGTTGTGTCTTGGCAGAATGGTGTCGCCCGTCTGCAGCTTTAGCTACTCTCAATTCCCAGCATTGCCAAAATTTAGAAGAGCAAAATTGATATTGTTTGAGGAAGCAGATACCAAGAAGTTACATTAACATACCAGCTGTACAAAGACACTAGGGGCTGTAGAACATGAATGTTCCACCACACCATGATAACCTGGGAATGCTTCCCTTTGGGGCATCTGTTCCTCCAGCCTTGTAAATTGGAAAATAACACTCACCTCATGAGGAAGTAGTTCACCATTAAAGGAGCCAATGGTCTTTTAGTCCCTGTGAGGCGAGCATATGGTCTCCATGGGGTGGGTTTATTTCACTATTTGGTAAAAGACTGTTATATACTATGCTGCAGGCTGAAGTGCCAAAGAGGAGAAAGAATACAATAAAAACTAACATTAAAAGCTACTTATGGGCTAGACCTGGCGATGGGAAAAACTTATCATCCTATTATTGGGTTGGCTAAGGCAGGAAGATTACCTTGAATTTTCTTTCTCTGACTTGGTGTATCCCATGAGTTTTGCCAGTAGCCTGGGCTACATAAAACTTATCTGGCCACTAGTAAGGCTTTGCATCAAAATAAAATTAAAGCCAAATCTCTGAAAGCCTTGTATCCTCCATAAAAACTATTTTGTAATTTGTAGAATGTATATACTTATAGGATGTAATATTTTCTGCCATGGAATTTACACTTTTCAAAACACACATACACAGCACATGTACACATGGATTTACACATACACAGCACACCTGCACAGTTTTTTCTAACTATATTATTTTCCCACCATTCTCTACAATTTGTTTGAAGAATAAAACAGGTGGTGGTGGCCCAATCCTACTTTTATCCCAGCACTAAGAAGGCAGAGACAGGCAACAATCTGTGAGTCCAAAGTCAGCCTGGTCCACAGAGCAAGATCCAGGACAACCAAGGCTACAGAGAAACGCTATCTCAGAAAGAAAAAATAATCTAGTTTTCCATGTAAGAATATCATGACGTTTATTAGAAAAGGCTGGATACTATCTACTCAGTGTGGCTGTTTGGATAGGAGTTACTCCCATAGGCTGAGTTATTTAAATGGTCATTATGGAGTGACAATGCTTGGCAGTGATTAAGATGTAGCCTTGTTGGGTTTAGTATGGCCTATTGAAGCAAATTTGTCACAGGTGGTGTGATTTGGAGTTTTCAATTGTAGATTTAGTGTTTTTCTCTCTTCCTCCTGCCTACAGATCTAAATGTCTAAGCCTCAGCTACATCTCCAGCCCCATGTCTGTCTGTGTAGTGCCATCCTTCCCAGTATGGGGATAAAGGAGTAAACCGCCAAATCTGTAAGGTGGCCTAAATGACATGTTTCAGTTTTATAAGAGTTGCTGTGCTCATGGTATATTCACAGCAAATAGCATTGACTAAGAAAATGTTCAACAGTTTGAAGAATAACTCTTTCACGTGTGAAGTTTCTAAGCTTTGAATGCAGTTTCTAAATTTCAAATGTAGAAATAAAAATTAGATATAAAACCTGGCTTCAGTCAATTAACAGAGAGTACAGATAGCACTTTGTGACTTGAATCTATGCCTTGTACTCTCATATCTAAGTCATCAGCATTATAGGAAAAGATCTATTTGATTTTCAACCACATCAATAAGTAGTTGGGATGGTGGAACTCAGTGTGGGTCATCTCAGGGCAGTTTTCCACAATATTCTCATTTCCAAAAGCCTCCAAGTAATTCTTGGAATGACCTAAGTGGTGTAATTTCCTTAAAACAGCTGAATTTTTACTACTATTAAAATTCTCTGTGTGTCAGGCAACAGAGAAGGAAGATGGGACTAATTGTTGTTTTGTGTGCTCAAGGATTGGGCAAGATTTATAGGGTGCAGGAAGGGATAGAAAGGAAGAGGAATCCTTTGAGAGATAATCCTCTCTCCTCCAACTTTTTTTGCACAGTGGCAAAACAGAACTCGTGCTTTGAAGCATCCTATCTGCTGCCATTCCTTCAACTGCTTTCCTTTGCACCACAACATCAACAGAGGCTGTTGTTTATCCATCTCTGATATTCTGGATCACCTTACAAAGCTAAGCACATGACTCATTAGCATAACTTTGTGTGATCCTGTGGATGTACAGAGTCTAATGACAAGAACATAAGAAGAGACCAGAAGAATCTATGATGATAATGGAACCAAAATCATCATTGCAATGATAGGACGGACACACACACACACACACACACACACACACACACACACAATGCATTTTTATTACTAGCTATCAATCTATCCTTGCTTCTTGCATGTCTTAGACTTTCTTAAAGATGTGTCATTATTGCATAATATTATCATTTGGTCTTATAAAACAGATAGAGGTTAGAATCATTTGTTCTCAGATTTGTTAGGAATGTGACCTCAGGAAAGAATAGTCCCCTTCCTGCAAGTTCTGCCTTTGTAGTACTGGTATTGATGCATTGTGCTGGGTAGTTTCATGTCACCCTGATTCAAGCTAGAGTCATTTTGGAAGAGGGAACACAGACAGAGAAAATATTTCTACTGTGGGCAAACCTGTAATATATTTTTCTTGAATGGTGGCTAATGTGGGAAATCTAGCTCACTGTGGACAGAGTCATCCCTGGGATGATAGTTCTGTGTGCTGTAAGAGGCAGACTGAGCAAGCCATGAGGAGCAAGCCAGTAAGGGGTGCTTCTTCAAGGTCTATACTTCCACTCTGACCTCCAGGTTCCTGTCCTGCTTGAGTTCATGTCCTGCCTCCCTTCAGTGACAGACTACCAGCTGTAAGATGTAAGAAACCGTTTAGTCCTTGATTTGGTTTTTGTCATGGTTTTTAATCATAGCAATAATTAACTCAGATGCCCATGAAGGTGGAAATCATCATCTTTGTGCAAATCTGTTGCCTATTAAATGTCACCCCAGGCAGTTATCCTGACTTCCTGCCTTTTCCTTTTTTCTTTTTTTCTTTTTTTTTCTATTTATTTATTTATTTATTTATTTATTTATTTATTCATTTATTCATTTATTTATTTATTTATTTTGGCTTTAAAAACTGCTTTTATTTAGCAAGGAAATTACAACTGTGTACATGTCTTTTTTTTTTTTTTTTTTTTTTTTTTTTTTGCTTTCTAGTGTCTGACCTTGTCTCAGCTGTACTTGATCTGGGGAAATGTCTGTCTCCCTGTGCTTGCTTGTACAGTCTTACATGTGATGATCTTTAAATCCATGAGCTCATAAATGATCTTCTTCAACTCTGGAACAAGTAAGAGACAGGGCAGTGGGATTTTATTTCTAAGAAATTCTTGACAAGGACCCTGCTAATACAACACAGACTTCACAATACATAAGTAAACCAGCCATTCTGTTCACTCTTACAAAGAAAAATGGCTCAAAAATATATTATGCATTCTTTTTTTCTGTTTTTTTGATATTTTTATTTTCTATATTCTTTGTTTTCATTCCAAATGATTTCCCCTTTACCAGATCCCCCCTCCCCATATGTCCCATAAACCCTCTTTTCTCCATCCCTTCGCCAATCACCTCCCTCCTTTTTCTTTTTCCTTATATTCCCTTCCAAGGCTAGATCAATCCTTTCCAGGATCAGGACCCTCTCCATATTTCTTCATGGGAGTCATTGTTATGCTATTTGTGCCGTGGGTTTTCAGGGCTTCTGGGCTAATTAATATCCACTTATCAGAGATTGCATTCCATGTGTATTCTTTCGTGCTTGGGTTACCTTGCTTAGGATGATATTTTCCAGATCAAACCATTTGCCTAAAAATTTTGTGAATTCATTGTTTCTAATTGCTGAATAGTATTCCATTGTGTAAATATAACACATTTTCTCTATCCATTCCTCCTTTGAGGGGCATCTGGGTTCTTTCCAGCTTCTGGCTATTATAAATAAGGCTGCTATGAACATAATGGAGCATGTGTCTTTATTGCATGCTGGGGAATCCTTTGGGCATATGCCCAGGAGAGGTATAGCAGGGTCCTATGGAAGTCTCATGTCCAGTTTTCTGAGGAACCTCCAGACTGATTTCCACAGTGGTTGTACCATATTGCAGCCCAACCAGCAGTGGAGGAGTGTTCCTCTTTCTCCACATCCTCGCCAACACCTGCTGTCTCCTGAGTTTTTTACCTTAGCCATTCTGACTGGTGTAAGGTGAAATCTAAGGGTTGTTTTGATCTGCATTTCCCTAATGACTAATGATGTTGAGCACTTTTTAAGGTGCCTCTTGGCCCTCCGAATTTCTTCAGGTGAAAATTCTTTGTTTAGATCTGTACCCCATTTTAATAGCGTTATTTGGTTCCCTGGGGTCTAACTTCTTGAGTTCTTTGTATATGTTGGATATTAGCCCTCTATCAGATGTGGGGTTGGTGAATATCCTTTCCCAATTTGATGAGATAGTTTTAGCTATCCTGGGTTTCTTGTTATTCCAGATGAATTTGAGAATTGCTTTTTTTAACTCTGTGAAGAACTGAGTTGGGATTTTGTCAGGGATTGCATTGAATCTGTAGATTGCTTTTGGCAAGATGGCCATTTTAACTATATTAATCCTGACAATCCAAGCACATGGCAGATTTTTCCATTTTCTGAGGTCTTCTTCAATTTCCTTCTTCAGAGACCTGAAGTTCTTTTCATATAGATCTTTCACTTGTTTGTTTAGAGTCACACCAAGATACTTTATATTGTTTGTGGCTATTTTGAAGGGTGTCATTTCCCTAACTTCTTTCTCAGCCTGCTTATCCTTTGAATATAGGAAGGCAACTGATTTGCTTTAGTTGATTTTATAACTAGCCACTCTGTGGAAGTTGTTTATCAGCTGTAGGAGTTCTCTGGTGGAGGTTTTCCGGTCACTTCAGTAGACTATCATGTCATCTGAAAATAGTGATAATTTGACTTCTTCCTTTCCACTTTGTATCACCTTGACCTCCTTATGTTGTCTAATTGCTCTAGCTAGAACTTCAAGTACTATATTAAAAAGATATGGAGAGAGGACAGCCTTGTAGAGTCCCTAATTTTAGTGGGATTGCTTCAAGTTTCTCTCCATTTAGTTTGATGTTGGCTACCGGTTTTCTGTATATTGCTTTAATGATGTTTAGGTATGGACCATTGATGTTAAGAGATATTAAAGAATAGTGATTGTTACTTCCTGTCATTTATGACGTTATTTTTTTTTTTTTACATTTGATTGGTTAACTTGTTTTGGGTTTGATGAAAGGTTACTATCTTGCTTTTTCCAGGGTGAAGTTTCCCTCCTTGTATTGCTGTTTTCCTCCCATTATCCTTTGTAGGGCTGGGTTTGTGGATAGATATAGGGTAAACTTGGTTTTGTCATGGAATATCTTAGTTTCTCCTTCTATGGTGATTGAGAGTTTTGCTGGATATCGTAGTTTTGGCTGCCATTTGTGTTCTCTTAGACTCTGCATGAGATCTGCCCAGGATCTTCTAGCCTTCATAGTCTCAGGTGAAAAGTCTTCTGTGAATCTGATAGGTCTTAATTTATATGTTACTTTTTCTCTTACTGCCTTTAATATTCTTTCTTTGTTTAGTACATTTGGTGTTTTGATTATGTGACGGGAATTATTTCTGTTCTGCTCCAGTCTGTTTGGCATTTTGTAGGCTTCTTGTATATTCATGGGCATCTCTCTCTTTAAGTTAGGGAAGTTTTCTTCCATAATTTTATTGAAGATATTTGCTAGCCCTTTAAGTTGTAAATCTTCACTCTCATCTATTCCTATAATCCTTAGGTTTGGTCTTCTCATTGTGTCCTGGATTTCCTGGATATTTTAGGTTACAAGCTTTTTGCATTTTGCATTTTCTTTAACTGTTGAGTCCATGGTTTCTATGGTATCTTCAGCATCAGAGATTCTTTCTTCTATCTCTTGTATTCTGTTGTTGATATTTGCATCTATGTCCCCTGATTTCTTCCCAAGGCTTTCTATCTCCAAAGTTGTCTCCCTTTGAGTTTTCTTAGTTGTTTCTACTTCTGATTTTAGATCCTGGATGGTTTTGCTTAGCTCCTTCACTTGCTTGTTTGTGCTTTCCTCTAATTCTTTAAGAGATATTTGTGTTTCCTCTTTAATTACCTTGGCCTGTTGACCAAAGTTCTCCTGTATTTCATTAAGTGGTTTTTGCGTTTCCTCCTTATTGGCTTTTGTATTCTCCTGAATTTCTTTCAATGATTTTTGTGTTTCCCTTGCAAGGGCGTCTAACTTTTGATCCATTTTCTCTTGAATTTCTTTAAGTATGTCCTTCATGTGTTCCTGTACCAGCATCATGACCAGTGATTTTAAATCCAAGTCTTGTTTTACTGGTGTGATGGGGTATCCAGGAAATGCTGTTAAAGGAGAATTGGGTTCAGATGTTGCCATATTGCCTTGATTTCTGTTAGTGTCTTTCCTGTGTTTGCCTTTTGCCATCTAGTTCTCACTTGTGTTAGTTGGTCTTGTCAATGCTGGACTCACCAGTGCAAGCTGCCTCTTCCCAGGTGGCCTTTGGTGCACAGCTTACCTCCTGCACTGCCTGGAGACAGGGTGCTGTTGCCCAGGCTGTTCAGATACCGAAGCAGACACCTGAAGGCTCCTGCTGGGGGCCCGCTGGATTCACCAGAGCACATTGACTACTCCCAGCTGGCCTCCCAGAAGCCCCTATTGCCTCTTGCAGGACCTGGAGATGTGTGTGGTGTTGACACCCAGGGTGATCTGGATCTGGAAGCAGAGCGATCTGAGGGCTCCCGCCAGAGGCCTCAGGACTGGAATATAAGCTCCGTACCACCGGAGCAAGCTGTGTGCTCCTAGACTGCATCCGGGTGCACACCAGGTCTCCCGCACTTTCTGGAGACCGAGTGCTGTGGCCCAGGCTGTTCAGATCCCAACGTAGACCCCTGAATGCTCCTGTCGGCGCCTGCTGGGTTCACCAGAGCACACTAGAAGCAGATACCTGAAGGCTCCCACAGGGGCGCGCTGGATTCCTTCCTGCGTTTTTCGTTTCCATAGTGACTATTTATCTCATGAAGATCCTACAAAAAGTAAAGTTTCATAAAAAGAAAGTGCCTGGAACAAGGTAAAAGCCCCTCAGGCATCCCTCATGTTTTAGTTATCAGTCTCCAATCAAGAGTAATGACTCACATGCATGGGAAGTTGTGGGAGGTGCAGACAAGGCCGCAGAGAGACAAGGCTGGTGAACTTTCTTTGGCTCACCTTTTGCTTTGCTAAGGTTCTGCACTTCCTACTAGACACTGTCATTCCAGTGTTTGATGTCCACATCACGCTATACAAAGCATAGTTGCAGCTGCTGTTAGCATCAGCCCACTTATGCCACTTTTCATAGGCCTCTGTCAGGTTAGACTCAGGTTCAGGCACCACATGGTCAACTGAAGACAGAGGGCAAAATGTGTGACTCAGACACAGCTTGGCCTCCCTGCCTCATTCCTGGTCCTTCCTGCTTAGTTGACTCCAGGACTTGGAACAAATTGCTAGCTTTCTGAAACCTAGGCTTTATTTTCTTAAAAATGAGTGTTAAGTAAATAAGGAACAAATTCTGACATTATTTTCCATCTAAGTTTGCCATTTGACTAAGTGAATAATGCATATATAAGGTGCTTCACCGATACCTGTTGCATGCTAAGTGTTCTGTAAGTATTAACACCACTATACTCTGCATCCTGCTGATACATATTTTTATATAATTGTGGGTGTATCTGCATCTATTTGTGTCAGCTGCTGGGTGGAGTGCCTCAGAGGACAGCCATGTTAGTCTTCTGTCTTAAGCATACCTGGGTATCATTAATAGTGTTGGAGATTGGTGCTTGCCGGTGGGATTGGTCTTAAGTTGGGCTGGTTATTTGTTGTCCTTTCCCTCAGTCTCTGCTCCATCCTCCATCCCTACATTTCTTGTCGACAGAACACATTTTGTGTCTAGAGTTTGGTGGGTGGGTTTGTGTCCCTATGACTCTATTGGAACTATTGTGAGAGGCTGTTACCAGCAGGCAGGCAGTGACCAGTGTATAAAGTGCATAAGTTAACAAAAAAACTAAAACAATAATGGAGTTGTATTGTCAGATTTGTTGGTCAACTTGATAGAGGCTGGAGTTATTACAGAGAAAGGAGTCTCAGTTGAGGAAATGTCTCCAGGAGATAATATTAGTATGGTTGCTCATCAGCTGTAAGGCATTTTCTCAATTAGTCATCAATGGTGGGAGGGCCAATTGTTGGTGGTGCTGTTCCTGGGCTGGTAGTCTTGGACTCTATAAGAAAGCAAGCTGAGCAAGTCAGGAGAACAATCCAGTAAGTCACATCCCTCCAAGAACTCTACATTAGCTCTTGCTTCCTGACCTGCTTGACTTCCAGCCCTGACTTGCTTTGGTGATGAACAACAGTGGGAAGTGTAAGATGATTAAAGCTAGCCAGGCAGTCCTGGCACAAATCTTTAATCCCAGCACTTGGGAGGTACAGGCAGATGGATTTCTGAGTTTGAGGCCAGCCTGCTCTACTGTCATTTCAGACAACTAGGGTTATAAAGCAAACCCTAGTTCGAAAAACCAAAATAACAACAACAACAACAACAACAACAACAAAAGCTATCTAGAGAGAAAAAGATGCTTGGTAATCTCCAAACTGAGCAAATTAAAACAAAAAAAAAAAAACAAAAAAAAAAACAAAAAACAAAACAAAAACAAAAACATAACAGAAAAACAAACAAACAAAAAAAAAAACCAAGCAGTCTCCCAGCTGCCTTGAGCCAAACAGGTGATCAGCTTGGACAGCTGATTTGAGTTTGTTTTCAACCGTTGACACACACCCCTTCTCTTAGAACCCCTCTTTAAGCCAAGGTTGGTCCTTGGCAGTTATAGATGACACTAATTTTTTTAGAAAATTTTGTGGTTGTTTAAGCATTTATTCTAGCATAGAATTCTCCACTATATACTTTATTTGGATCAGAGTGTTAGACTTCCATTGGGCACTCAGTTTAGAACACTTAGTGGGTATCTGCATACTTGGTCCACCTGTCTGGCCTTCCTAGGAATAAAAATGCTTGTATATCATTGGCAGCTGCTTGAACCTAATCCAGACCAAAGCTGTTTTCACTTGACCGACATTCTGAATTTCCCTTACATGAGTGAAATGAACTGGGACACAGTCCTGCAGAAGAGGCTCATTCTAGGCTTTGTTCAACGTTGAGTCAAGACTTCCAAGTCCAAAATGTACCCACATTCTTTTCCCATTACTCTGTGCACAAGTCCACCCTGGGTCGCACTTGATGAGTACACCAGTAAAATAACACCCTGATGCTAGCTTTACAGAGAAGAAAATGGAGGCATATGTAGGGTAAGTTGAAAACCCTAAGTCACATGATTGGCAAGTCACTAAGCAGGATGTCAACATATGAATTTCTAGGCTTTAGCCACACATTTTTCTATAAGTGGTTCTAGTGTTCCTAATAGTCATTTTCAGAAATATTCTCATAGAAATAGAAGTTTCCTTATTGCAAAGAGGTACTCTTTAATGTCCATTGAAATCTAAGATTTGGTTAATGGTAAAACTCCAGGATCATTCCTCCTCTTTTGTTAGTTTTATTGTACTGATCCATAGTTTTCCGGACTAATAGTAAAATTAATAATAATATAAATAAATTAATAAAAGTAAAAAAAAAAACTAATAGTGACAGACAATTTCTGAAGGTTCAGTACCCAATCAAGGGATATTGTGTCTCATGGAATATTGCTGGGTAAGTGTTAGGTTGGAGCCCTACTGAAGCTCCTCTCTCTTTTTCTTTCCTTGGTATTTAAATTAGTCTACAGGATTTAGGAATATTGGCAAGAGCAATATGCTCTGCAGAGGCGTATAGAGAGAAATCGGGGGTTTCTCTTCACGTCCAAGCGAGGCACTTGTCCTGGAGACATGGGCAACTGGCTGTTTCAATGAACAGCTGGAAAGGTGCATTGTTAATGTGTCAGATGAAAGCCTTGTGGAAGTTGGAACAGTGTGGTGGCATTCAAGTATGTCAGTGTCTACTCTAGTGAGTAAGAGCAAAGTGAGGTGACTATGGGGGACCCTGGGTGCCACCTGCCACAGACAACACCTTCCTTCTTTTAGCTGTTCCTCACACCCTAAGAGAACATCCACCTTATAGATCTTGGCCCTTTCTGCAAACCTGACTCTTTGCAGAATTTGTCAAGTTTCAAATTCTTGGCCTCACATTCAAAAATCCTGATATTGAAACCTGGTTGTGGAACTTGGATTGTCACCAAGCAATGGCCATGATACTGGTCTACTGAGAATCCCATAATTTCAAACCTTAGCAATATTGTTTTAGTATGGTCTGATTCATTGCTCACCTAGGTATAGTTAGATATTTGTAAAATTAACTAAACTATACTATCAAAGAATGTAACAATGAATGCTGCCATTAAATGCTATAAATTCTGAGAGAGAGAGAGAGAGAGAGAGAGAGAGAGAGAGAGAGAGAGAGAGAGAGAGAGAGAGAACCTGTTATTATTCTTGGGCTACCCCCTCAAAACTATTCATTACTCTCTCTGCTAGTCTTCTATGTTTTAGGAATGATACAGGGATCTGAGGACTGAGCCCTGCTTTCCTTCTTACAGAAAGGCAGGCTCAATTGTGATCTCACTTTGAACTGGAAGAAGTGATTTTGGAGTCTAAAACTCTTCACAAAAAAAGAGGCTCCTGGCAAAAAAAGGAGTAGGAAATGAGGAAAAGTGACTCCTCTCAGGTAGATAGGCTCCCAACCAAGCTAAGGGAAGGGCAGTTCATTTCAGATCTGCTAAGGCAGTACATCTTAGAAGCTTGCACCTGCATGATGTTGGGGGCTTATAATAATAAGGGAGGCACAGCAACAGAGGATATTATGTTATTTGCCTTCAGCCCTGTGATGCAGCAAGAAGCAGCAAGCAGAAGAAAGTTTCCCAGGATTTAAAAGATATTGTCACAATTTCCCATCTGTAAGGTGTGGTTCAGGTTTCTGAAGGTACATTTGCAGGATTCCTCTCAGAGACACAATGGGTGGAATAACCTCTACAGTATTAGCAGTGAAATTGCAATTTATCTGCACCTACTCATGGAAGTTATGTGTGATTACATACATACACACACACACACACACACACACACACACACACACTCACACACACAATATGTATGTCTATATTCTAGAGTTCCAAAAACATTGTACCTAATTCTGATAGAGCAATGATCCAACGTTGAGACCTATCTTAGTTAGGCTTTTAGTGCTGTGAACAGACACCATGACCAAGGCAATGCTTATAAGGACAACATTTTATTGGGGCTTGCTTACAGGTTCAGAGGTTTAGTCCATTATCATCAAGGCAGGAACATGGTAGCACCCAGGCAGGCATGGGGCTGGAGGAGCTGAGAGTTCTACATCATCTTTTGAAGGCTGCTACCAGAATTCGCACTTCTGGGCAGCTAGGATGAGGGTCTTACAGCACACACCCACATTGACATACCTACTGCAAAAGGGCCACAATTTCTAGTCGTGCCACTCCCTTTGCCAATTAATTTGGCCAAGGTTATATATATATACATATATATAAGTTGGACACTTTGGGCATCTGGAAACAGGTATTCCTCTATATATGGTGCTCACTGAATGCTCTATGGTGTATGGGACATTTGAGGTCCCCATGTGTCAAGTAAGTGTGCCTCTGTTTCTTTGTCATGTTCCCCTTGAAGACATGCCTTCTTCACGTGCATCTTGATGCTGTTCTGAACGAATTTATTATTTTCAACAAAGAAAAGTAAGTAACTCTGGGCTGTATACCAGTGACTTAAAATGATATCATATAGGCAGATTTTGTTTGCAGGGATTTCATATATGTTATACACCAAAGTCTGCCACAAGATAACCAGGATTCTTTGGTCCAGGAAGGCACAGGTCAAGGGTGATGTCAAACTGACAGGACCACAGGAGCAGTGTGAAATAAGAATGTATATTTCTGGATGTCTCCTAGTCCAGTCTGAAGGACTTTCGTCACCAGGATGAAGGGGCTTAAAAGGGGGGAGTATAGGTGATTAGGTTAGTGTGGCTAGGAGGCATTCTGGGCACCTCTGCCCATGAGGGACCACAGACACACATACATGGTATAGAATAGAGTTTATTCAGAATGGGGAATGGGAGTTAGTGGTAGAGAGACAGGGGGGAGAGAGAGGGAGAGGGAGAGAGAGAGAGAGAGAGAGAGAGAGAGAGAGAGAGAGAGAGAGAGAGAGAGAGTGGAGGCCGGCCATGACCACGTGGAGGGGGGACGAGCCCCAGGGGCAGAGAGGTGAGAGAGTGTGGGAGCGCAGAAAGCAAAGAGAGAGAGGAGGAGCAAGTAGCCCCTGTTATAGTGGGCCAGATCTCTGGGGCAGGGCATATCTGGCTATTGCCAGGTAGGTGTGGGGTGGAGCTTAGACAAAACCCCAACATACCCCAAGCTTTGGTTAATTAATTAAAGAAAAAGAAAAAAGAAAAGAAGGGATGGAGAATACAGTGAAGCAGGAATAGGGTCGTTGTTGAGATCTGGCTGCTTCATGCTGACATTGGGGCGACGTGTCTCTGCGGAACCTAGAGAAAGCGGTATGGGGGGTGATTGTCCAGTCTCAGGAGGACAGGCTGCTTCTTTGCTGTCCAGGGATTGTAGAGCCATTTGAAGATAGGTCAGGAGAACAGGTCCAGTAGAAGCTGTCTGCATTTGGAGAAGCTGAGAGGAGATTGGAGCATCTGATGGTTGCTTCTCTGGAGCTGTCCTGGATATGGCAAGTGCCTGGACTTAACAAGATGCTGGAACACATTAGTATAGTTAGGGAATAAGACTAAGTACATTTGGGAGAAAGGAAAATTTTCTTAAGATGTACAATTGAAAGCCAGGGGAATCCCACATTTGGAAAGGTAGTAAAGTGGGAACTTGGGCAGATGTACTTATCTGGATGGAGCCTACTTGGTCCATGAGCAGTAGATCTGGGTAGGTTTCCTGTACCTAACAAGTTTATTAAAGAGATAACAACATGAGTTAACCACATGAACAGTCTTTAAGATGAGCCTTTGTGGATCAGAAGGAATAGAATTTAAGGTTGGGACAGTGACAGAGCAAAAGGGGAAATATGAAGCATTTAATGGAAACAGAGTTTAGGTAAGGAGATAACTGTCTAGCTGTCAATGTAGTCAGAAGTCTGAGGAATAAACAATAACTTAGCAGTTATATTATTAAAGAATGACAGATTTCAGTAGCCAGCAGTTCTTTGTGGTCTCTGGTCTCCATGGCGGCTTTGGTTGTCAGTCTGGCTTTCAAGCACAGAAGATGCACAGCTTTTTCTGTGGAATGGATACCCATGCCATGAGATTTGGCTTACTTTTGTTTACCTAAGTCATTTGACTCAAGGTATCCAGTTTTGTCCACTGCACTCTTTCAGGCAGCATCCTGTGGCGGTGTCCATCTTTCTTCTGAGACATCCTGGGGGAAGCTGTCAGGCCTTTGGGAATTCTGTCTGTCTTATATCTAATAACAAATGTCTGAAAAGATTGAGCACAAGAGAGGAGAGCAATAGTTAAGAGAGAATAGGAATGGAAATCTTAAGTAGTTTGACAGGTTGCATAGGTAGAGGAAAGTATATTGCCTTGGTTAGTAAAGATGCTAGGATCAGAGTAAGAAAGGTGGCAGCAATGGATAAAATTGTGGTG
Source organism: Apodemus sylvaticus (assembly GCF_947179515.1). NCBI lineage: Eukaryota > Metazoa > Chordata > Mammalia > Rodentia > Muridae > Apodemus > Apodemus sylvaticus. Next base: position 55,966,630 of record NC_067484.1, on the reverse strand, counting down.
GCAGAAAATGAGTTTGTCTAGGCAGATTTAGGCTTGTTAACATCAACTTGAGCACGCAAGCTATAGGAGCAAATGAGTTAAGGATGTGGAAACACAGAATAGGTGAGGTTCAGATTCTTTATCATTTACCAGACTGTTAATTTTAAAAGTATACAGTAGCACCCACTGGGTAGGGGAGGGAGTTGTGCTGCAAACTTGGCGTCCTAAAGAGTGCAGAAACAACTGAAAGGCAGCTAAGCCAAAGAGTCCAGACCGTCGTGAGGACCCTTGGGAGCCAGGGCTAGTAAAGCCAGAGCTTTAAAAGCGGGAGGAAGCATCCCGCCTGGACCAGGATTTTCAAGGAGAGGTGCAAAAGCCAAAGGGAGACTCAGGATCACTTCCGGATTAGGATACACCCGAGGGTGGGTCTAGAAGTCCTAAGCAAAAGTGTCGACTAGGCATGAGAGGAAACCCTTCGTTCCAAAAGAGGTTGGCCAGACTTCATTTGAAAGCTAAGGGTTATTTACTATTATGGTTAATGTTTATTTAAATTTTTAATCTGCTAGAGGGAAGAACCTGACATGTAGCACACATCAGTGGAAGCCAGTGTAGACCGCTTGACGGTGGGACCCGGTCCCCCAACCTTGCTTCTCCTGCTTGTGCGTGGCTGCAAGACCAGTCATGGCCTGCTCTATTAACAGTAGAGGACATTGGGAGTGGTGGGACCTCGCAGTGAAGAAGAGAAAAGACAGGGTGGTAGGGAGAACCCATAGAGCTGTGAGAGAATCGGGTAGTAGAAATGATGGGGCATCCCAGCAGCCAATGCAGAGCTGGGCATGGTCTGTGGCTAGGCTTTTGCAGGTAAAGGCCCTAGAAATCTGCATTGTAGCCAGCAGAGCGGGACAGTATGGTGGTGGGGGGGTTCAGCAACGAGAAAGGAGTGCAGGCTTATTGTGGGGAGGAGGCAGCATCGCTCAGCAGGAATGGAGCACAGCAGATTCAGAGAGCCTGGAGAGACCTCGCCATGGGTAGCAGTCACTGTCCCAACTCTGCAGCGGTTCTGATGAAAGTTAGTGATCGCGCATGCACAGGGCAGAACTTCCTGTCAGCAGTGGAAGTAGGAAGTTAGGTAGCCTGCAGTGGCTGGGAAGTAGCTTGTTTCTTATCCTAGCAATGGCGCAGGAGGGGCAGAGCTGCCAAGGATGTGGCAGCAGCCACAGCAGCTTCGTCGGCAGTTTTGGAGCAGGAGGGGGACTGGCGTGGGCTGCAGCAGCCACAGCCAAGGCCGGGGCTTGGCCAGCATGCCATGAGCCCCACGGGCCACAAAGCCAGCACGCAGGAAAACAAGGGGAACCAGTAGAATAAATGATGCTGTCATATCAATAAGATGCAGGAGTGAATTAGAGAGCTGAGCCTGGTGGCACTCGCCTGGCAGGGCATTGCCTCTGCACACTGCTGAGTTCCACCCGGGCAGAGGGAGGGAACAGAACAGCAGGGAGGAAATGCGGGAAGTGCAGAGACTATTGCTCTCACCAGTGGGGGTATAAGACTTACACAGAGGCTTAATATCCCATGGTGTTTCTCATTCCTAGGTTTCAGCACC